>NC_035436.2:156352029-156713421 GCF_002127325.2 Helianthus annuus
TGTGATTGTTGGAGACTATGATCAAGACGAATGTTTGGATGCAGTATATGATTCTTTGTTATATTAAAAATGTAAATATTAGTGTTTTACATCTTCAGGGCCTCGCAAAACAGGGCCGGGTCAGTTGACAAGTCAAACTGGGTTGGGGTCAAATGGGTTTTGACCAAAATACGCCTTCCGCCGTTTTTTTTTATAATAGCAAAATGGGTTCACTAGCTATATTTGTTTTATGGAGGCAGTGGCGTGTGCGGCGTGATACTGGCGGTGATGGGGGAGGTGACAGTGGCCGTGTCTAGCGCGACCAGTAAGCTTATGGTGCTGGACCCCTCGGACATAGTTTATTTTACCAAGTTTCATGAAAGTGACACATTGTATAATTTGAGTAGACCTCAAATCAACCCATTTAACCAAGAAAGAATTACCTGCTCTCCTGACTCGTTAGTTCTGGATTTAGTTTTTCAAGTTCTGTATAGGAAGATTGGCCCAGAACGATTTTCTTGTTATTTATCATGATCACATGTGTGTCGGTTATGTACCAATAACACTTCAAGTATCTCAAGTACTTGTGAAGAGGTATGGTCCCAATTCCTTGCCCACATGGCAAGGACCACACCATTTTTTCATCCTACATGGCGCCTACATCAGCAAGGTAATCTAGAAGCTTCTGGAAGACATCAAGGTGGCACCAAAGATGCTCCGTCTGACAAGAAGGACAACACGTGTCACCAGTCATCGAGCGCCATGTAGGCCTGCAACAAATCAAGGAGCAGACCGACAACGCCAGTACGACGTCTCCAAAATGAGCAAATGTAAGCGCGCCACGTGTACCACTACACTGGCCATGGCAGAGGAGACCAAGAGGATATTCCCCTTGGTCGGACAGCTGGCACGCAACCACAGCTGGCACAGCTGCTCCTCCCTCCTTCACCCTCCGGCTATAAATAGGACCCTTCATCATTCAGGTTGAATCATCTTACTCTCTATACTCACACACTCAACACACACTGTTTATTCTCCCTTAGAACAGTACTTGTTCTCACGCCGGAGCCTGGTTAAGAGGGAAACCCCCATATTCCCCTCTTAACGAGACTAACGGTGTTGCTGTTTTGCAGGATCCAGGTCATTTTCATGAGTAAGAAAGGAGATTGAACCCACAGAAGAAACATCCCCACAGATTAACCTCAGTGTTATTCTGTGTTTCATCATTGGCGCCATCCGCTTTTTGCAAAAACCACCCTCATCTCTTTTCTCTTCGAAAAACACTCGTCAAAATGGCTGAAACAAACCCTTCACACCAGGTGGAAGGAGAAGTTTCTTCCTTTGAGCTCATTTCGAACACAGCACATGTCCAAAGGGGCCAAAGGAACGAAATCATCCAAGAAGGGCAAATAAACAACGATTTTCCTAGTATCTTTGGAAGTGCATCCAGAGTTGTTAGCCAAACCACAACTAGACCCACTTTCCAACCTCCAACTAGGATTATCACCCAAACTACAAACGGAGCCACTATCCAACCTCCACCTGGGATAGTCCAACAAACACCCCCACCCGTGCAAACACCAAGCCATGGACCTGGCCCTTCAGCTCCATCGGAACAAGCACAACTGAACTTCTCTGCACTTCTAGGGCTACCCGAAGGAAAAACTCTGGCTTCCTGGTATGCCGAACAGATGGCGTCTATAAATCTCGTTTACACATAACTTAGCGCACAGCAAGCTTTGCTTCAAGCGCAAGCCAACCAGTCCGCGTTCGTTACTCCACCACAAAGATCTTTGAGTACGCACACAACTCAGCACATCAATGCATGGAACTTACGCCGAGAGAAGGGACCTGCGCCAAATATCAAAAACCAAGTGCGCACGACACACGCGACACTTATGGCGAAACAGAAAGCAATTACGTACAACACCCTCAAAGAAGGCCAATTCAAAGCCGTTTGGGCGCGCGCAACATGAACGCTGAATGGGACGATGAAGAAGAAGACCCGACGTACACAGGGGAAAGCACAGTATTCAGTAGATTGCACCCAGATCATGAAGCATACAAACCGCCCAAGCGCGCAGGGTACAACCCAAAAGCAGAACATGATTACACCTTGAGCTATCGTCCAGACGACATGGCTGAAAATTCAAAATTCGTCAGAGAAATCGCAACAGCCGCTATTGACAAAATGAAATTGCCACACAACGTGGGCAAATACAACGGCTTGACAGACCTAGATGATCATCTCCAAGTTTTTAATGGCGCGGGAGCAACAGGAGGATGGAATTTACCAACTTGGTGCCATCTCTTCGCTCAAACATTTGTCGGGGCAGCACGCATTTGGTTCGACAGCCTGCCAGCAGGAAGGATCAAATCATGGACCGACTTTCGAGAGAAGTTCCTCGTGCACTTCTCTCAGCAGCGCAGACACACCAGAGATCCAGCTGATTGTTTGAACATATGGCGCAAGGACCACGAAAGCGTGGAAGATTTCATCACCAGATACAACAAAGAATGTCTGGAAATTGGGGATGTAGGCGAAAAGATGATGCGCGCGCACTTCATGAAGGCAGTCAAATGCGACGATCTAATCAAGCGAGTAAAGGGAAGAGACGGAGGACCCAAAGATTGGGAAACCTTCATTGAAGCAGCCAAGACCATTGCGCAAACAGACAAACAGTTGACTGGTGATGATCACCGTCAGCGCGGATATAACCACAATGACCGGCACAACAAAAAGGGCAGAAGCCAACCATGGAAAGCGTCCGGTCATAGAGAAAGAAGCCCAGCAAGGGAGGATGCGCGCCACACAATCAATCAGATAGCCCACCGGAAAGAGGTAAAAAGAGAAAACAGGGAGAAACAGTGGACACCACTAACGAAGACCCCTTCCAAGGTTTTGGTCACCGAGAATCACCAGTTCAAACCACCCCTACAAATGCGAAACAAGAGGGGTCAAGATCCCAATCTTTTCTGTGAATTTCACAAAGACACAGGCCACTTAACTGACGACTGCTTCAGCTTAAAGCAAGAAATAGAAAGGGCCTTGAGAGATGGAAAGCTCACTCATTTGGTAAAAGGTGGAAAGCGCGACTACCGCCAAATTCAAAGAAGGGAAGAAGGGCCAGATAACAAAAAAACTCCGTAAATTAGAAACCCACATGGTTCAATGGGGTCCGCGAAGGCCAAGAAAAAATGATAACAAGCGCGCACAAGACGACTCGTGGCGCAAAAGGCAAGTTGTTTTCCCTATTGTAAGAGAAGGCCCAAGAGAAAGAAGACCCATAGTCATCTCGGGCGTAATCGGTCACTACCTAACCGACTACATTTTCATTGATCCAGGGAGCACCCGGACATCATATATGAACATTGTTTTAATCAATTCGATCAAGAGGACAAGGCGCGCGATTACCCACTCACTGGTTTCTGCAATGAAGCCGTCTTTCCTCTCGGGCAGATATCGTTCCTGGTGTTACTCTCGGATGGAAGAAATTCAAGAACAGAAGAAGTCACGTTTATGGTATTGCCCGCGCATTCAAGACACGATATCCTCCTGGGAAGAGAGTCTCAAGGAGATTTCAGTATGATTTACTCCGGTCCGCATTCAGCTGTGGGATTCCCAACAGAAACGGGGATAGCAATAATATACGCAAGCAAGGAGGTCTTAGCAACAGATGAAGTCAGACCTGCAAAGGCAAGCAAACCAGCACCACACGTGGAAGCAGAAAAATGGGTATTGAACAGCTACCCAGAACAGACAGTTACCTTAGGACCTGCAATGTCCGATCTAACGCGCACGGCGCTAAAAAAGCTGTTGTTCGAAAACATGGATGTGTTCGCCTGGACACCAGCTGACATGATGGGTGTTCCACGGCACATAGCAGAACATCGACTAAATGTCTCAGAAGAAGCAAAACCGGTGGTACATGCCAAGCGCCACTTAGGAGACATAAAACATGATGCTATGAAAGAGCAGGTGATGGAGCTGTTGAATGCAGGAATCATCAGGGAAGTCAGATACCAAACATGGGTGGCGAGCCCAGTAATGGTACAGAAACCAAACGGTAGTTGGAGAATGTGTGCAGATTACAAGGATCTAAACAAGGCATGTACGCGCGACTGTTACGCCTTACCAGATATCGATGAAAAGATTGACTTGCTAGCAACATTCAGACGGAAGTGCTTCCTTGACTGCTACAAGGGGTACTACCAAGTCCAAATGGCCGTCCAAGATGAAGACAAAACCGCATTCCGCACGCCGACAGGGCTATACTGCTACACCAAAATGCATTTCGGCCTAAAGAATGCAGGGGCGACCTACCAGAGATTGATGAATGAAACGTTCAAAGATGCCATCGGCAAGTATATCGAAGTGTATATGGACGACTTGGTGATTATGAGTAAAGAGGAAAGTATGATGCTGGTGAATATTCAAAAGACATTTGACACCTTGCGCGGTGTAAGTATCAAGCTAAACCAGCGAAGTGTTCTTTCGGCATGGAAGAAGGAAAGTTCTTGGGTTTCATTGTTACGAAAGATGGTTTCAAAGTGAATCCTGAGAAAGTTCAAGCAATCGAAAGAATGCCTTCCCCATCAACCATCAAAGAGATGCAAAAATTGGCAGGACGATTGGCAGCACTCAACCGATTCCTAGCCAATAACGCAGCCAAATCTTTCCCATTCATCAAGACACTCCGCAACTGCATGAAGAAAAGCCAATTCCAGTGGACTCCGGAAGCCGAGAGTGCATTCCGCGAGATGAAAGATTGCCTTATCAGATTGCCAACATTAACTGCACCAATCAAGGGAGAACCTTTGGTATTGTATTTGTCAGCCCCCGACAGAGCAATCGGAGCAGTTTTACTCGTTGATCGACAAGGTGTCCAAACACCAGTTTACTATGTGTCGCGAACCTTGACCGATCCAGAACCCGATACGCCATAATGGAAAAACTAGTGCTCGCGCTAATCCATGCTTCAAGATGGCTACGCAGGTACTTTGCCAACCACGTCATTCTCGTATTAACAAACTACAATATTGGCAACATCCTCGCAAGGCCAGAGATTTCGGGAAGACTAGCAAAGTGGGCAATAGAACTCGGGGGCCATAATGTGGTTTTCAGGCCAAGATCAGCACTCAATGGCCAAGTGCTAGCAGACTTCATGACAAAAGTACCTGATGACAAGGATCGGGAATGTAAAGCAATGGAGAAAGCCGAAAAACAACAAGTAGAAGAACCGTGGTTATTATACACAGACGGCGCGTCTAACGAAGACGGCGCAGGCGCAGGGCTTCGGTTGGTGAGCCCTGGCAAACATGAATTTACGTACGCCATACGGTTGGATTTCAAAAGCACGAATAACAAGGCCGAATATGAAGCTTTCCTTGCTGGTTTAAGATTGGCAATCAAGATGGGAGTTAGACACATTGAAGCGCACGTAGACTCCATGTTAGTGGCCAGACAAATTGATGGGCAATATGAGGCCAAAGGAGACGTAATGGCGCTCTACCTGAATCAAGCAAAGACATTACTGCAAACTTTCTATTCCTACAAGGTGCACCTCATCAACAGGAGCGAGAATAAACCAGCAGATGCGCTGAGCAAGCTCGCATCTACAAGTTTTCAACACCTGGCAAAGGATGTACGCATAGAAGTTTTGACTCCAATAATCGCGTACCTTCAATCTGGGATACTCCCGGAGAACAAAGCTGAAGCAAGAAAAATCCAATACAAGGCCGAACATTATCAGATGGTTGATGGAATCTTATACCGAAAGTCATACCTCGGGCCATTGTTGAGATGCGTTGACCCAGAAGATGCAAACTATTTGATCAGAGAAGTACATGAAGGAATCTGTGGCATACATGCTGGACCGAGAATGGTGGTAGCAAAGGTGATGAATGCCGGGTACTATTGGCCCGGAATGCAGTAAAAGCTTTGAGCAAGTGCAGTGGGTGCCAGAGACATGCTCCCAAGACAATGCGCCCCAAGAACGAATTGGTACCAGTTACAACGGCGTGGCCTTTTCAGCAGTGGGGAATAGATATGGTTGGCCCCTTCCCAGAAGCCCCAGGCGCTGTCAAATTTATAATAGTCGCAGTCGACTATTTTACAAAATGGGTAGAGGCAAAAGCACTTGCATCAACCACATCCACTGTCGTTAAAAGATTCATATGGGAACAGATCATATGCCGTTTCGGACTACCACTCAGAATCATCACCGACAACGGGACGAACTTTGCCGCAGACGATCTTCAACGGTGGTTCAAAGAATTACATATTGAGCATACCTTCTCCTCGGTTGCGCACCCGCAGGGGAACGGTCAAGTGGAAGCCGTTAACAAGAGCATCATCGACGGAATCAAGGCAAGATTGGGAGAAAAAAGAAGAGGCTGGGTCGATGAACTACCCAGCATATTATGGGCCCACAGGACAATGTCGAAAACAAGCAACGGAGAGACACCGTTTAGCTTAGTTTATGGGTCCAAAGTAGTAATACCGGCGGAGATAGGATTGCCGTCACCACGAATGCTCTCCATGAATCTGATCAATAACGAAGAAGAAAGGAGGATCGACCTAGAGCTCCTAGAAGAAAGGAGAGAGATGGCGGCAATCCATGAAGCAAAATACAAAACAAAGCTAGAGAAGTACTACAACTCCAAAGTCCGAATCTGCACCTTCAACCCAGGAGATTACATCCTGAGAGACAACGAGGCTTCCAATGCCAAAAAACCTGGAAAACTAGCGCCCAAGTGGGAAGGTCCGTATGTTGTGGATGCAGTACTTGGAAAGGGAGCCTATAAGCTGCGCACCATTGACAACAAGGAGGTTCCACGAACTTGGAACGCTCAACAATTGAGAAAATGCTATATGTAAACAATCACAAGGTTATGTAATTGCAACGGCTGAATTGCCAACACATTTATAGTAATACAAAAAGTGTTTGGCTATCTCTATCTCATGCAAATTTCTTTGCACAACTGCATATATTACTTTGGGCATACACGAAAACATCAATGGCTCGACCGTAGGAAACGTTGTAGACCTCCAAGGCTCGTCACAACCAAGTGCACAGCCGGGTCAGAAACACAACCAAAGCCTACAAAATGCCAAAACAAAACTTCGTGCCCACATAAACACGAAAATATCGATAGCATGGTAAATAAACATTGTAAGGCCCCCAAAGCTGAACACAGCTGGGTCCACACAATAACCTGCAACTCGATCACTTCGTATTCACGAACCAACCTGCGCACATAGACGACAGAATAAACGTTGTAGCTAACACAACACAACCTGTCAGCGCCATCATTCATTCATGACACCTAATCAAAGTAATTATACATGTACATATTATGACGAAAACAAAATTCGCATGCAAAAAGCCAAAAGTGAATATTAACATAACACACGCCATGCATAGTTAAATGTTCACGAGCAAGTAAAAGTAACGAGTACACAAAAGAAAGTTGAAATTGTTCATAAGGTTGTCAGATGATTACATGGCCATCTAAGGCCATACGCTACATGCAGACCGGAATCCTTCATTCTGGATGACTGGTCCCAGCACCTCCAGCCGCATGATCTTCATCACCAAGCGCTTTCTTCAATAAGGCGACACCATCGGGCTTCCGGGATAGCTTCTGAGCAGCTTTAACAACAGCAAACTCCAGAGACGTGAACTCCTTGCGCTTCGCAGCATATTTACCGCCACAATCTTCCTTGAATAATTCGAAGTGATATTCTTTCTCATTGTTAACAACGGCAGCCCTACCTTCGCTATAACCATCTTTTCGCCCACTATTATATCTCGATTGACCCAACTCAAACATATAGCTAGCAAGCTCACGGGATTTAACTATACGATCAGCGATCTGAAAAGACACACATAACAACATAAGAAAAGAGGATAAAACAAAAAGAAAGCATATACAAGAAAAAGGAAGTTACCAAGGGCACTGCGCGCGATAGCAGCCACTTGCAGTCAGCAAAAACCTCCTCAACCAGGAGCTCATAAGCTTTGCATTCAGACGCCTTCTCTTCAAGAAGGCGTTCAGCAGCCTCACAGTCAGCAACCTTCTGATTAACAAGGTTTTCCAACTTAGATATACGATCAATGTATTCTTTCTACTTCTTCTCAAACGCAACGCGCGCTTGTTGGGCTTCCTCAGCAATTTCTTTCTTTTCACCGGATAACCGGACAATAGCTTCACGCTGGGATTGCATTTCAGCATTAGTACGTTCACAGGTAAACTCCCAGTCTTTTTGCTTCTGAACGTTGACATGTTTCTCTTGCTCCAACTTCCGCTCAGCATCTGAAACCCTCCATTGCAAACCCTTCTTCTCAGCATTAAATTTTTCTTTCTCTTCAGCAAAAGCCCTCTTTTCATCTTCAAACTCAACTGTCTCCTCCCCCATCAATCTCCACTCGCGGACAATCTCTTGAGAAGTGGCGAAATAATTAACTCCAGCATGAACATGATCATCCAACAACTCAAACCGATTGCGTTTTTTCTGGAACATCCTCTCAATTGGGGGGAGAGACAAAGAGAAAGAATCATGACAGTTACCCAGATCATTCATCCTGGAACCCTGAGTTAGATTCCAATGAGGGGCATGTGGCAGATCATCACAAGCCGGGTTATGCGTATCCCAAGAATCAGCACGAATGTTCTTAAACTAGGGGCTACGGGCAACACCTGAAGTAGCACCTCCACCATCACCCGGAGGGCGCTTGGTATAAATGGTTTGGCGCGGAGTGGTTTCACTAGACTCCACCACGGTGTCAGCACCCTTACCTTTAGCATCACCACCCGCACCATCACCACCCGCATCATCGCCACCTGCAACATTACCACAACCTTCACCCACATGCTTAGCAGTCACGTCATATTCTTTCTTCTTTTTACTAGGATCATCACGAGGAGGAGATAGATCAATCATCCTAGACGGAGGAGAAGTAGGAGGAGTGATCTTTGAAATATCAACCATGCGCGGCACTCTGCCTGACTTGATTCCTGCCACAAAACAACCATAACAATTAAAAACAACCCGAAAAGCATACAACAAAGCATACAACTGTAAAGTCTTTACCTGTAGGCGCAGAAGCAGCATATATCTCCTCCAAGAGATTGCCACGACCCCCACTAAATACGCCCATATCAATGTCGGATTCTGAAGGCGCAGGGGGAGCTTCCTTCTGGAGTTTAGCCTTTTTTGAAGCAAGAAGAGCAGCAGCCTGCTCATCAAGTTTTCGTTTTTTGTCTTCAAGGGCCTTCTTCCTCATCATTTCCGTCAGGGTAGCACGGTCATCCGGATCAGACCCACGAGGTTTCTCTCCGGTCCCTAAACCAGACAATGTATCAGAAACGACTACGTAATCTAGGACAGGAAGAGTAGAGGGTCGCTTACGAGGAGTACCAGCAGCCTTTCCCTCAACCCTCTTCTCCTTTTTTCTTCGGCTTATCAGCCTTCGTTTTCCTTCTTGTCTCTAACTGATCAGCAGTCTCAATAGGAACTTCCACATCATCATCAACAGGTTCATTGGCAGGTTCATTAACAGCCCCATGCGCAGGACCTGCACGCGCGGAACGAGAAGTTAGATCTTCAAGGGATCCGCCAGAACTTCCACTCGAGAGAACAACAACTTCCTCCCGAGTGGGATCAATAGAGTCATCCTCATCAGCTTCACCTAACACAACATGGGCGTAGGCAGCAAAACTATTGTTTGTAGGATGCAAAAAACGGGGACGAATCTGATCCAACCATGTCGGTTTTCCATCTTCTTGGATCGCTTCAACCATGGCACCTGCCGCCTTCGGATCCAAAACATTCAACAGGCTGTACCCAACTGCGAAAAAACAAGCGAATAAGGAAAAACACACACTAAACAAAACAATAAAGTGTTATGAAAGCACTACATACGTTTGCCTTGGTAACCATAAACAGGAACACCAAGAGGGTTCTTCGGAAACCACCGCAGACTCATTCCAGCGCCAACCAAAGCCATTTCCTCCAACTGAGAAATGGCATTAGCTTTATGTGTTATCTTCTTGTACCGGTCCTGTTCAGCAAAACCCACCAAAACGTTTATCTTTGGGATCCCTTCATCCACCGACCGGTAAGGCATATCCACAAGGATAACACCTCGACGAATATAGAAGAACCTTTGTTTCCAGTCATGCAAACTCTTCAAAGGAACAGAACAAACAGGAGTAACACCCGTCCGGGAGTTAAAAGAATAGAAACCACTGGTGTAAGTAACAGAGTAGAAAACGTTGAACATTTCGAACGTCGGCTCAACACGGTTAGCCCTACAGACGATCTCAAAGTGAGTAATACGGGGAAGCCCAATAGCCTTAATCTGAGAAATATGGAGGCCATAATTCCTCAAAACACTAGCAGTAAACCTAGTCATCGGAAGCCTAAAGTTGCCCTCCCGGAAAAAAGCAGTGTATAAAGTCATGTAACCCGGAGGTGCATCCATGGCAGTAGAGCCAGGAGTCAGAAACTGGGCTCCCCATTCGGGTAGAAAACCCATCTTCCTCACCAAATTGTGGAACTCTTCCTCCTTCCACCCTATTACCGCCTGGTCAAAACCTGGAGGAGTCTTCCCTTTATTCCTTCTCCTCTTATGTGAAGGATTCGTTCCAGACATGATCGAAAGAAAATCAGAAGTATAAGGCGAAAATACTCGAGAAAAAGAAGGGGAAAGATGAAGGAGTGGGAGAGAAAAACAAACTTCAAATTTTGAAAAGTGAAGAAAGAAGAGGAAACCGCCATGTATTTATACCCATCGCATTTAATGCGATGGGTAGTGGGCCGTCGGGAAGCCAGAAAGGTATCTGGTACGTGCGTGACTACACATATTTTTACAATGAAATTACACACGAATTGGTTTTAAATTTATAAAAGTGATTATTACTTTTACATCAAAACACACACGAAAGGGCAAGTGTACCCCGTCATATATGTAGTAAAGTATCGGTAAGAACCAAGTATCGATCCACGGAAATGGGCGGAGAAATAATACTAGACCTTTGCCACTAAATTACCGGTAAAAACATAAGTTGTTTTGGTTTTAATTAATCTAAAGTAAGCATAAATAAATACTTATAAAACATAGTAAATTATATATAAATAGCCTTGCTTAATACATAACCGCAGCATGTCAACTAAGTCAGTTTTGGCATTTAGAAGCATTCGGTCAATTTTCCATTTCGAGACAATTAGTATCCCTTTCGGGAATCCTAACATGACAATCATTCGGAAAGTTAAAACGATAAACACACTTTAACCACCTAAAATTGTTCTTTAACGTGCAATTGATAAATGTCTATGAAGATCTCCTAAAAATAAGTTAGTCATCCGTTAGGAGTTTTCTAACCTCACTTAATCAAGGAAAGCAACACCGATAAACACAATGCAACCACCGAGACAAGCATAAACTAGATTAAATCACAACCGAGTTCATTTTACAAATCTTACACATAAATTCACCAAGATAGCAATTTTGGCCGAAACTACTAACTAAGCTAACAAATCATGGCAAGAATTCGTAACAACACCATCTAACCCGTTAGAGTCCTTCCGTGAGGGCAAGCTCTCTTGATTAATAATAATTGCATTTTATTAAACCACTAACCCGTTAGAGTATCATGGTGCCTACATTTTAACCAAGTTAAACTAGTTAACCAAATTAAAAGTTTACTAATACATGATTAAATAAGCTTCATTTTGCAACTATCTTACCTAACCAAGCACCAATCATCCAACACAATTACTTATAATCAAGAAATCAATATCAATAACAAGGTTGCAAACTAATCATCAAAGATAATCATAGAAAATACTTCAAAATGTCATTACAAACATAGATTAACATACTAATCAAGCAAGGGATTGTTGTGTTTTTGCCCAAAGGCTACAATAATACATAAATATTAATCTAAATGCTTGAAACATTAACAAAATTCTGGAAAGGTTAGAAATCCAAACCATAAACAAGCACAAGATTAAGAATCTGGATAGTATATGAGCAAAACCGGGCAATGTGGCTTGAATCCGAGTGAAAGCAGCAGCCTTCGGAGCCTCAAAATCGCCTGCAGAGCTCTCCAAAATTCCAGAGTTACGTCTAAAATGCTTCTGTTCTGTTTAAATGGTTTTTCTGATCGGCACGGTCGTTCTTGGTTTGGCACGACCGTGCACTTTAAGCATTATTGGTGGTGGGCCACCATACCGCATGACGTCACAGACCGTTGACTGGTCTTCGGACACGCACGGACGTTCCAGGTTTTGGCACGGGCGTGCCAAACCGGCATTTGGCTTGCACGCTTTGTTCCTTGGCCGTTCAGTTCCGAGGTTATGTTGGTTCTCGGATATGCACGACCGTTCCACATCCGGAACGACCGTGCCGTTTCGGATTGGCCTTCATAGCCTTGCACGCCGTGCTTGCACGCCTGGTGCACCGCCGGGACTTTCTTGTTTGTCGGATATGCACGGTCGTGCGGATGCCCGCATGACCGTGCCAAACGCCCAGGTCAGTTTTTCCACAGAATCTTCGCAGCTTTGTCGTTTTGTCCGGAAAGTCCTCGTTTTCGCTTTCATCTTGTCTGGTATGCAGTTTTAGGCCTGTAAACAAAAATGTAGATAAATAAGTATCCGAATGACGGTTTTACGGCCGAAAACGCATAAAATGGGGGTAAAACGGGGGACTAAAATATGTGTAAATTAGCGAATATCAAATCTCCCCACACTTGAACCTTGCTTGTCCTCAAGCAAGCTGAACTAAAAAGCAATAAAAGAAGGAAACAAACAAGTACGATAATTTACACACTATTTTATTTAAAACTACTATAAACGGTTAGCCGGTTTGTCGAAAGACATCATCAAAAGACTAAAACCCAACAAGCATATGCAATTATAATAGCGACAACCAAAAAGCCGTGACTTCACATTTAATTGACTCGACATGTTAATCTTCACACGACTCACAATATTCACACACACTCGGTTTTATTTATGAAACATACATAAAATGTGTATGTGCAAACACTCAACGCCTAGTCAATGAAACATGTAATATCATAAGCTTGTCATAAGATCTCGTCTCCACCAACTAACATGCAAATAAGTGTAAATCAAGAGGTCTTTATGGGTTGTAACGTTAGGCTTGGGCGAAGGGTATGGAAGTGGACATTTAAAATGGCGAAAATGGTTAAAACTCGGCTTTAGCGTTTAACTAGCAAGAAAATAATACAACTATACATACAAACGCCTTTAAAAGGCGACTAAAGCGCAATCGAGCTTATCAACGAAATTTTAACATTTAAGCATTCAAAATCGCTCGATTTCTATCAACTTCACCCTATTTTAGGGTGTTTTATTTTCTGTTTTTTTTTTTTTTTTTTTTTAACATACTATACAATAAACTTAAACAAACGCTAGTTAAACGATTATTTTGTCCGAGTTTTAACACTAAAAAGGGTTTAAAACATACAAAGGCTAAATTTGGCTAAGTGGGCGATAATGTGGGTAAACAAAGGTAAACGGGAAGGCTCGACATGGTTAATCCTAAAGGGTAACATAAGGTGAACGGGAAGCACAACACAAAGAACAAGGTTTACAACAAAGGGTAATCTAAGTGCCTCTATCACTTTTACACAAATCCGCACATTCATGGTCTTAACAAGCATACTAGTGACAAGTTCTAAATTACACATAACATCCGGCTCACTCCTATATCCGAAATGAACAAATATATAACAATATCAAGGCTCAAACATGCTCACGTAACGGAAGGAATGGGTAAAAGTATGAAAACTATCATGCAAGTCTTTCTTTGTTTGTCACGCTTTCCGGTTTCCTTTTTCAAAAATATTTTGCTTGTCAAGTTTTTATCAAGTCCGAAGCTTTCTAAAACACAACCAACCGGTTTATTTACTAATATATATACAAAATATAGGTATTTTTGAATGATTTTCTGAATTTTCTGATTTTTTTTTTTTTTAATATATATAAATGAGGACAAACAAAGTTAACAAAGTTAACCCCCTCCCCACACTTGAACTTCGCATTGTCCCCAATGCGAAACCCGAAATATAGAGAAAAAGGATAATAATACTCCCCTCAAGATGATGTTATGAAACGAGACTTCCAAAGCTGAATCTGTGATCTGCTCCGGTCAAAGACTTGATAGCCAAAACCTGTAAATATGTCATATGGCACAGCAACACCGAACAGCAACAGAATAAATACAAATAGACCATAATATACATGAATACTAATAATCCAAATAAAAACATACATAAAGAAAAGTGTTTAAAAGTACAATATAATCCGAGGGTGTTCGAAATAGTATGCAAAAAGAACACCCGAAATAACAAATACTAATAATAACCATAAAAACCACCGACGAAAATCACCACCAACGCCTACTCGTCATCGCCGTCATCATCTCTCGTGAATGAGGGGCCTGCACCACCGTAACCAGGAGGGTTCCACGGTGGGAACTCTGGAGGGTTCTGGAAGTAGTTGGGATATGCATGGTGCATTTCCCCAAATAGGTACGAAAACCCGGCACTAACCCCCTGATACAAGCTCTCCTGGCTCTGCCTCAGCTGATCCTGTGTGGCCCTGAGCTGATCCTGACCAGCTCGGATCTGGTCCTGGCTGGTCCTGATCTGATCAATGTATGTACCATGCTGTTCCTGCGTGACACGCATCTGCTGGAACTGCTGATAAAAGTCAGGCCAGTCCTGGTGCTGGTAGAACTCATGGTGCTGCGGCTGGTGTGGCGGTGTCTGGTGTGGCGGTGTCTGTGGCTGATGCTGCTCATGCATCTCTACATCTTCTTCCTCTTCCTCTGATGGGAGCGGAGGTAACGGGTCCCAGACCTCGTTATTCAGCCCCCTCAACCTATCCCCCTGATCAGTCTCTACAATCAAACCCATTGCCTTCAGCGATCTGATGTCGACATGCACCCCCTCAGTAATCAGGGTGAGACTCTGAAGTACCTCATCAGTCATAAGATGCTCATTGTAAGCAATTTCGGTCACATACTGACCGCCATGTATTTGACTGCTAGTAGTCCTCCCTGAACAGTTCACAAAGTATTCAGCCATACGCGCCGCCAAGTTGATGGGCGCCTTATCCACCAATGCATACAAGAAAATCAAATCTGGTGTTGGACAGTTACCGAGACTGTCCATGCGCCCGCATATGGTGTGGCTAAACACATGGTGCATTACCCGCACCAGAGGGTCTTTAAGGCGTGAAGCCTTTGATATCCTTGGGTTGTATGGGTCCCCAACAGCGTTTTCAGCCCAAAACTCATCCCTAGCTGCATCAGACGGGAAGGTGAATTTATCTGAGAAGACATTGGGATCATCCATGTCTTCCCTAGTGTAGATCCCAAGTCTCCTTCCCAAACGACCGACTGACCACTTGTGCCATCTTCCACACAATCTGAAAGCTATGCGATCCTTGTAGCGGAATTTGGGTCGTCGAGCAGCAACTGGCTTCTCGTAAGCATACGATGCAAAGAACTCAATGGTAAGCTCCAAGTAAACGGGTCGGTTGCAACCGACCAGATTTACTAGTGGACGACTCATCATATTTTCCAAACGGTCGTATTGATTTAGTTCTTGCATAACTTCCCAATCAAGCCATCTTGGGACTCCGAATTGCCCCCTTCGGGCCCATAATGCATCTCTTTTTGGAATGCATAAAGCTTCACGCTCGTCGTTGGGGTCAAACTGTAAGAAGGGATGATTCATCTGCAATGGGGAATATTGTTAGAAAGACAGAAACAGCAGAAAATGAATTTGAAAATAACCGAGCAGCACATTATGAAGCTACTGTGAATCTGATCTGGGCATCACGCACGGTCGTGCGGCAATATGCACGGTCGTGCATCACCGACGACGTGCACCTTCTGCCGATCAAGCTCGGATCCGCACGGCGTGCGGCTAATCGGCACCACCGTGCAACACCGAGATAATGCTGACATCGTGGAACAATCCGGAACGGCACGACCGTTCCAGACAGGGAACGACCGTGCAACTTCTGATCTGCAGATTTCGACCCCCTGAACTTTGAATAGCCTGATTTTTCCAAAATCAACGACTTTTTTGTACAAACAGGGGTCGGAAATTCAACCGGTTGTTCACGATAAGCATGATTCAAACAAGGGTTAGGGTTTCGATTTGTTTATGAAGAGAACCCTAAGAAATCCCTTGTTGAATCGGAGAAAACCTACCCTAGAACGCAAGAAACAGGAAATCTAACACTAGAGACGTACCGTGCGAAGTTGGGCGCGAGATCGTGCGAGGAAACGTGCGATTTCGTGTGAAAACGGCTCTGGAACGGCTGCAGTTGCTAGGGTTCGCGAATGAGGGCTTTTGCAACAGGTTATGGTATATATAGTGTGCAAAATGACAAAAATGCCCTTAGCGAGCCGCACGGTCGTTCTCCGAACGGCACGGTCGTGCGGTGCCGATGACTTCCATTTTCCTCGGTGATGCACCGAGGGTGCGACCCACCGTGCCAGATCCTCGAAAACGCACGGTCGTGCGAATCCTGGCACGGTCGTGCATCAGCTGCAGATCAGAATTTTCTGCAGAATGCATTTCCAGCAACTGTTTCGGCCGTTTTTCGCCGTTTTTTCGACACCCCAACTGTTCTAACAATATTGCACTACAGAACCCTCGCCCGGCACGAATCGAAACTGTACAAACTAACGGAAACAACCTAACTAACCTAAATTACGCTAAAACTACAAAAACATAAAAATGGACAATTTTGCCCCTATAGCGCCAAAGACGCTCCTGCTACATTTTTGTCGGCGAGTCAGTAGCGTAGACTCATGCTAAATTTTTGTCGACGAGTCGATAGCAAGACTCAAGCCTAAAACTAGAAAATAAATCCTAATTGACTAAACTACCCCTAAAGCGTAAAATACGCTCTTGCTGCATTTTTCATCCACGAGTCAGCAGCGTAGACTCTCTCCTCCCCACACTTATGATGTGTGCGGGGTTTGGAGTTCCATGACCTCCATCACCGACTCTGTCGGCCCGGCAACGTATAACTTCAAGCGATGCCCATTTACTTTGAAAATAACGCCGTCCGCGTTCTCTATTGCAACAGTCCCATACGGAAATATCTCTTTAACCGTGTATGGGCCTGTCCAACGTGAATGGAGCTTTCCGGGAAATAAGCGCAACCGCGAGTTGTAAAGAAGGACAAGATCGCCCGCTTGGAATTCTTTGTGGTCCTTCAAGCGTTTATCATGCAATTTCTTCGTGCGCTCCTTGTACAACACGGAGTTCTCATAAGCGCATTGTCGCAACTCCTCCAACTCGTGAATCTGGAGGAACCGGGCTTCACCTCCGGCTTTTAAGTCCAGATTTGCGGTCTTTAGCGCCCACATCGCTTTATGTTCCAGCTCAACCGGTAAATGGCATGCCTTTCCGTAAACAAGCCTAAAGGGAGTAGTCCCAATAGGCGTCTTGTAAGCCATACGGAAGGCCCACAACGCTTCATCAAGCTTATCTGACCAATCCTTGCGGTTTGCACCTACTGACCGCTCAAGGATTCTTTTCAGCCCCCGATTCGTGACTTCCACCTGCCCGCTTGTCTACGGATGATAGGGCGTGGATAGACGGTGATGCACACCGTAACGGGACAAAGCTCTCTCGAGCTGAGTATTGCAAAAATGCGTCCCTCTGTCACTGATAAGCGCTTTCGGAGCGCCGAACCGGGCAAATAAGCTTTTCAAAAATCTCACGACCACCCTGGCATCATTGGTGGGTAAGGCCTGTGCCTCCGCCCACTTCGATACATAGTCAACTGCGACCAGGATGTACTTATTACCTCGTGAGGGGGGAAATGGCCCCATGAAGTCTATCCCCCAGATATCAAAGACTTCACAAACCTGAATCCAGGTCTGAGGCATTTCATCACGTGCCGATATATTTGTCGCTCTCTGGCAAGCATCGCACGCTCTAACCCAACCCTGCGCATCACGAAATATAGTAGGCCAATAAAACCCGGAGTCCAATACTTTCTTGGCGGTAAAGTTGGCTCCATGGTGGCCTCCAGTAGGTCCCTCGTGACAGTGGCGCAGAATGTCGGTCGCCTCCTTTCCTGAAACACACCTCCTAATCACCTGATCAGCACCAACCCGGAACAAGTAAGGGTCATCCCAAATGTAGTGCTTGACATCTGAAAAGAATTTCCTCTTTTGCTGGTGAGTCAACCCTTTAATCAGAATCCCGCAAGCGAGGTAGTTCGCAATGTCAGCGAACCATGGCGACTCATCGCATATCTCAACACTCATCAAAGACTCGTGTGGGAAGTTGTCATTTATGGAATCCCAACGCGCGTCCACGATGTCTCCATGCTCTAACCGAGATAGATGGTCAGCCGCTACATTCAATGCACCCTTTTTATCTTGTATCTCGATATCAAACTCCTGCAGCAACAAGATCCACCTGATAAGACGTGGCTTAGCGTCCTGCTTGCTGAAGAGATATCGGATGGCAGCGTGATCAGTATACACAACTGTTTTCGAAAGCACCAAGTACGATCTAAATTTGTCAAATGCGAAAACGACCGCCAAGAGCTCTTTTTCAGTCGTGGTATAATGCTCTTGAGCGTCGTGAAGAGTTTTGCTCGCATAATAGATCGGGTGAAAGTGCTTTTCTCTCTTCTGACCAAGAACGGCCCCTATAGCGTAATCACTCGCGTCGCACATAATCTCAAAAGGCAAACTCCAGTCCGGTGCAACTAAAATAGGGGCCTCAATCAACTTTTGCTTGAGAAGGTCAAAGGCTCTCAAGCAATCATCTCCGAATATGAACGGAGCGTCTTTCTCCAACAGACGGGTCATGGGTCTGGCGATTTTTGAAAAATCTTTAATGAATCGCCGATAGAACCCGGCATGACCGAGAAAGCTCCGTATCGCTCTAACAGAGGTGGGAGGCGGAAGTCGGGAAATGATATCCACTTTGGCTGGATCGACCTCCATACCAGCATGCGAAATCTTGTGTCCCAGAACTATGCCCTCCTTCACCATGAAGTGGCATTTCTCCCAGTTCAGGACCAGATTCGTCTCCTCACACCTCTTCAACATTTTCCTCAAATTTTCCAAACAGTGATCAAAGGAATCCCCAAATACCGAAAAATCATCCATGAAAACCTCCATGGAATCCTCGATCATGTCATGGAAAATCGCAACCATGCATCTCTGGAAGGTCGCTGGTGCATTACATAACCCAAAAGGCATCCGCCGGTAGGCGAATGTGCCGAAGGGGCATGTAAAGGTAGTCTTCTCCTGATCCTCAGGAGCGATAGGAATCTGAAAGTACCCAGAGAATCCGTCAAGGAAACAGTAATATAACTTCCCCGACAGACGTTCCAACATCTGGTCGATGAATGGAAGCGGGAAGTGATCCTTGCGAGTAGCATCATTGAGCTTGCGGTAGTCAATGCAAACTCGCCACCCAGTGACGGTACGGGTAGGAATTAGCTCATTCCTATCATTCGAGACTACAGTCATACCACCTTTCTTAGGTACAACCTGCACCGGACTCACCCACACAGAGTCAGAAATAGGATAAATCATGCCGGCATCCAACAATTTAATCACCTCCTTCTTCACCACGTCCTGCATATTTGGATTTAAACGCCTCTAATGCTGTGCACATGGTTTGTACTCGTCTTCCATCAGAATCTTGTGAGTACAAAAAGAAGGATTGATGCCCTTGATATCCATGATTTTCCATGCAATGGCTCTCTTATGAAGTCTCAGAACCTCGAGAAGCCGAATTTTCTCATCCCTTTCCAACGATGCCGAAATTATGACCGGTAGACGACGCTCCTCGTCTAGAAATGCGTACTCGAGATGTGGCGGGAGTTCCTTTAACTCCAAAGGCGTCGGATCATCAACCGAAGGCTCTGTTTCCCCCTTTTTCACATGGTCAATTTCAAGAAATCTCTCCGGACTCTGGGAACCATCGTCACCAATCTGATAGACTGGCTGCTCGAAATCGTGGCCCTCCTGCGTAATGCCAATCAGGTCCCCACACGACAGACGTGTGTCCGAATCAATCTCATCAATAGTACCTTGAAAATGAGAGCAAACACATGCATCGACAATGTCGACGTAATAAAGCTTGTCATCGTGACATTGCGGATGCTGCATCGATCTTTTGATATCGAATGTCACGTGCTCATCATTCACTCGGAGCGTGATTTGGCCAGCTGCCACATCAACAATCGTCCTCGCTGTATTGAGGAAAGGACGTCCAAGTATCAAAGGTACCCTTGAATCTTCATCCATGTCAAGGATAACAAAGTCCACGGGGAAAACAAATTTATCGATTTTTACAAGCATGTTTTCCACAAATCCGCGCGGATACTTTATTGAGCGATCTGCTAACCGAATGCTCATCCTAGTGGGTGACGGCTCACCCAGATCCAGTTTAGTAAAAACCTTATATGGCATAAGGTTAATACTCGCTCCCAAGTCAGCCAACGCATGGCTAACAGACATGTTTCCAATCAAACACGGGAGCGTGAAACTACCAGGATCTCCCATTTTCGTGGGCAGACGGTTTTGCAGAACGGCGGAACAAGTCTCATTCCTCACCACACACGATATATCCTCGAGCTTCTGTTTATTTGAGAGGATATCCTTAAGGAATTTCGCATACTTTGGCATCTGGGCCAAGGCTTCAACAAACGGTATATTGATGTGTAGTTGCTTAAACAACTCAAGGAACTTACCGTATTGTTCTTCATTCTTCTGCTTCTTCAGCCTGCCTGGATAAGGTACCTGAGGAGTGTAATCTTTGACCGGCTCCTGGACTTGTGCTGTACTTGCTGGGCGTAGCCTGGCTTGCACCTCGTCCGGTGTGTCAGTCGGGACCGCTTCAGTGATCGGTACTGAGTCCGATATGACGGGTCCGGTAGTTTTTCCACTCCTGGTCATCACAGCATTTACATCCCTCTGTCCGCCCGGGTTTGGCTCTGTATTACCCGGAAAACCGCCTGGGGGCCTTTTGGACATCATCTGTGCCAGCTGACCTCATTTCTCCCTCGTTAGCCAGAAAACGATCCTCGCTTTGTTGGTATCGTTTTTCAGAGCTAGAGAGAAGCTGAGCCATCATATCCTCCAGCTTGGAATTGGACTGAGGGGCCTGTTGCTGGGAGCTACTCCCAGTGCCCTGATTCTGGTACGAATATGGACGCTGCTGGTAGGGTTGATTGTACTGCTGGTACTGCTGACCCTGCTGAGGCGCTGGAGCACGCTGAGTGAACCCCAATGGGTTCTGATTTCCTGCATTCGCTCGCCACCCAAAATTTGGGTGATTTCTCCATCCGGGATTATAGGTGTTGCTGTACGGGTTGTTCTGCGGCCTTACTTGATTACTCACAAAATCTACCTCTTCCTGGCCCTCATATACGACTCCCTGAAAACATGCCCCAGGCTCGTGTGACACTCCGCACTGGTCACATCCCGAGCCAGCATGCGCAATCATCTGGGACTTGTCGAATCTCGATGTAAGAGCCGAGAGTTGTGCAGTAATGGCCGTGTAATCGTCTACAGCATGAACTCCTGAGCGAGATGATGATGATGTTGCCCGACCTCTATCTCCATCCCGACGAGAACTGGATTTCAACGCAGCTTTCTCGATAATATCATACGCTTCAGTCGGCGTCTTAGTTCCAAGATCGCCGCCCGCGTTCACGTCTAATCGCTCCTGCGTGTTATAGTTGAGCCCCTGATAGAACGTCAAAACCAGCTGTCGCTTGGAGAAGCCATGATGTGGCACATCAATCAACAAATCCTTGAATCTCTCCCAAGCTGCATGCAACGACTCACCCTCGTCCTGGCGAAAGGAAACAATCCGGTTCCGTAGTTTGTTCGTTTTCTCTGGCGGAAAATATTTCTGCATGAACTGCTCCGCCAACTGATTCCAGGTCCTGATGGACCCGGCAGGAAGTGACATAAGCCAAGCTCTAGCTTTGTCACGTAATGAAAACGGAAACAACCTCAACCGAATCGCATCCTCCGAAACACCAGTCATCCTAAATGTCGAACAAATAGCAAGAAAAGCAGCGATATGCCTCCCGGGATCCTCATGCTCACGTCCGTCGAACTGCACCGAATTCTGCAACATGTTAATAACACTAGATTTAATTTCAAAATTAGGTGCATCTATAGTGGGCTGAAGGATACTCGGCTCCAGGCCTGCCCTTCCGGGCTGATTTGTTTCATTTAATGGTCGGTCGTCGTCCGCCATGACGACTCTCTCCTCGTCCTCTAAGCTTTCGTCTTCAGAGATAATCACCGGCTCGTCAATTGCATTTGCAATGCGTTGTGCAACGACGAGTGACCTTTCGCGCAGCCTCCTACTTCTTCTAAGATTATGCGCTGGTTCGTCAGTCGGCTCAGCAATAGCGGGCGCGGGAGTTGAGGACATCAACCTGCAAACGAAAGACTGACACAATGAATATTTTATTAATAAAATAATGCTTCTTTTTTTTTTTTTTTTTTTTTTTTTTTTTTGCTGAATAAAAGCAGAATATGTATAAATATAGGCTGTAAAATTTATAAAAATCCGAAAATGGGCCGAAATTTTTATAAAAATTAAAGCAATGGAAATAATCGAATCGGCTAGTTTAAAAACGATTTTTAAGAGCCGAAAACTCAAAGAATAAATGAATCAATAAATCCGGATTTGAACAAATAAATAGAATAAAAAATTTACAAATGTACAAAACAATCACAAAAATGAATAAATTCAATTAGAAACAAGAAATATTAACAGATAAATCAACGAATAAATAATCACGAAAGTATACACAAATATTAACAAGTATATACACCGATAACACAATGACTCGGGTCGTTCCTAAAACTCGCCACTCCCCGGCAGCGGCGCCAAAAACTTGGTACGTGCGTGACTACACATATTTTTACAATGAAATTACACACGAATTGGTTTTAAATTTATAAAAGTGATTATTACTTTTACATCAAAACACACACGAAAGGGCAAGTGTACCCCGTCATATATGTAGTAAAGTATCGGTAAGAACCAAGTATCGATCCACGGAAATGGGCGGAGAAATAATACTAGACCTTTGCCACTAAATTACCGGTAAAAACATAAGTTGTTTTGGTTTTAATTAATCTAAAGTAAGCATAAATAAATACTTATAAAACATAGTAAATTATATATAAATAGCCTTGCTTAATACATAACCGCAGCATGTCAACTAAGTCAGTTTTGGCATTTAGAAGCATTCGGTCAATTTTCCATTTCGAGACAATTAGTATCCCTTTCGGGAATCCTAACATGACAATCATTCGGAAAGTTAAAACGATAAACACACTTTAACCACCTAAAATTGTTCTTTAACGTGCAATTGATAAATGTCTATGAAGATCTCCTAAAAATAAGTTAGTCATCCGTTAGGAGTTTTCTAACCTCACTTAATCAAGGAAAGCAACACCGATAAACACAATGCAACCACCGAGACAAGCATAAACTAGATTAAATCACAACCGAGTTCATTTTACAAATCTTACACATAAATTCACCAAGATAGCAATTTTGGCCGAAACTACTAACTAAGCTAACAAATCATGGCAAGAATTCGTAACAACACCATCTAACCCGTTAGAGTCCTTCCGTGAGGGCAAGCTCTCTTGATTAATAATAATTGCATTTTATTAAACCACTAACCCGTTAGAGTATCATGGTGCCTACATTTTAACCAAGTTAAACTAGTTAACCAAATTAAAAGTTTACTAATACATGATTAAATAAGCTTCATTTTGCAACTATCTTACCTAACCAAGCACCAATCATCCAACACAATTACTTATAATCAAGAAATCAATATCAATAACAAGGTTGCAAACTAATCATCAAAGATAATCATAGAAAATACTTCAAAATGTCATTACAAACATAGATTAACATACTAATCAAGCAAGGGATTGTTGTGTTTTTGCCCAAAGGCTACAATAATACATAAATATTAATCTAAATGCTTGAAACATTAACAAAATTCTGGAAAGGTTAGAAATCCAAACCATAAACAAGCACAAGATTAAGAATCTGGATAGTATATGAGCAAAACCGGGCAATGTGGCTTGAATCCGAGTGAAAGCAGCAGCCTTCGGAGCCTCAAAATCGCCTGCAGAGCTCTCCAAAATTCCAGAGTTACGTCTAAAATGCTTCTGTTCTGTTTAAATGGTTTTTCTGATCGGCACGGTCGTTCTTGGTTTGGCACGACCGTGCACTTTAAGCATTATTGGTGGTGGGCCACCATACCGCATGACGTCACAGACCGTTGACTGGTCTTCGGACACGCACGGACGTTCCAGGTTTTGGCACGGGCGTGTCAAACCGGCATTTGGCTTGCACGCTTTGTTCCTTGGCCGTTCAGTTCCGAGGTTATGTTGGTTCTCGGATATGCACGACCGTTCCACATCCGGAACGACCGTGCCGTTTCGGATTGGCCTTCATAGCCTTGCACGCCGTGCTTGCACGCCTGGTGCACCGCCGGGACTTTCTTGTTTGTCGGATATGCACGGTCGTGCGGATGCCCGCATGACCGTGCCAAACGCCCAGGTCAGTTTTTCCACAGAATCTTCGCAGCTTTGTCGTTTTGTCCGGAAAGTCCTCGTTTTCGCTTTCATCTTGTCTGGTATGCAGTTTTAGGCCTGTAAACAAAAATGTAGATAAATAAGTATCCGAATGACGGTTTTACGGCCGAAAACGCATAAAATGGGGGTAAAACGGGGGACTAAAATATGTGTAAATTAGCGAATATCAGTATCCAACAGGGAGGAGACACGTCAGAGGAGAGAAAAGCCATCACCTCTTTTTTCGGGAGCGTGGGTAACAAACGCCTGACACCGTGACAGAAAGTAACTGACATAACTGAAAAGGCGCCTGTTCACCTCCGATAAGACAGGGACACCAGACAGTCACATCAGTTGTTTCCCCCCAAGACAACAAAACTTCCTTCAGAAGAAAACAACAAATGCCATGCGCCATGCGCCATGCGTCCAGTTGGCTCAACTTTACAAGTTACCAAAACCCATGCGCCATGCGTCCATTTGGCTCAACTTTTACAAGTTACCAAAACCCATGCGCCATGCGTCCATTTGGCTCAACTTTTCCAAGTTACCAATACGCCATGCGCCGTGCATCCATTCGGCTCAACTTTTACAAATTACCAAAAACCATGCGCCACGCGCCCTGTTAGCTCAACTTCGCATACTACCAACAAGTCGCGCGCCGTACAACTATTGTCACAAAAACTCGAATAGCAAACATACGCCATAAAAACCACTACCCTTATAAGTCCAGAATCCCTCCTAGACGATCAACTCAACTAGAAGGCACACTGGACTAGGGGGACTTGAAGAGGTATGGTCCCAATTCCTTGCCCACATGGCAAGGACCACACCACTTTTTCATCCTACATGGCGCCTACATCAGCAAGGTAATCCAGAAGCTTCTAGAAGCTTCTGGAAGACATCAAGGTGGCACCAAAGATGCTCTGTCCAACAAGAAGGACAACACGTGTCACCAGTCATCGAGCGCCATGTAGGCCTGCAACAAATCAAGGAGCAGACCGACAACGCCAGTACGACGTCTCCAAAATGAGCAAATGTAAGCGCGCCACGTGTACCACTACACTGGCCATGGCAGAGGAGACCAAGAGGATATTCCCCTTGGTCGGACAGCTGGCGCGCAACCACAGCTGGCACAGCTGCTCCTCCCTCCTTCACCCTCCGGCTATAAATAGGACCCTTCATCATTCAGGTTGAATCATCTTACTCTCTATACTCACACACTCAACACACAGTTTATTCTCCCTTAGAACAGTACTTATTCTCACGCCGGAGCCAGGTTAAGAGGGAAACCCCCATATTCCCCTCTTAACGAGACTAACGGTGTTGCTGTTTTGCAGGATCCAGGTCATTTTCACGAGTAAGAAAGGAGATTGAACCCACAGAAGAAACATCCCCACAGATTAACCTCAGTGTTATTCTGTGTTTCATCAACTTGGTAAAATTAAGAATATAACTTTGTGAACTTCCAATAAGATATCAAGATGGCATGTAAATTCTTATGATTTTACTACAAATTGGAAATGAGTTGCGCAAACATCATATAGGCCTAGGGATGTAAACGAACCGAAGGAACTTGACCAAGGTATGTTTGTGTTCGTTCGTTTAACTTTAACCGAGCAAATAAATGGACATCAAAGAAACATATTCTCTTGTTTGTGTCCGTTTGTTAAGAGAATGAATTTGTTCGAGTTCATTATGTTCATTAACATGCTAAGCAAACACAAACTAATATGAATGATTTTACACCAAATATCCGAGTTTTTTAAACCTAACATCCATATCAATATCAGAAAGTAACACCATCAGACAATATATCAAAAAGAAATTATTTTTAGAAGAATACAAGCTTTAAATTCTTCAAACAAAACTATGCAATGCATCATCATTCTTACATGATATTGATCACCGGCTCATATATTAATTCCGCGTTTTATTAGTGAATAAAAACATACATAAACATATGTTCATGAGCGTAAATATATAAACTAACAAGTAGTGTTTTTTGTTTGTTAGTTTAATTAAATAAACAAAAAATGTTGTTCATGCTCGTTCATTTATTGAATGAGTGGACATTAAGGAACTCCCCAACGGCTTTTTGTTCGTTTACAGCCTTATATAAGGCCAACGTCACAGCCTGAGAAATGTTCATCATAGACAAAAGCTGAGAAGAAGGAAACCAATATTCGCTAAGGGGAGCAACGTACAATTGAATTGGAACATTAACTAAATTTGGTGAAACAATATAATAAAAACTACTAACTAATATTCTTGAAACAGCAAAACAGTGGAATTTCAAACAGCTTCCTAGAAAGTTACTATCTTACTCATAGGTGAAAGCCGTTTGGGCGCGCGAAACATGAACGCTGAATGGGACGATGAAGAAGAAGACCCGACGTACAAAGGGGAAAGCACAGTATTCAGCAGATTGCACCCAGATCATGAAGCATACAAACCGCCCAAGCGCGCAGGGTACAACCCAAAAGCAGAACATGATTACACCTTGAGCTATCGTCCAGACGACATGGCTGAAAATTCAAAATTCGTCAGAGAAATCGCAACAACCGCTATTGACAAAACGAAATTGCCACACAACGTGGGCAAATACAACGGCTTGACAGACCCGGATGATCATCTCCAAGTTTTTAATGGCGCGGGAGCAACAGGAGGATGGAATTTACTAACTTGGTGCCATCTCTTCGCTCAAACATTTGTCGGGGCAGCACGCATTTGGTTCGACAGCCTGCCAGCAGGAAGGATCAAATCATGGATCGACTTTCGAGAGAAGTTCCTCGCGCACTTCTCTCAGCAGCGCAGACACACCAGAGATCTAGCTGATTGTTTGAACATATGGCGCAAGGACCACGAAAGCGTGGAAGATTTCATCACCAGATACAACAAAGAATGTCTGGAAATTGGGGATGTAGGCGAAAAGATGATGCGCACTTCATGAGGGCAGTCAAATGCGACGATCTAATCAAGCGAGTAAAGGGAAGAGACGGAGGACCCAAAGATTGGGAAACCTTCATTGAAGCAGCCAAGACCATTGCGCAAACAGACAAACAGTTGACCGGTGATGATCACCGTCAGCGCGGATATAACCACAATGACCGGCACAACAAAAAGGGCAGAATCCAACCATGGAAAGCGTCCGGTCATAGAGAAAGAAGCCCAGCAAGGGAGGATGCGCGCCACACAATCAATCAGATAGCCAACCGGAAAGAGGTAAAAAGAGAAAACAGGGAGAAACAGTGGACACCACTAACAAAGACCCCTTCCGAGTTCTTGTACAAATAATCTTAACATACTAAACATACAAATTGAAGGAAAACTCAAAAAGGCAAGGTGCCATTTTTGTAATTATCAATAACTATCAAAGTTACTCTACAAATATACCTAAAAAAAACCTAACCCCTCCTCCCCACCCCCCCCCCAAAAAAAAAAAAAAAAAACCTAAACCCCCCACCCCCAAAAACCTAAAAAAAAACCTAACCCCCCCCCCCGAAAAAAACCTAAACCCCCCCACCCCCAAAAACCTAACAACCCCCCCCCCCCCCCCCCGCCCAAGCTAAAATGCTAAAAACTAAACCCCCAAAAAACCTTAAGAAATCTAAAAAAAATAAAAAAAACACACAAATTATTTTATTTTTTAACATTTTTATTAAAAAATCGCTACTTTTAGTAGTAGCAAAAAAAATTTCCTAACGAAATGTACCGATTTTTTAATAAACAATGTTAAAAAAAATTGTGTTTTTTAGGTATTTTTGGTTGAGTTCACATTTGTATAGTAACTTTGATAGTTGGTGGTAATTACAAAAATGTCACCTTGTCTTTTTGAGTTTTCCTTCAATTTGTATGTTTAGTATGTTAAGATTATTTGTATTTGATCTTTTGCCCTCAAGTACTTGGTAAAATTAAGAATATAACTTTGTGAACTTCCAATAAGATATCAAGATGGCATGTAAATTCTTATGATTTTACTACAAATTGGAAATGAGTTGCGCAAACATCATACAGGCCTAGGGATGTAAACGAACTGAAGGAACTTGACCAAGGTATGTTTGTGTTCGTTAGTTTAACTTTAACCGAGCAAATAAATGGACATCAAAGAAACATATTCTCTTGTTTGTGTCCGTTTGTTAAGAGAATGAATTTGTTCGAGTTCATTATGTTCATTAACATGCTAAACAAACACAAACTAATATGAATGATTTTACACCAAATATCCGAGTTTTTTAAACCTAACATCCATATCAATATCAGAATGTAACACCATCAGACAATATATCAAAAAGAAATTATTTTTAGAAGAATACAAGCTTTAAATTCTTCAAACAAAACTATGCAATGCATCATCATTCTTACATGATATTGATCACCGGCTCATATATTAATTCCGCGTATTATTAGTGAATAAAAACATACATAAACATATGTTCATGAGCGTAAATATATAAACTAACAAGTAGTGTTTTTTGTTTTGTTAGTTTAATTAAATAAACAAAAAATGTTGTTCATGCTCGTTCATTTATTGAATCAACGGACATTAAGGAACTCCCCAACGGCTTTTTGTTCGTTTACAGCCTTATATAAGGCCAACGTCACAGCCTGAGAAATGTTCATCAAAGACAAAAGCTGAGAAGAAGGAAACCAATATTCGCTAAGGGGAGCAACGTACATTTGAATTAGAACATTAACTAAACTTGGTGAAACAATATAATAAAAACTACTAACTAATATTCTTGAAACAGCAAAACAGTGGAATTTCAAACAGCTTCCTAGAAAGTTACTATCTTACTCATAGGTGAAAGCGGCGAATAGCTGACACAACATGAAATTTATGGATTTGGGTTTAATCTAACGGGTCTGTTTCGAGTTAAACTCGCGAACACATTCAGCTCAACGGGTCGTGTAAGCGGGTTCAGATTGACCCGTTTTTCTATAGTTTTTTTAAACAATATATAAATCGATTGGGTATTTTGTGCAGATATGTAAATTATAAATAAGCATCAAGTTTTATAGTTTATACATAATTGTTATATGTGCATAAGTGCATTTATAAAGTCATAGTTTGGCTGTAAATTTGTAATTTTAGAGTATAATATGCAAAATTAAATGAATAAAACAACATTTTCGAGTTATACAAAAGATGTTTGTGTCAAGTGTCAACCCATGAAAAATCTGTCATGTTCAGTATCATGTGTTTGGCACGGTTTTCGCGTTTGTGTGGGGTGCGACCCGAGAACACGACCAGTTTAACGTCCCTAGTTACTGACAATAACAAATATATAAATCTGTCTGGGGCCCTATATTAAGAAACCAACAATTGTTTTTATTTTTTTTGTTAAATGGACATAACTTTTAAGCAGAGGACATCAAGAAATGACAAACTAACACACAAACTTTCCAATGATTTTGTATTAAATTATTAATCCTTTATTAGCTAAAAGAGGATTCAACATACTACCCTCCAAGGTGATTACTTTTCTAGAACACTAAAAAATTAGAATCCTACCAATAGACCAATCTCATAGCTATATAAACCAAACTTCTCAAACACTTGAAGACACCGTTACTTCTCAACTGAAGACACATAACTGGCTGAAAATGGCATACCCATTAGCATTTTTCTCTTCAATGATGTTGTTACTAGCAGTGGGTGCCAATGCTGGCGGTATTGCTATCTACTGGGGTCAAAACGGGGGTGAGGGCACCTTGGCTGAGACATGCTCGACAGGGAACTATGATTTCGTCAACCTTGCGTTTCTAGCAACGTTTGGAAATGGTCAGACCCCAATGATTAATCTTGCAGGACACTGTGATCCATACAGCAATGGCTGCACCAATTTAACCACCGACATCAAATCATGTCAAGCTAAAGGAATAAAGGTGATGCTCACTCTTGGAGGAGCAGACGGGAGCTACTACCTAACCTCTGCCGAAGACGCCAAACAGGTAGCCACTTACCTCTGGAATAACTTCTTAGGTGGCAAATCATCCACCCGTCCACTTGGCGAAGCTGTTTTAGATGGAATCGATTTTGATATCGAAGGAGGAACCACCCAACACTGGGATGACCTGGCAAGGTATCTTTCTGGATACAGCAGTCAAGGAAAGAAGGTATACTTGACAGCAGCTCCCCAGTGTCCGTTCCCAGATGCGTATATTGGAACCGCCCTTAAAACAGGTCTATTTGACTATGTTTGGGTTCAGTTCTATAACAACCCTCCTTGTCAGTACTCTGGAGGCATCACCAATCTTGAAGATGCTTGGAAGCAGTGGACTAGTGATATACCAGCAGCCAAGATTTTCTTGGGGCTACCAGCATCACCTACAGCTGCTGGAAGTGGATACATCCCTGTTGGTGACCTTACTTCCAAAGTGCTTCCAGCAATTAAAGGTTCAGCAAAATATGGAGGAGTTATGTTGTGGGATAAGTATTATGATGATCAGACTGGATACAGCTCTTCCATTAAGAGCCATGTCTAGACTGTAAAAATCTTTCTGTAAAACTTTATTTGTATGAATCCTATATGTGAGTATGATATATATGCCTATTGTTCTTGTACGAATTCAGTTTTTATATATCTATTGAACCCGAGTGTCGGACAGAGCATTTGCTCATTACATGGTAGATTTTGCTGAGCATGTGTTCATTCAACTCATAGTTTTGTCTCTGAAGTGACATGTTGCAGCCCAAACATGTTATAATCTATCTAAATTAGTATGGTGTTGACTCTAAAATTGTATTGCTGCACAAAAGTTAACAGGCTGCATGAATCTTAAAAGGTACATAATATGGCCAGGCCTTTTAACTATACATATGCAATAGTCATAGGTGTGTTCTTACAAATTAGTTCAGATTTTAAATTGAGGCTATGCACGTATGTATACTTTCCATGTGACCATAGAAATGTTAAAGCTTCAAATTTTTGCAAGTTATCATCATTCATCCATGATATTGATAACCAGCTCATATATTAATAATTTGGTTTATTAATAAACAAAAATATATAAATATCTATATGTGTGTGTAATTGTGTATATTAATGAACGTTCACGAACGTAAATAAACCAACAAGATTTGTAAGAGGCAGTCCTCAGGATTCAGGTTTCCCTGCCGACCAAAAAAAAATATGCCCCTTATTCTTAGGCCTTAACAAATTAAATAACATAAACTTTTTAGTTTAAGACCCCACAAACAAGATTTTTCCTTACAAAATGAACAAAACCAATGACAAACTCAAGAACAGTTACAAATTACTGGTTTTCTTTTATTATAAATATTCACCCTTGACTACTTAAAACAGGATTCTGTGGAGCGAACTCTTAACGTTGTTGGCCTTATTGAAAGTTACGAATTCCACAGTATGATATGGTGCTGCATCTAAGAAAGATGTGTGATGGTCTAATGTTGGGATTGAACCCTATCAGAGGAACAGATAATTAAAGCCAAAACTGGATCAGAGCAGTGGATCCAGAATAAGCAGATGATTACATACAAATCTCTCCCCTTGAAAGTGATTTCAACATCTGCTGACCTCCTATCTGCTGATCTTGCAAAATGCTGACCTACAACTGCTGCTCAAGTAAAGACCTGATGAAAGACTAAAGCCCTGCTGATTCAATCTACTGCTTTGAGTCAAGCACTGCTGATCCGGACAAGTACTGCTGGGTGCACAACAGTGGAAGGTTGCAGCAGCTGATCAATAGTCTGTTTTGTAATGTAATGTAATAGCAGTAGTTAACATAGCAGTGTTTGTATAGATCAGAGGTTAGAGTTTGTTAGGAGGTTAGATGTCACTTTCATGGTGACGTCAGCTAAGATGCTCAGTGGTTTGCAAGTGCCTATAAATAGTTCAGTACTTTGTACTGTTCTATTAGCTCTTTTGCATCATCGTCTTCTTTGCACGAACAAACAACTGAGCTCTGGCTGAGGGGGAGTTTGCATTCATACATCAATCATTGTAATCGTTATTGAAATAAATTCAATCTTCCGATTCATTGTGAAAAGATGTTTGATCAAAGTATTACTCTCGTTTGATTGTATGCAAAGTTTGTTTTCATCATAATTCCGCTGCACACTCATCCATTTTCATTTTAATTACAAACACAAAATACAATCAAAATCAAACTCAGATCCAACAATTGGTATCAGAGCCTGGACAGTCAAATTTGATTTAACAATCATTTTGACGTAAATAGTTCAGCTCATAACAGTTGATGCTGATCGTTTGTTCGTTTGTTGAAAAACAGAGCAAGGATTAATCACCATTAAGTTGATTTCTCAGTGTCTGTAAAACAACAAGAATGACGTCACAATCTCAGGATGATAAAAACAACATCGGCTCGCTTTTTAAACCACCTATGCTAAAAAGAAATGAGTACAACATCTGGCAGAGGAGGATGGGTCACATCCACGCTCAACAAAGCACAGGTTGTTGGAGGTCTGTCGTCTTTGGTCCCCATGTTCCCACAGTGCCAACACTACAAAAAAAATGCCATTCAGTGTCATACAAAATGTGCCATAAAAACCAAAGAAGTGCCACTAAAGGCCTCTATAGGAATGGGCGGCACACAAGAAAAGTGCCACTAGAAGCTCTGACGCTAAAGCCTTTTAGTGGCAGTTTTTTGATATGCCGTACAAAGTTTTTGGGCTTTTAGCGGCACTTTTTTAGTATGTCACAACAAACTACTTAGCTTTTAGTGGCATATTTTTGTGTCACTACAAACATTTTAGTGGCATTTTTTTAAACAATAATTAATCAAATCAAATTAAATGCCAATACACACATTTATTACATTAATTAAATAACTTATTTACAATATAAAATAACAATAAAAATGTAAAAATATGGAAATCATAATATCATCACTTCATTTAAATGTTGGATCATCTTTCAAACACTCCAAATGTTTACAAAAAAACAAATGTCTACTAAGCAACGTAAGTGCATAATTGCTATTAGTTTTACAAAATTGCTGAATAATCATACAAGTGCTCTAATTTAGTCAAAGCAGCGTAACTACTCACGAATAAGCCTTCAAGAGTTGTTCCTTCAAGTCTCCTGTAGAACATTAACAAATTCCATTACCATAAAACGAAACTTTTAATTAGAAAATATAAACAATAATTATGCCTAAAATGTTGTGTAACATCTAATAAAACCTCCAAGCAAGAAAATAAAAACTAGCATAAACAGAAAAGCTTGCAAATAACATAGAATTAGCAACCTTAAGGCCAAGATGGTACTTGCAAACCAAAAGTATGAATGTCATGAGATCAAACTAATATAAAATAGTAGCAACTGATGATAAGCACCACATAAAACTTACCTAATGTGTCGCTCCTCTGCCCATTAGCATATGCCTAGATACTTTAATATGTTGACCAAACCTAAAAAACATTGATAAAAAGTGGTGACATAAGATTCCTCTAGTAAAAACACTTACAAATGCCTACCATTTAAAGATAAAATAGCAAGTGCGACTAATCTATAGTCATGATTCCATAAAATAGATGACTGCACAAATAATAAAAAAGCATGATTAAGCCATCAAAGTGACCTTAAAAAAATAGAAAACCACACAAATGTTGGGTTTACCATACGCACTCCAACTCCCATACCCTGATGACACGTTTCTAACTGATCTCAGCTTTGACCTGCATCCAGTTATCCAACTTTGACTCGTGCCCATCAAGATTAACCTAGAACAAAATGGCCAGCCACGATAATTAAAAGCTAAAATATATTGTAAAGGCGTGTATAGAACTAGTCATGATCACAGTTTTCATTGTCGTGTGACGAGATGAAACAAGCACAAATCAGTGATAAACTTTGCCAATGTAAGCTTTGTATTTTGGTTGCTTAGCAAGTATGGGTTGATACAATCAGTCTCTAGATCTAAAAGACACATTAACTACAATACAAAATTGTATTTTGTATAAAAAACACTTGTAAAAGTGCTAATAGATAAATTCTTGCACGATGTTTAATGGGACTAAAAAGTATCAACCATTCAACCTATTGACTTTTATAATAAAGATAGCCTATCTATCATAACAAATATGCAACACTTGACTGGATGCACAAGTGTAAGAGTAATATCAAGAAAACCCCATAATTATTCAATGATAAAATGGAAATAGTTAACTTTTACAGATCCTATACTTTTGTGGAGTATTTTAGTGTTTGACAAATCTCACCTTGATTCAAATTCTTACTTTCATGGCCAAAAGAGTCATAAAAAATGAAACGCAAGTAGGAAGTGTTTGCCAAAATAGTTAATGATTTACAAGGTGGGTGGTTCTAAATTGATTGTACAAGAAACGTGAGAAAACTATAAGATGTTCGCCTATTTGGAGTATATGATAAACTGAAATCTTAAATGGATCGGAGTAGAGGTGTACAAATCATTTATTTTCCAAACTGGTTTGGATTATAAACCAAACCAGTTTGGTCAACACAAAACAAAAATCAGTTTATTAAAATCACTTTTTTTAATTACCCTTTAAAAATAATATTCTATCCATACTTGAAGTGATCAATGCTTCTGTATATACTTCCCATGTAATAAACGATACCATAAATTAGAAAAAAGTTTTTTGTACAGCATACTTAAAGTTTAGTTAAACACTTATGCTGTAATATAATCTATAATATACCAGCAACAGCGTTAAACGGGTCGCCTGTTATACCAACAGCAGCGTCAAACGGGTCATATATGTATATATATATATATATATATATATCTATATAGAGAGAGAGAGAAAGTATAATGTACTTCAAGGCTTAACATACATTAACATACATGACAAAAAATATAACGTGCGTTATTATCATAGAACGTGCGTGATTATAGTCTCATGCGTGATTATGTGGTCCCATGCGTGATTATGTGGTCCCATACGTGATTATGTGGTCCCATGCGTGATTATACCCCTGATCCAACGGTTACCATTGTCTCCTACGTGATGTATGATAAGGCTTTTTGTATGTTAACCTTACTCTATATATATATATATATATATATATATATATATATATATATATAACAGTGCATACAGACCAGCTGCGAAGTGCGAACATGATAGTAATAAGAATTAACGTTAGCTGCGGACAGAAACATGTCAAAACAGTCAAACGGGTTAACTGTTAATGATTGTATCGTTTTGAATATATTGATCAATGATCATTGTATTGCTTTGAAACCAATTATGGATTACAATATGACATGTGTATTGATTTAGTATAAGCTCGCTTACCTCGTCAAGGAGGAGCCATCGATTGATGAATGAATCACAGATGCAGCTAGAGCCAAGAAGTAGAATGCAAATTCAATACAGATCATTTGATATGCGTAAGTTTCTGTGATATAATTAGGTATAAAGCTCTATTCGCTATTGGGCTAGTGTATTTTAATTTGCAAGTTATTTTTGGTTCCCAAGTCTATGTCGGGTTTCTTGAATAAAATAACCGGAACCGACCCGACCCTATTTCAAAAGCAATACAAGAACTGAACTAAAGACCGAGATGCCTAGGTTCGGGTTGGGTTAGGTGTATTTTCGGTTTGGGGGGTAATCATACATTTTTTGAATTGTTTAATGTATGCCTTGGTTCTTTACGGTCCAGACCTAAATTTTATTTAAATTGTTTAATATATATATATATATATATATATATATATATATATATATATATATTTTGAATGGCAAGGTGTCATACATTTTTTGGGTGTGAGACACCCCACCCCCGAACCGAAAATACACCTAACCAAACCCGAACCTAGGCATCTCAGTCATTAGTTCAGTTCTTGTATTGCTTTTGAAATAGGGTCGGGTCGGTTCCGGTTATTTTATTCAAGAAACCCGACATAGACTTGGGAACCGAAAATAGCTTGCAAGTTAAAATAGACTGGCCCAATAGCGAATAGAGCTTTATACCTAATTATATCACATAACTCACAAAACATTACGCATAACAATTAATCTGTATTGAATTTTCATTCTACTTCTTGGCTCTTGCTGCATCTGTGATTCATTCATCAATTCGATGGCTACTCCTTGACGAGGTAAGCGAGCTTATACTAAATCAATAGACAATACACATGTCATATTGTGTAATCCATAATTGGTTTCTAAGCAATACAATGATCATTGATCAATATATTCAAAATGATACAATCATTAACAATTGACCCGTTTGAATGTTTTGACATGTTTCTGTCCGCAGCTAACGTTAATTCTTATTACTATTATGTTCGCACTATGCAGCTGGTCTGCATGCACTGTTTTATAAATAGATGACCCGTTTGACGCTGCTGTTGGCATAACAGGCGACCCGTTTAACGCTGCTGCTGGTATATTATAGATTATATTAAAGCATAAGTATAACTAAACTTTAAGTATATACAGAAGCATGGATCACTTCAAGATCTATATAAACAATAGAGATTATCTTTATAAAGGTTTATTCAAGTATGGATGGAATATTATTTTTAAAGGGTAAATATTTAAAAAAAAGTGATTTAATAAACTGATTTTTGTTTTGTGTTGACCAACCTGGTTTGGTTTATAACCCAAACCAGTTTGGAAAATAAACGATTTGTACACTTCTACTCTGATCCATTTAAGGATTTCACTTTATCATATACTCTAAATAGGCGAACATCTTATAGTTTTCTCTTGTTTCTTGTACAATCAATTTAGAACCCACCTGGTACAATCAATTTAGAACCCATCTTGTACAATCAATTCAACCTGAAACTGACCCGAACCCGTGTAGACTAAACCCAAACCCACGAATTTCGTGTTAGGTTCGTGTCATGTTTTCGAGTCGTGTCAGAAGTTCACACCCCTAACATCAAGACTACATATCGTGAATAAAGTTCATTTTTTTCATCGTTAACTAAATGAATGATTGTTCAACAATTATAATCCATAGGAGTAGCTTATTTTGTTTAATTATTAGAGTGAACACAAGGTTTTTAAAATATCAAAGAGGCTAACATTAGGGGTTAGGAAAGCAAAACACGGAACCCAATTTAAAGCATGATCACTACAAACAAACATTTTAGCAAACTAATTTCTGAAGTGTAATAAGGTGATTACCTAAAAATCTTAGTCAATTAATCAGTATGATTGACGTTTATTGATATGGATCAATAAAACAAATATGTGTAATTTTTTTATTAGATTGCTTCATTATACACAGAACATAAATGCAAATAGATGTACCAACATATCAAAGCTGCTAGAAAAGTATATCCTTACCGATTGCTCTTGTAATTGGTCTTTTTATGTTATTTTTGTATGAGATTGCTCCATAACTTACCTTCTGATCCAACCGATATGCAAAAAATCACAATTTTCACAAAAAAAAGTATTGTAAAAGAAGAAATTACCTACGATTTTAGGAGAGTAAGTGATAGACAAACTGAAATTCGTGTTACCTTAGTGATGTCTTAAACCCAACTGAACATAGTGACGGGCTGGTGGAGTTCCGTGAGAGGATTGCTGATAGTGAAGGTGAGGAGAGCGAAGGTTTGGATAAATTAGGTAAAACCCTAATGGTGGGGCTGGCGGAGAACACTTCGTTTACGATTTTTAAGTTTAATTTTGATGGATAAAATGATGAATAGGTTTTGGTGAAAAAAAAAAACAGTTACTTTAACTTTAGAGGGAATTGAAATATTAACCTTCTTAGTTTAGAGGGAATTGAAAAATTAAACTTTTTAGTTTAGAGGGAAAATGGCATAAAAGTTCAATTTTATGCGAAATTTTATTAAAAGGGGTTTTGGAGGGAAATTGGAAAAACTTAAGAAATTTTTTAGTGACATATATGTAAATGTAAAGTGCCATTGAAAACCTTAATTAGTGGCATAAAAATCTAATGTCACTAAAAGTTAGTGCTAAGCAAATGTGGCATACGCAAAGTGCCATTAAAACCTAAATTAATGGCACAAAATCTAATTGCCACTAAAAACGTGTGCCACTATATGGCTTTTTTCTTGTAGTGCAAGCGCTGAAGATGCTAAAAAGTTCGTTCCAAAACCAGTTGAAAATTATACCGAAACCGACTATCAAAAAGTTCGAACTAGATGCTAAAGTGTTTAGCATCATAGCATCAGCGCTGCCCAATGAAATATATGCTGGACTGTTACACTATAACAGTGCCAAAGAGTTATGGGACGCGCTTAAGGAAGAGTTTGGGGGAACCGAAGAAGTCATAGAAAACAATAGGGAAATCCTGAACCAACAGTATGAAACATTTTGTCATGTTAGAGGTGAATCACTGACGCAACAATTTGAGCGTTTCAGTTGTCTCATCAGTGAACTGAGGCTTGTTAATACCACTTTTACAAACTCAACTCAAAATATGTCACACCCCTTTCTGCGGCGGAAGCACGAGGTGTGATCATGAAAGGTTCTCATTGCATACGAAAGGTAAACATACTATATGCTCGAAAATAACTTTAAACATTACATTAACGAAAACATAAGTCAAGTGTTTACAACACATGATAGCATATTGTCTTAAAAGTTACAACTTTATTTAACGATAAACAAAGCGACATCCACGAGCATGCGTAGGACCACGCGCACATCCACCTTTAGTTACCTGAAATACATGTGAGTTTTGGAAAAACATCAACATAATGTTGGTGTGAATTCATGCAGTGATTGTTTTTGAATGTTTAATATCCTTGAATGAAAACATAGTATAAAACTGGTAGAATGAATGAATGTTTGAATGTAACTCGTAAAACGTATGTATAACTGGGTACTATGACTGTTTGAATGTGTGAGTTTTGCTAGTGGTTTGCAAGGCCACTAACATATGTCACGACATAGGAAGCCACCAAACCTAGGCATTTTTGTCGACTTGACTGAGACACAGAAGCACTCATTGGTAGAAGTAGGCCAAGAGTGGGGTTGCCTGAAACCCATTAGATCTAACCTTTTGTTCCGCGGTCTGAATGTATACGTTGATTAATGGTGCTTATGGTACCCTATTCGAGACATGGTCTGGAATGTTTCACTTGAATGTTTTTGTACCCATCATAACATATGCAAACAATATTCAATTTGTGACATGTATTTCACCCCCGAAGTGTAAAACAAAAAAAAAACAGTTAAAGAAAAGGGGGAGCATGAACTCACAACTTTGCGTTCCTTGCGTCGTAAACTTCACCGGATTTGCTTAATTAACGTCGTAACCTATACGCGTTTTCTTATCGTTAGTCACTAGACTTGCGTCGCACAAGTTCAGTCACTCACTTTTGTGTATATTTTCTTGTGTTAAAAATATTTTATATTTTTAACTAAATGTCTTACTTATATTATTTTCTCACAAATAAATATAAGTCTTTTGTGTTTTGTACTTTGCACCCGAATTATGTGTCTAGTATATTGTATGTGTATCTTCATGTTTATACTCCTCATGAGTATTTAGTGTATTTTTTTTTTACGTCTTAATACGCTAGCATGTATAACACATATGGTATACACTTAGCACAAAAGTTGGTGATAAATAATATATATATTTTTCTTTCAAAAATGCATACTTATATCCATTTTTATGCTTGAAGAAATCCTCATTTCTTATCACCAAAAATTAGGGAAACCTTGGTAATACTCTTAAATACATTTTTAGGGAATAAGTTTCTCAAAAACTTATATTTTTCTAAGTGTCAAGATTTATAAAAATTTTGACAGAGTTTCTCCTAAAAATGGAGGTTTCCCATGTTTTCAAAACATGTGTTTATTTTCTTTTAAATCGTCAACAATCATCAACAACAATTATCAACAATAATCATCAACAACAATCACTAATTTTCCCTATTTCATGAACTTGAATACTTACCAAAATTGTGTAGTAACTTACTAGCACATTTAGTAAGTCTTGTTATCTTTATAAATAAGTTTGATTTCTTAAAAACCTTATTTTTAAAGAATATGAAGTTTCACAACTTCTAGTCAGTTTTTACGAAAATTATTTCTTTGCTAAAAACTTTTGTTACACAAGTGTCCACACACTTGTTTGTTCACAAAAATCACTTTTGTTTGTGTAAGATCCGGTTTAGAACATGTGATTTCTTTTGACGCTTGGTCTTTTGAAAATACCACTTGTAGATACATAGATCGACTAGTTTTAAACACTATTTCACAAGTAAAACGCTTTTACACAAGTTCATGATTCGTATGTGGTAGAGCTTCACCCTTTAACCCTTGTTTCATTCAAAACAACCTTATGTCATGATTCATGATCACGACCAAACCGGGTTAAACGATGATCCGAGCTACCACAACATAGATCGGGTCTAAATAATCACAAATTTCAATTACTACAACATTTACACAACTAGTTAGCTTTTAACCATCGTTTTTCATGTTTTTAGTAGACTTTAATGAACCATTTTGTAAGATTTTGAGTTTTAATCATTACACATCACATTAACCACTTCAAAATAGTTCAAGAAGGTGTATTAAGTAACATACCACTAGCTCGAGGCTAGGGAGGAATCTAAGCGCAAATGAAGTGGATAAAAGCTAGAGGATGAGGTCCTTCGATCTCCGAGTGTACCAAGCCTTCTTATGCGTGACACTTGACACTTGTATGATGTTGGAATGTGAAGAACAAAATCGAAAAATATGATGGATGATCAAGGGGTGTTTGGCCGAAAGTTTTTGAGGGAGAGGAGAGAGTAGTTTTATGGTGTTGGGTGGTGAATTGTCTAATGTGCCATCTCAAGGTATTTATAGATATTCCATATGGCATATTCCTAGCATATTCCTGACATATTCCTGAAATATTCCTAGCATATTCCTGGCATATTCCTGGAATATTCCTAGCATATTCCTAGCATATTCCTGGAATATTCCTAGCATATTCCTGGCATATTCCTGGAATATTCCTAGCATATTCCTAGCATATTCCTGGAATATTCCTAGCATATTCCTGGAATATTCCTAGCATATTCCTGGCATATTCCTGGAATATTCCTAGCATATTCCTGGCATATTCCTGGAATATTCCTAGCATATTCCTAGCATATTCCTGGTATATTCCTGGAATATTCCTAGCATATTCCTAGGTTTTCTGCGTTGTCTGCGTTTTGCAGTGTAAGCACTGTGTCGCGTAGGAACACACGGTACGCGCTTAAACATGAAAAAAATAACGTTTTTAAGCGTTTTAACTTATTTTTTTTTCAACACGAACCTGATTAAAATTAAATTTTAATCATAACAGAATATTTGTGGGATTAAATATTATCCGGGCGGCCATCAACGTTCGTTTCGCAGTTTTGTCGTAATTAGTTCTGCTCTTAAAGTGTGTTTCGGGTGCTTTTAGTGCTTATTTTTGCTTTCGCAATGTCTATAAATTAAATCCTTATATGTATTCTTGGGTTTTAATGTATTCTTGTCGTAGGACCTACACCTAGGCCTCCATTCTAATGTCTGACTGCTTTCTGCAGTTCTGTTAACACATTGTGTCCTACCGGTGAGTTTTCTTAGTATTTTTTTTTTGACGCAACGCTCTCGTTTATGCATAAAGCAATATTTTGTAGTATACAACGTGCATGAATTCACTTGTTTAACATGTGTTCAGACATTGCTGATAATTAAGCACATAATTGTAGTTATTAAATAATAATTAAAGTGTACGGAAGTTACCGGTTTGGTGCCAGTTGTCACAGTCTCCCCCCGTTAAAAGAATTTCATCCCGAAATTCAGGATGGACTAACCCTTGCAGGAGTCTCTTTGAATAGGTGGGGATACTTTTCTTTGAACTGGTCTTCACGTTCCCACGTGTACTCAGGTCCGTGCTTAGAGTTCCAACGTACTTTGACAAGCTTCACACTGCTCCTCCTGGTCTTGTTGACCTTCCAGTCGGTAACCTCAACGGGTTGTTCTGTAAATCGGAGGGCTTCATCAATATGCACTTCATCCATTGGGATGATCACGTTTTCTTGTGTTGGACTCTTCTTCAGGTTGGATACATGAAACGTATCATGTACTCCATTAAGTTCTTCCGGTAACTCCAACTTGTATGCCACGGTACCAATTCTTTTCAATATTCTGAATGGTCCGATGTATCGTGGATTCAGCTTTCCACGCTTTCCAAATCTGACTACGCCCTTCCAAGGTGAGACCTTTAACAACACTTTGTCTCCCACCTCGAATTCTACTGATTTTCTTTTCGGATCAGCGTAGCTCTTTTGTCGATCTCGAGCTGCCTTAATGCGCTCTCGGATCTGCGCAATCTTGTCGGTTGTCTCTTGAACGAGTTCAGGACCAACCATACGTTTATCTCCGGCATCTGCCCAACATAAGGGCGATCGACACTTGCGGCCATACAGAGCTTCGAACGGCGCGGCCTTTATGCTTGTATGATAACTGTTATTGTTGGAAAACTCAACTAAGGGTAGGTGAGTATCCCAGCTGCCGCCTAGATCCATGACACATGCGCGAAGCATATCTTCTAACGTTTGTATAGTCCGTTCGCTCTGGCCGTCTGTTTGCGGATGGAATGCCGTGCTTAGATCTAACTGAGATCCAAAGGCTTCCTGAAATGATTGCCAGATTCTTGAGACAAAGCGTCCATCTCTGTCTGAAATGATTGAGATAGGCACTCCGTGACGTGCCACAATTTCTCTTAAGTATATTTCTGCAAGCTTTCCAGTGCTATCCTTTTCTCGGATTGGTAGGAAATGCGCAGATTTCGTCAACCGATCAATTATTACCCATATCATGTCGTGCCCTCTCGGGGTCCTGGGTAATTTCGTTATGAAGTCCATCGAGATTTGTTCCCACTTCCACACGGGAATCTCTGGTTGTTGTAGTAGACTGGACGGTTTTTGATATTCGGCCTTAACCTTAGCACAGGTTAGGCATTTTCCAACATAGACAGCAACATCGCTTTTGAGTCTCGGCCACCAATAGTACTCTTTCAAGTCTTGATACATCTTGTCCGATCCTGGGTGAATCGAATATCTCGATTTGTGGGCTTCATTAAGGATGACTTCTCGTATGCCACCATAGAGTGGAACCCAAATATGCTTCTTGAAGTATAAGGCTCCCTCTTCATTTGGCGCCATGTACTTCAATGCACCTTGGAGGTATTCAGCTTTGCGGTTCTCTCCTTTAAGAGCTTCTTGTTATGCATCACGAATGCGTGCAGTGAGGTTCGTTCGAATGGTCATTTCTAACGCTCGAACTCTTAGGGTCTTACCCCTTTCTTTTCGGCTCAATGCGTCTGCTACAACGTTTGCCTTTCCTGGGTGGTACTTAATCTCACAGTCGTAATCATTTAGCAGCTCGACCCATCGCCGCTGGCGCATATTCAATTCCTTCTGATCAAATATGTGTTGCAGGCTTTTGTGATCTGTGAAGATTGTACATCGAGTACCATATAGATAGTGTCGCCAGATTTTCAAGGCGAATACCACTGCGCCCAGTTCCAGGTCATGAGTGGTATAATTTCTTTCGTGCACCTTCAGTTGCTTGACGCATAAGCGATGACTTTTTGGCGTTGCATGAGCACGCAACCCAAGCCTTGTCGCGAAGCGTCGCAGTATACCATGAAGTCTTCCGTGCCTTCGGGTAGTGACAATATTGGTGCATCGCATAGCTTGCTTTTGAGTAGCTGAAAAGCTTCCTCCTGTTTAACACCCCAGTCATACTTCTTGTCTTTCTGCGTAAGGGCAGTTAGCGGCTGAGCTATTTTCGAGAAATTCTCGATGAATCTCCTATAGTAGCCCACTAAGCCCAAAAATTGGCGAACTTCAGTTGGGGTTTTGGGAGCTTCCCAATTCTTTATTGCTTCTATCTTGGACGGGTCTACATGAATGCCCTTCTCATTCACAACGTGACCAAGAAATTGTACTTCGCGAACCCAGAATTCGCATTTCGAGAACTTTGCATAAAGTTTCTCCTTTTTCAGTAGTTCCAAGATGGTTCTGAGGTGTTGCTCGTGCTCTTCTTTCGTCCGAGAGTAAATCAGGATATCATCGATAAATACAATCACGAATTTATCGAGATATGGTTTACATACACGGTTCATCAGATCCATAAAGACCGCTGGTGCATTCGTCAGCCCGAATGGCATCACAAGAAACTCTTAATGTCCATAGCGTGTTCTGAATGTCGTCTTTGGTACGCTTTCTTCTTGTATCCTTAACTGATGATATCCAGATCGAAGGTCGATCTTGGAATAGTAGCTTGACCCTTGTAACTGGTCAAACAAGTCGTCAATCCTCGGTAGTGGGTACCGATTCTTGATCGTTAGCTTGTTCAGTTCCCTGTAATCGATACACATCTGCATGGTTCCATCCTTTTTCTTCACGAACAAAACTGGAGCTCCCCAGGGCGAGAAGCTTGGCCTTATGAATCCTTTATCCAACAACTCCTGGAGTTGTGTAGATAATTCTTGCATTTCGGATGGCGCAAGTCTATACGGTGCCTTGGCTACAGGAGCAGCTCCCGGAACCAAGTCTATACGGAATTCGACTTGTCGTTGCGGAGGTAGTCCTGGAAGATCCTCAGGGAACACATCAGGAAATTCCTTCACCACAGGAATGTCTTCGAGTTTCGGCTCCACAGCCTTCTTGTCTATCACGTGTGCTAGGAAGGCAACACATCCTTTCCTTAAGCACTTCTGTGCCTTCAAACAACTGATGATTCTTAGAGGCGCGTCTTGTTTTTCTCCATGCATGATGAGAGTTTCATCATTCGCCAAAGGGATGCGAATGATTTTCTCATAACAAATGACTTCAGCTTTGTTCTTGGATAGCCAGTCCATTCCGACTACTACATCAAAGCTACCCAATTGAATAGGTAAGAGATCGATGCTAAACCTTCGCTCACCAAGTTCGAGTGTGCAGTTTCTAACAACTTCGCCTGATTCAACAAGTTTTCCATTGGCTAATTCTATGGAATATGGAACTTCTAATCTACTAGATTCTATTCCGAGTATGCGTTTAAATTCCACAGACATGAAGCTATAATCGGCGCCAGTGTCAAATAATATGGATGCAAAGTGATTGTTAATGAGAAACGTACCGGTGACCACGTTAGGGTCCTCGCGTGCGTTCTTTGCTCCAATCACAAATGCCCGAGCCTGAGCATTGTCTTTCTTTGGGCAGTCCCTCATGAAATGATCGTTGCTTCCACACTTGAAGCATCCTTGGTTTCGCCCGGCTTCATTTCCAATTCGGTTATTGTTGCCATCCCCATTTCCGCCATCGTTACGGTTTCCATTCCCGTTCCTATTACCATTGCCATTGCGGCCTCCAATACCTTTACCCCAACAATCTTCAGTACGATGGCCTGACTTTCCGCAGTTCCCGCACTTCCCAACACGACAATTTCCCACATGATGGAAATCACAGCGGTTACACTTGGGCAGAGTGCCCTGATACTTCCTAGTTCCAGACTCATTTGCAGCTGTGAAGGCTTTTGCCTCCCTAGGTGGGTTAGTGTCACGCTTCTTGTTGTTCGAACCCTTGTTGTTGCGAGTTGCTTGAGTCAGAGTCGAATGCTTCCTCTTCTTGTCACCGGACGACTCAGCATGTGTCTCGGTCTTCTCTGTTGGGTTCAATGATAACTTCTCCATACGAACACAATCCTCAGTAAGACTGACAGCCAGAGTTACAGCCTCGGTGATTGTTTGAGGTTTGGCCGACGTTACCATGCCGCGAAACTCTGGGGCCAGTCCCCAAATGTAGCGTTCAACGCGCTTAAATTCCGGAGTCACCATGTAGGGAATCACTCTGGATAAATCATGGAACCTTCGAGTATACCCAGTGATGTCAGCACTCACCATAGTCAAGTGCCAGAACTCTGTCTCCAACCTTTGGAGTTCAGCACGGGAGCAATATTTCTCTCGCATTTTCTCTTTCAGTTCATTCCAAGTCATGCCATACGCAGCATCATCGCCTAGGGTTTGGACTTGTAGGTTCCACCAAGTCAAAGCTTCATCGACAAATAGCCCAGTAGCAAAGGTGACTTGTTGATCCGCGGTACACTTGCTCATGCGGATAGTGGCCTCAGTCTTCTCCGTCCAACGCACAAATGTTACTGCTCCTCCAGTGCCATCATAGTTCATTGGTTTGCAGTCGAGGAACTGCTTGAAGGTGCAGCCTTGGGCTACGTTTCCTCCTGACGAATCTCCATGTCCGTCACGTCTAGTATTGCTTGGTCCTCCACTGTCTTGGGTACGGTTCGCCTCGTACTGGGCGATGGCAGCAGAGATTCTCTCTTCCAGTAGAGCGTTCAACTCTTCAGCAGTTCTTGGCAGTGGGGGAGGAGGAGGTTGATTATCATTGCGAGCATTCACAGCTCTCCTGGGTGCCATGTTCTGGCAGAACATAACACAACAGGGTTAAATATTTGCTTGATATCGTCACCCTAGACATTAGTAGCATATATATTCACAGGTATATATACCACATAAGTGACATCAAACAATTATTACTCCAACAGAGTACATAGTAGGCTTGCACTGAGGGAATCTATACGTGACAAGACTTGCTGTGATTTATGTGCACTGAATTCCATAATTATGTATGCATCCATAATTACGTAAATCCTTGCACAGTCTGCACAGTTCGTTTCATCCTCGTGTTTCCTCCTTCAGTTAAGTCATTGTTTTCAGGCAAAGTCATGTATACTAGTGGTATTCTACATCTAGTACATGTATATGCTAATTATCACAAATAATTGCAAGTAATCCTTAATCATAGACAAGTGCTACCCCAGTGCACCCTAAGTCACGTAGCGTCTTTTCTAGACTCATGTATACAGTTTCAGGCAGTGGATGTCGCGGGATGTTTTATGCAATGAAAACTCTTTGAAAAATTGTTTTCGTGATAGGATCCTAGAGATTGTAGACTAGACTCGAGAAGGAATCCTGGTTCACTACAATCGCAGCTCTGATACCAATCTGTCACACCCCTTTCTGCGGCGGAAGCACGAGGTGTGATCATGAAAGGTTCTCATTGCATACGAAAGGTAAACATACTATATGCTCGAAAATAACTTTAAACATTACATTACCGAAAACATAAGTCAAGTGTTTACAACACATGATAGCATATTGTCTTAAAAGTTACAACTTTATTTAACGATAAACAAAGCGACATCCACGAGCATGCGTAGGACCACGCGCACATCCACCTTTAGTTACCTAAAATACATGTGAGTTTTGGAAAAACATCAACATAATGTTGGTGTGAATTCATGCAGTGATTGTTTTTGAATGTTTAATATCCTTGAATGAAAACATAGTATAAAACTGGTAGAATGAATGAATGTTTGAATGTAACTCGTAAAACGTATGTATAACTGGGTACTATGACTGTTTGAATGTGTGAGTTTTGCTAGTGGTTTGCAAGGCCACTAACATATGTCACGACATAGGAAGCCACCAAACCTAGGCATTTTTGTCGACTTGACTGAGACACAGAAGCACTCATTGGTAGAAGTAGGCCAAGAGTGGGTGTAGGATCGTATGCTGACCCGAACGAGTCGTTCAGAGGCTTTCTCCTTGGTTTCAGGTGCGGAATAACAAGAAACTAAGGTAGAAACAGCAGGCAAATCACTTTAACTACTTGTTTTACTGATTTCCAACGTTTACAGCTCAAATCTCGCACCGGCAGCACTTCGGCACGATTTCTACAACAGTTACAACTAAGATCGCCTTTAAGGTATTTATAGGGATCTGGGACCGCTTATTGGACAGGCCCAATAAGCGGCCCATACATGATGACTCATTAGCGGTTCATAAGCTTTACCGTTCGAGCGGTCCAAGCTTGTTACCACTCGAGCGGTTCAGCCTATTAACCTAATGAGCGGTCCAGCCCATTAAATGACCACTAAAGCGATCCAACTATCTAATATGACTCTAAAAGCGGTCCAACCTCTAAAACCTATACATTTCACTATTTCTAGTATTACGTGCCCAGATCTAACGTTCTAAGACACTGACTCGATACAAGACGTAATCAGCAGATGTAGTGTACCAACAGACTCCCCCTCAGATGTTGATGGAGTCGACTATCGAGTCACAACAATGCTGTCTTTAGTTCTTAAGTCTTGATCAGTCTTCGGGCTTCTCTCTCTTTATCATTCTATCATTCTAAGACACGAACGAAGATGTAGTCGACAGACAACTGCACCAACAGACTCCCCCTTGAATGTTGACGGAATCTTTAGTGGGAGTCTTCAAACAATCACAACTCTTCAATCTTGTTCGGCCTTCTTCAGGAACTCAGCCTGGAATAATATCTTCTTCAGGAATTCCTTCCTGGAATCACATGCCTGGATCATTCTCTGGCTCTAACTTTCATCAGACTCCCCCTATCATAATGCTGGGATCTCTGTCTGGAAGTCGTTATCACCATTGAAATCAACTCCTGGCTTTCTCTGTTTAAGCTCTCCTCTGGTTCTGATGTGTCTCCTGGCTATTCGTAGCAACAGGATCAGAAACCTGCAAAACTCAACCATACTATTACAAACTAATACAATTTGCAATTTCAACTTAATGAATCAGCAAATCATATAAGAAAAACTATGAAGATCAAATTGTAGGTTACCATTCAACTTAGTTATCAAGTTAATGAACCAATTTTGCATTTCAAATCTTCACAATTTAACACACTCTCTCAAACCACAAGTTCAACATGTTTAGCACTCGAAATGTCAAATATCAGTTCTTCACATTCTGTTGTCGAAAATCTTTTTGTAGTTTTTGAATATCAAACAAAAATACAATATTTTTGGATTTTTGCATTTTGAGAAATACAGAAATGAACACTATTTTTGAGAGATTGTGCAAGAGGATCATATCGGTTTTTTAGACATATCACCAGCACCGTTGATCTTGATTAATCAGCAAATGTTAAAAACAAATTTACTTCTGATTGTCAGTATTGTTGTCCACTTAAACCTCTACACAAGTTTTCAATCAATTCAAGGTACGTATTTAATGTATTAGCACTTAAACTGATTTGAGTGTCCCACCTCTTGAATATACTCCCGTATCCAGATCCCATTATTCTGATCTACAGGTAAGTATAACTACAAATGATATCTGTATATAAATTAGGGGAAAAATGCGAGAACTGAGGGATCTCAGGTCAGAACTTCCGTTCAGCAGAGAGATATCAGCTTCGACTTAGCAGTGGGTCCCCTTTAGAGGATCTTTTCAGCTACAACAACTGATCATCAATTTTATTGTCTAATCAGCTGAGGGCTTTATGCTATGTTTCAAGCATATGAAGAAAGTATTAGCCAGGGACTAGGTCAGAACTACCGTTCAGCAGAAGTCCCGGAATAATACCCCAGACATCATTGGAGTACAAGAACCTAGTATTCCAGAATAAGAAACCTTTCAAACGAGATTTCAGGGGTTACCTATATATCCAAGTAGTGTTCCCCACAAAATAAGTAAGTTTGATTTTATGTTTATATCTCGAATACAATTTGCTAACTGTGTGAAGCCTACTGACACATCATTAGTAAGACTTGTTTAAAAACAATTTTGTCTTTACAAATCTCTAGCATGCTGTGAAAGTCCACCGATGTACTATCATCTCCTCTTTTTGCAACAAAACTCATTTTCATTTTTCAATTTTTCAAAATTTTAATACTCCCCCTAAAATCAAAATATGTTTCAATTTTGATTTTCCGAAGAAAAAAAATTGAAAACAAACTATACAAGAAACTTGACAACATTATGTGAATTACCTCAATTCACCATTCTCGTGCAAAAACAATCAGAACTCCCCCTCACAACAAACTATTTTCCCATAATGATTTCAAAACACTTAAGTTTGTTTCAATCAAAATGGTTTTTCCGGAAAAATTAGTTTGTGTTCCAATCATTTGTAGATTTGGGGTTATCTCATCATCTTGTTTTCTTCAAACATTTCAAAGATTTATCATTTCCAGTTTGATCATAAACCATCAGTAGAAAATCAAGTACAACTTAATGTCCCTGATTTACCACATTTGAGGCGAAAAATCACCAAAGTGAAATTTCTCAAGAAATGTGTCGATTCATGATCCACGATACCATCTTGGGATCTCCGGCAAGTCAGGTTTTTCTATTTAAACAATTTCACCCAAGCCTGACTGCCCTTGGGTGACTTTGAATTCTTGCTCAACAATGGTGGAAAATTTGCATCATCCATTGCTAAACCTGAATTCTCCTTTTTTACCTCAACCAAAAGCTCCTCTGGTTTTAACGAACCAGAATCATTGCCTGAAGGTGGCTTGTCCGACTTTGATCTGTCAGATTCATCGCCGACCTTCTCCTTTTTCTTCTCCTCTTTTGTCCCCAGATTCGTATCTGATGAATTCTTTTTTCTTGTTTTTGCGGCTGAGGGAGTCGATTCATCAGAACTTTCAATCTTTTTGTCCGGTGAACCCGAGGACAAAATCTTCTCGAGATATTCTCTCGCTTTCTTCCTCTTCTTCCTCAGTCGGTCTTTCTGCCCCTGTGAAAGTTTAACTTTCTTTTCTTGAATTGACTGTTCTTGAACTTTAGGTTTCAAAACCTTTTGTTCTTGGGGCTTGACTTTGACTGGAATTTTTGCCGATTTCTGAGAATTAGCCCTCAATCTTTCATTCGATCTCCTTGGGCAATCTCTGGCAATGTGACCTTTGATATTGCAATTAAAGCACCTCCTGGTCTCATATCTCCAGTACCGGCAGTTAACAGCAATGTGTCCATGATAGCCGCAGTTGTAGCACATTCTGTTATCGTACCTATCACCATTTTTAGTCCAAAAACTCAGATCAAAACATTGTTTGGCTTGGTGATACTCCTTCCTCAACCTTGCTGGATTTGACTTTGAAGCACTGTGATCTGTCCTGCACCCAACAATTTTTGATTTTTCATTTTTTAAATCATTTGATTTTTGATTGTGATTGGATGATTTAACTGATGAGTTTTTTCCTTCATTTTTAAATTTTTGTTTCTGTTTTACAATCTTCTTCACAGGTTTCTGCTTAGAGCATTCTCCCTTTTCAGTCGAGTGTAAAACAGTTTTCTGAAATTTTTCTTTTAATTTCAAAAATTTCTCCTTTTTCTTAATTTCATCATCAGATTCTGTCTCAGACTCATCTGCTGAATAAAATTCCTCATTTTCATCATCAGTTTTCTCATCACAATCTACAACTTTTTCACTTATCGGTATAGAATTGATTGGTTTTGGACAGGGAAAATTCAAACCATCAGATTTAGTCACAAAACCTTTCAATTTCTTCTCAAGTTCATCAATTTTGTTCCTCGAATTCTCAGCTTCACTTTCAAGCTGAGATATTCTCCCAAAATGAGACTTGATAGTTTTCTCATTCTCAATCTTCAAATTTTCAAGAACATATTTTTCATCCATCAAAACTTTTATCTGTTCCTGAAATTTTGATTCATTTGCTTTCAGATTTTTGTTTTCTAACTTGATCCAGAAATCTTCATCTTCTGATGATTTCTGTTTGCTTTCAAGCTCTTTTTCCAACTTTTTGATTTTCACTTGAGCGTACTCACCTTCTTTTTCAAGTTTAATGATTTTCTGAAGATGGGAATTTAACACTTTCTGTTTTTCAATGTTGTTTTTACTAAACACATTTCTCCCATCTTCAAGAATTTTCATTTGATTTTGAAAATCTTTCTCAATTTTTGTTTTTTCAATTTCAAAATTCTTAATTTTCTCTCCAAAAACCTTTTCTTTTTCTTTCAATTTCTTATTTTCAAAAATCAAACTGTTCAAACCATCCAACAGTTTGTCATTTTCAGCTTTCAGTTTCTCACAAATACTCTGAACCATAAGAATCTGTTTTTTAGCAGTATGCTTCTCGTGTTTCAACTTTTTGACTTCAGATGTCAAACTTTCTGTGTCTCTCGTGAGTTTGTCATTGTTTGTCTTCAAGTTGTCACATTTAGAGCATCCTAATGTAGAACTTAAAGATCCAGACTTTACAGATTCTCTGATTTCTGAAGCTTCCTCTTTCTTTTCATCGTTAATTTTCATCTGTTCTTCAATTTTTCCAATGAGTTGACTAATTGTCAGACTAGAAAACTCTTCAGAACGTTTTAATTTTGAGATATAATTTTCCCATTCCTCTTGAGGTAACGCACTGACAAATTTTTCGACCCGTTCCTCTCATGCTTTGGTTAAACCGACTTCGGACATTGAATTAACAAGATGTATATATCTCTCAATGATACATCTTGTGCTTTCTCCTGGAAAACCTGAAAATGAATCAAATTCTTTCGTTAATATTCTTCTTCTATCACATTCTTCTTGAGTCATGTTAAAGATATTGAACCCCATGATTTGGTTAAGCGAAACTGCACGATGTACACTTGGATCAGACTTTGACTGATAAGCGGTCCAGATCAGTGGTTCACACTTAGTCCAAATAAGCGATCCAGAATTGGTCCGGATAAGCGGTTCACAAAAGAATTGAATTTGGAGCGGTCCAAGATCAATCCGTCCGAATGAGCGATCCAAAATCTTGTCCGGATAAGCGATTCAGACTTGGTCCGAATAAGCGGTTCAGAATCGGTGAATTTGGAGCGGTCCAAGATCAAACTGTCCGAATGAGCGGTTCCCAATCGTCCGGATGAGCGGTTCCCAACCATCCGAATGAGCGGTTCAAGGATAGTCCGATCGAGCGGTCCACATTCTCAAATCCAATTTTGACCCACTAAAACTTTGAATTTTGATCCGAAATTTTCAAGGGTTTGTCACGGTACTATTGCGCACAATCCCTGAGATTTTGAGTGAATTCTGACCGTGAAATCTTTTCGAACCAGAAAAAGAAGGTGTAGAAGTAAGAAAAAGTGACAAAATCCAGCTAATTTCTGCAGAGAACCTCCTCCTGAGCTCTGATACCACTTGTAGGATCGTATGCTGACCCGAACGAGTCGTTCAGAGGCTTTCTCCTTGGTTTCAGGTGCGGAATAACAAGAAACTAAAGTAGAAACAGCAGGCAAATCACTTTAACTACTTGTTTTACTGATTTCCAACGTTTACAGCTCAAATCTCGCACCGGCAGCACTTCGGCATGATTTCTACAACAGTTACAACTAAGATCGCCTTTAAGGTATTTATAGGGATCTGGGACCGCTTATTGGACAGGCCCAATAAGCGGCCCATACATGATGACTCATTAGCGGTTCATAAGCTTTACCGTTCGAGCGGTCCAAGCTTGTTACCACTCGAGCGGTTCAGCCTATTAACCTAATGAGCGGTCCAGCCCATTAAATGACCACTAAAGCGATCCAACTATCTAATATGACTCTAAAAGCGGTCCAACCTCTAAAACCTATACATTTCACTATTTCTAGTATTACGTGCCCAGATCTAACGTTCTAAGACATTGACTCGATACAAGACGTAATCAGCAGATGTAGTGTACCAACAGTGGGGTTGCCTGAAACCCATTAGATCTAACCTTTTGTTCCGCGGTCTGAATGTATACGTTGATTAATGGTGCTTATGGTACCCTATTCGAGACATGGTCTGGAATGTTTCACTTGAATGTTTTTGTACCCATCATAACATATGCAAACAATATTCAATTTGTGACATGTATTTCACCCCCGAAGTGTAAAACAAAAAAAAAACAGTTAAAGAAAAGGGGGAGCATGAACTCACAACTTTGTGTTCCTTGCGTCGTAAACTTCACCGGATTTGCTTAATTAACGTCGTAACCTATACGCGTTTTCTTATCGTTAGTCACTAGACTTGCGTCGCACAAGTTCAATCACTCACTTTTGTGTATATTTTCTTGTGTTAAAAATATTTTATATTTTTAACTAGATGTCTTACTTATATTATTTTCTCACAAATAAATATAAGTCTTTTGTGTTTTGTACTTTGCACCCGAATTATGTGTCTAGTATATTGTATGTGTATCTTCATGTTTATACTCCTCATGAGTATTTAGTGTATTTTTTTTTTACGTCTTAATACGCTAGCATGTATAACACATATGGTATACACTTAGCACAAAAGTTGGTGATAAATAATATATATATTTTTCTTTCAAAAATGCATACTTATATCCATTTTTATGCTTGAAGAAATCCTCATTTCTTATCACCAAAAATTAGGGAAACCTTGGTAATACTCTTAAATACATTTTTAGGGAATAAGTTTCTCAAAAACTTATATTTTTCTAAGTGTCAAGATTTATAAAAATTTTGACAGAGTTTCCCCTAAAAATGGAGGTTTCCCATGTTTTCAAAACATGTGTTTATTTTCTTTTAAATCGTCAACAATCATCAACAACAATTATCAACAATAATCATCAACAACAATCACTAATTTTCCCCATTTCATGAACTTGAATACTTACCAAAATTGTGTAGTAACTTACTAGCACATTTAGTAAGTCTTGTTATCTTTATAAATAAGTTTGATTTCTTAAAAACCTTATTTTTAAAGAATATGAAGTTTCACAACTTCTAGTCAGTTTTTACGAAAATTATTTCTTTGCTAAAAACTTTTGTTACACAAGTGTCCACACACTTGTTTGTTCACAAAAATCACTTTTTTTTGTGTAAGATCCGGTTTAGAACATGTGATTTCTTTTGACGCTTGGTCTTTTGAAAATACCACTTGTAGATACATAGATCGGCTAGTTTTAAACACTATTTCATAAGTAAAACACTTTTACACAAGTTCATGATTCGTATGTGGTAGAGCTTCACCCTTTAACCCTTGTTTCATTCAAAACAACCTTATGTCATGATTCATGATCACGACCAAACCGGGTTAAACGATGATCCGAGCTACCACAACATAGATCGGGTCTAAATAATCACAAATTTCAATTACTACAACATTTACACAACTAGTGAGCTTTTAACCATCGTTTTTCATGTTTTTAGTAGACTTTAATGAACCATTTTGTAAGATTTCGAGTTTTAATCGTTACACATCACATTAACCACTTCAAAATAGTTCAAGAAGGTGTATTAAGTAACATACCACTAGCTCGAGGCTAGGGAGGAATCTAAGCGCAAATGAAGTGGATAAAAGCTAGAGGATGAGGTCCTTCGATCTCCGAGTGTACCAAGCCTTCTTATGCGTGACACTTGACACTTGTATGATGTTGGAATGTGAAGAACAAAATCGAAAAATATGATGGATGATCAAGGGGTGTTTGGCCGAAAGTTTTTGAGGGAGAGGAGAGAGTAGTTTTATGGTGTTGGGTGGTGAATTGTCTAATGTGCCATCTCAAGGTATTTATAGACATTCCATATGGCATATTCCTAGCATATTCCTGGCATATTCCTGGAATATTCCTAGTATATTCCTGGCATATTCCTGGAATATTCCTAGCATATTCCTAGCATATTCCTGGCATATTCCTGGCATATTCCTGGAATATTACTAGCATATTCCTAGCATATTCCTGGAATATTCCTAGCATATTCCTGGCATATTCCTGGAATATTCCTGGCATATTCCTGACATATTCCTGGAATATTCCTGGCATATTCCTGGAATATTCCTAGCATATTCCTAGCATATTCCTGGTATATTCCTGGAATATTCCTAGCATATTCCTAGGTTTTCTGCGGTGTCTGCGTTTTGCAGTGTAAGCACTGTGTCGCATAGGAACACACGGTACGCGCTTAAACATGAAAAAAAATAACGTTTTTAAGCGTTTTAACTTATTTTTTTTTCAACACGAACCTGATTAAAATTAAATTTTAATCATAACAGAATATTTGTGGGATTAAATATTATCCGGGCGGCCATCAACATCCGTTTCGCAGTTTTGTCGTAATTAGTTCTGCTCTTAAAGTGTGTTTCGGGTGCTTTTAGTGCTTATTTTTGCTTTCGCAATGTCTATAAATTAAACCCTTATATGTATTCTTGGGTTTTAATGTATTCTTGTCGTAGGACCTACACCTAGGCCTCCATTCTAATGTCTGACTGCTTTCTGCAGTTCTGTTGACACATTGTGTCCTACCGGTGAGTTTGCTTAGTATTTTTTTTTGACGCAACGCTCTCGTTTATGCATAAAGCAATATTTTGTAGTATACAACGTGCATGAATTCACTTGTTTAACAAGTGTTCAGACATTGCTGACAATTAAGCACATAATTGTAGTTATTAAATAATAATTAAAGTGTACGGAAGTTACCGGTTTGGTGCCAGTTGTCACAAAATAGCAGGTTCCTCAGGTCACTGCCAGAAAAATGGGACACCATAGCTTTTGTCACCCGAAATTCACCTGAGTTCAAGGATCTGACCTTGACCCAACTCCACGGTCGACTCCTGACCTACGAAAGGGAGTTGAACCAGAAAAGGAAGTTACAAGAGTCAGGAAAAGCCATTGATGATTATACATTCGGTAACACTGCTCTTCTGGGTCAAGAAGAATCTGGGAGTAGTGCTAAGGATCAGGGTTATGATCACTTCATTGACATAACTGCTGGTGCAAATTTTAACAACCCTGATCCTCACTCTGCAAGTTTTGCATTCATCGCAAACGAAAACCAGATGTCAGACAATCTAAGCTTTGAACTCAATGATTTACTGCATTTTGATCCCACTGACTTAGAGGAAATGGACATTCTGCACCAACTGGCCTTGCTAAGTGTTAGAACTAGCAAATTTTACAAAAGAACAAGGCGAAAATTCCCAGGTTTGCATGGGAATCTAAGGGTTGGGTTGGATAAATCGAAAATCAAGTGCTACAAGTGTAATAGGATGGGACACTTCGCTAGGGAGTGTAGGAGTCAAACTACTGGTCCCATAATCGCTCATCCTAGCTCAAATCCTAGACCTCAAAATCAAGGCACTGTGCACTATGCCCAATATGCCCCAGCAGCTCAAGTGAACACTGCTCACTATGCTGCTGCCCCTGTGCCAGTGCACTATGTCCAAACTACCGTTCCACAGATCCAATATGTTCAAACCCCTGTCCCCCAGGCACAAGTGCAGCCTGTACCTCAAACCACTGCTCTAGCAGCAGTACAACCAGATCAACAAAGTTTTTTCACTCAAGGGTTTTGTTGACTGGAGCAGTATGCCTGAAGACCTTAGTGATGAAAATTTTGCACTCTATACTTCCAATGATTCTTCTCATAATGGATTTTGTTTGATGGCATTAGAGTCAATACAGGAGGGGGTTGAAACTGAAGAGGAACAGCTGAGTATTGAAACAGTGGATGAGGTGACTGAAGTAGTGGTTACTGCTGTGGCTGGTGAACTATTGTTGGGAGAAAGTTCAGGTACCCTGATTGAACCACTGACAGACCCATGGTCCGAAGAGAACAAGGAAGAAAAGAAAGAAGAAAAAGCAGGTGAGAAAGAAGAAAGAGCTAAAGATGAAGAAAATCCTCAATGTGATTGTGCAATGATGGCTGCTGCCAAGGTATCACCTCAAGTTCTTGAAAAACTGTGTTCTGACAATTGCATTATTGCTTTTGCTAACATCAAAGAGGTGAACGAAAACCTTCGGGATAAAATCTTAACTGATGAAGTCAAATTTGAAAGATCTGTAAAAGAACTTAAAAACAAATTGGCTGAAAAAGAGAAAGAGATTAGCAGCATGAAAGAAGAGCAGAGCATAACCAAAACCCAACTCCAAACTATGGTAGAAAAATACCAAGTTTGCAAAAAGGAGTTAGAATCCACCCAGATCACATGTGAGAGATGGGTGGAATCATGCAAAGGGTATGAGGTTATGCTTGAAAAACAGATAAAAAGCAATGTGAAATTTGGGGTTGGTTATAGAAAACATGATGATGAAAACACTGCTTTTGGAAAATCTGTTCCAACCACTGATGTAATCACTGAGTTCATCCCCACGAACAAGAATGGCCAAGAAGTGAAAATCACTGACAAACTTGGTAACAAAATCGCACTTGACAGACCAATGGGATCCTCTACTTTTGAGGAGCTTGAAGATCATCAGTTTAAACCAAAATGGTCTGATGAGTGTGATATTCTTGAAAATTTCAAGCCAATGGACTTTACATCAACTGATGGTGTTAAAGCTCCAAAAGCTAAAGTTATACCTCTCAAGGACATCCCAGCAGTGGTTAAAACCTCTGCTGCAAAGGAGTCTGAAAAGAGAAAGCAGAAAGAAAAAATTGATAACTTGTTTTGTGAATTCTGTGAGAAAATGAATCATCTAACAAAAGACTGTGTCCACTTAAAAGCTTATGATTTAAACAGAACAAGTGTCATTGTTTCAGCTGAAAGTTGCATTGTTTGTGGTAAAACAAACCACAAAACTCAAGCATGTGTGTATCTCAAAAACTTTGATGTGAAAAAGAATGAGTACATTGCTAAAACATCCTTGAGTCCATCATCATCATCATCTGTCAAATTCACCAAGAAACAACCACTGTTTGTACCAGTTCAAACAGCTGTCACAAAACAACTGAACCAAACATCCGTCAAAAGAGATGTTCAGGTTACTGATGCACCCCCTACCAATCAGTTCAGAAAAGGCAAGGAAAAACAGTCCTACCAAAGGATTCCACATGTTTATGAGGCCTACAAAAGGCCCTCTAAACCTAGAGTGAATTGGCATCCTTTTGGTTATCAGCAGGTGATTGGTCAAGACCCCCAACAGTGGTTAGCAAGAAACAGTACTAAAACTGTCCAAACCCCTGACCTAACCACTGTCCATCACTCTGCATCCATACCAGACACTGTTGAAACCCCATCCAAAGCCCTGTTGGCTTTGGAGCCCTTAATGAACTAATCCTTTTACTTCATGTGCAGGGAGCTTCTGCATGCTTTGATAGTCTTTGGTATGTAGATAGTGGAGGCTCCAGGCACATGACAGGATGTAAAGCCCTCCTCAAAGACTTTAAAATCCATGGAGGGGGTGATATATCCTTTGGGAATAATAGTAAAGGGAAAGTTCTGGGGTCTGGTATAGTGCAATCTGGAAATGTAAAATTTGAAAATGTCAATCTGATAGACAATCTAAAATTCAACCTTCTGAGTGTATCACAAATGAGTGACAAAGGGTTTGGGTCATTCTTCACAAAAGATTGTTGTAGGATTGTTGGACCAGAAATGGTCAAAAAGATTGAAGCAATAATCAAAACTGGTCAAACTAAACTTGTTGCTCAAAGAAGTGGCAATGTTTATGTTGTTGATATGTCAAAAGAGTGTCCCAGAGCTGATGCCTGTCTGTTCTCAGCTGCCTCTAACAAAGAGACAGAACTTTGGCACAGAAGGCTGGGGCACACAAATCTTAAGACAATCACTGAAATTTCAAAAAAATGGTTTGGTGAGAGGCCTACCACAAAAATTGTTTTCATGTCCTGAACATTGCATTTCCTGTTTAAAAGGAAAATAGCACAAAAGTTCTTACAAGGGCATTGAAGAGTCCAAAACAACCCAGTGTCTGCAAATGCTACACATGGATTTGTTTGGCCCAGTTCAAGTCATGAGCCTCAAGAAGAAAAGATATTGTTTGGTTATTGTTGATGACTTTTCTAGGTTTACGTGGACTTTCTTTTTACACTCAAAAGATGAGACTGCAGGCATTTTGCAAGACTTTGTGACACAGGTTGAAAAGCAATTTGACCTTCCAGTGAAAAGATTCAGGAGTGACAATGGCACAGAATTTAAAAATAAGGAGTTGGATGCCTTCTGTGTGAAGAAAGGGATTGTAAGGCAGTACAGCATCCCTAGAACACCAGAGCAAAATGGGGTTGTCGAAAGAAAGAACAGAACTTTGATTGAGGCTGCCAGAACTATACTTGCAGATTCAGGTTTGCCATTAACTTTCTGGGCGGAGGCAGTAAACACTGCTTGCTATGTCCAGAACAGAGTTTTAATAAACCCCAGGCACAAAAAGACTGCTTATGAAATTCTGTATAAAATCAAACCACTGATCTCATATTTCAAGGTGTTTGGCTGCCCATGCTTTATTTCGAACTTAAAAAATTCCATTTCAAAATTTGCAGCCAAAATTGATTGTGGTTATCATCTGGGATACTCAACCACTGCCAATGCATACAAAGTGTTCAATACACGGACCAAGGCAGTGGAGGAGACTTTGAATGTAAAGTTCAATGAACTTTCATCAATGAAAATCCCAGCAAATCCTGCAGATCTGTTTGATCTTGAAAAATTTACTTTTGAAAATACTACTGTCAAGACTAACAGTGCAGGTCCATTAGAGGATACAACACCAGACTATGGGTATGAAATCATCATCCCTCAAAGGTCTGCCACAAAGGGAAAAGCACCAGCTGTTCAAAACAGTTGTCAAAGCTCAACCACTGCTGCCTCAGCAGTTGTTGACCAAAGTAGCCCATCCACCACTGCTTCCACATCCTCAAACACTGCTGACAAAAGTCCTCAAACAGTGGATAAAAGTCAGCAGTTGTCCACTTCATTACCTCCTATTCCACCACCTTTTGAAGCCACTGCTGGGTCATCAAAGTCACCAGCAGTGGTTAGCTCAGATGATACACATTTGCAGCCTTCACCAACAAATGCCATCATACCATACCAAGGAGATTTAATCTTCTTGAGATCTCATCCACCTGATCAAATCATTGGCAACATCAATGAAGGGGTGCTCACAATAAGCCAAACCCAAAACATTTGTCTTTTTGCTGGTTTTCTATCACTCCATCAGCCAGTCAAGTACCAAGAGGCACTGAAAGACAACAGCTGGGTAGAAGCCATGCAAGAGGAGCTCCAACAGTTTAAAAGACAACAAGTATGGGAGCTTGTACCACTGCCAGAAGAGGTTAGTCCCATTGGCACAAAGTGGGTCTTCAAGAACAAAACTGATGAAAGGGGCATTGTTGTCAAGAATAAAGCCAGGCTTGTGGTTCAAGGTTACAGACAGGAAGAGGGGATTGATTATGATGAAACATTCGCCCCTGTTGCAAGATTGGAAGCCATTAGACTGTTCCTGGCCTTTGCTATCAACCACAACATGAAGGTGTTTCAAATGGATATCAAAAGTGCTTTCCTCTATGGTACAATTCAAGAAGAGGTGTATGTATGTCAACCTCTAGGTTTTGAGGATCCATTTTATCCTGATCATGTCTACAGGCTAAACAAAGCCTTGTATGGCCTGAAACAAGCACCAAGGGCCTGGTATGAAACTCTTTCCAACTTCCTACTCTCAAATGGTTTCAAAAGAGGTACCATTGATAAAACACTGTTTCTTAAATGGAGAGGGAAGGATTTAATGATTGTCCAAATTTATGTGGATGACATTATCTTTGGAAGCACATGTAACAAAATGTGTGAAGAGTTTAGAGAACTCATGACAGCTGAGTTTGAAATGAGTGCAATGGGTGAGCTGCAATGCTTTCTTGGTCTCCAAGTACAGCAAATGCAAAATGGAACTTTCATTCATCAAAGCAAATATGCTAAAGAACTTTTGACCAAATTTGATATGAATGAGTGTAAACCATGCAGCACACCCATGGCAACAAATAAGCTGGTCATGTCTGATGAAAAGGATGAGCTGATTGACCAAACACTCTATAGAAGCATGATTGGGTCTTTATTGTACCTAACTGCATCTAGACCAGACATCATGTTTGCAACATGTGTCTGTGCAAGAAGTCAATCAGCTCCCAGAAAATCAAATCTCATTGCTGTAAAAAGGATCTTCAGATACATAAAAGGTGCTCCCACACTTGATATCTGTTATCCTGCTAATGGGAACATCAAGCTTTCAGGTTTTTCAGACAGTGACTTTGCTGGATGTCATACCACAAGGAAGTCCACTTCAGGAGGGTGCTAGTTTCTAGGTGATTGCTTAGTTTCTTGGCAAAGCAAAAAGCAAGCAACAGTATCAACATCCACTGCTGAGGCTGAATACATTGCTGCTGCAAGCTATACAGCCCAACTCTTGTGGCTTCAAAATCAGTTACTGGATTTTGGTATCACTGCCTTAAAAACACCACTCATGTTGGATAGCCAGGCAGCAGAAAATATCATCAAAAATCCAGTTTCCCACTCTACCACCAAACACATCGACATCAGACATCACTTTGTGAGGGATTGCTATGAAAAAGGTTTGATTTCTCTGCATCATGTCCCAACTAAAGACTAGCTGGCAGATGTGCTCGCAAAAGCACTTGATACAGCCACTTTTGAAAGCTTGGTCTCTAGGATTGGGATGCTGAACATGGAATAACAAGCAACATCTTGTTTTTCTTTGAATAAAAGCAACAAAAATGTTGTTCATGCTCGTTCATTTATTGAATGAGCGGACATTAAGGAACTCCCCAACAGCTTTTTGTTCGTTTACAGCCTTATATAAGGCCAACGTCACAGCCTGAGAAATGTTCATCAAAGACAAAAGCTGAGAAGAAGGAAACCAATATTCGCTAAGGGGAGCAACGTACATTTGAATTAGAACATTAACTAAACTTGGTGAAACAATATAATAAAAACTACTAACTAATATTCTTGAAACAGCAAAACAGTGGAATTTCAAACAGCTTCCTAGAAAGTTACTATCTTACTCATAGGTGAAAGCGGCGAATAGCTGACACAACATGAAATTTATGGATTTGGGTTTAATCTAACAGGTCTGTTTCGAGTTAAACTCGCGAACACATTCAGCTCAACGGGTTGTGTAAGCGGGTTCAGATGACCCGTTTTTCTATAGTTTTTTTAAACAATATATAAATCGATTGGGTATTTTGTGCAGATATGTAAATTATAAATAAGCATCAAGTTTTATAGTTTATACATAATTGTTATATGTACATAAGTGCATTTATAAAGTCATACTTTGGCTGTAAATTTGTAATTTTAGAGTATAATATGCAAAACTAAATGAATAAAACAACATTTTCGAGTTATACAAAAGATGTTTGTGTCAAGTGTCAACCCATGAAAAATCTGTCATGTTCAGTATCATGTGTTTGGCACAGTTTTCGCGTTTGTGTGGGGTGCGACCCGAGAACACGACCAGTTTAACGTCCCTAGTTACTGACAATAACAAATATATAAATCTGTCTGGGGCCCTATATTAAGAAACCAACAATTGTTTTTATTTTTTTTGTTAAATGGACATAACTTTTAAGCAGAGGACATCAAGAAATGACAAACTAACACACAAACTTTCCAATGATTTTGTATTAAATTATTAATCCTTTATTAGCTAAAAGAGGATTCAACATACTACCCTCCAAGGTGATTACTTTTCTAGAACACTAAAAAATTAGAATCCTACCAATAGACCAATCTCATAGCTATATAAACCAAACTTCTCAAACACTTGAAGACACCGTTACTTCTCAACTGAAGACACATAACTGGCTGAAAATGGCATACCCATTAGCATTTTTCTCTTCAATGATGTTGTTACTAGCAGTGGGTGCCAATGCTGGCGGTATTGCTATCTACTGGGGTCAAAACGGGGGTGAGGGCACCTTGGCTGAGACATGCTCGACAGGGAACTATGATTTCGTCAACCTTGCGTTTCTAGCAACGTTTGGAAATGGTCAGACCCCAATGATTAATCTTGCAGGACACTGTGATCCATACAGCAATGGCTGCACCAATTTAACCACCGACATCAAATCATGTCAAGCTAAAGGAATAAAGGTGATGCTCACTCTTGGAGGAGCAGACGGGAGCTACTACCTAACCTCTGCCGAAGACGCCAAACAGGTAGCCACTTACCTCTGGAATAACTTCTTAGGTGGCAAATCATCCACCCGTCCACTTGGCGAAGCTGTTTTAGATGGAATCGATTTTGATATCGAAGGAGGAACCACCCAACACTGGGATGACCTGGCAAGGTATCTTTCTGGATACAGCAGTCAAGGAAAGAAGGTATACTTGACAGCAGCTCCCCAGTGTCCGTTCCCAGATGCGTATATTGGAACCGCCCTTAAAACAGGTCTATTTGACTATGTTTGGGTTCAGTTCTATAACAACCCTCCTTGTCAGTACTCTGGAGGCATCACCAATCTTGAAGATGCTTGGAAGCAGTGGACTAGTGATATACCAGCAGCCAAGATTTTCTTGGGGCTACCAGCATCACCTACAGCTGCTGGAAGTGGATACATCCCTGTTGGTGACCTTACTTCCAAAGTGCTTCCAGCAATTAAAGGTTCAGCAAAATATGGAGGAGTTATGTTGTGGGATAAGTATTATGATGATCAGACTGGATACAGCTCTTCCATTAAGAGCCATGTCTAGATTGTAAAAATCTTTCTGTAAAACTTTATTTGTATGAATCCTATATGTGAGTATGATATATATGCCTATTGTTCTTGTACGAATTCAGTTTTTATATATCTATTGAACCCGAGTGTCGGACAGAGCATTTGCTCATTACATGGTAGATTTTGCTGAGCATGTGTTCATTGTCAACTCATAGTTTTGTCTCTGAAGTGACATGTTGCAGCCCAAACATGTTATAATCTATCTAAATTAGTATGGTGTTGATTCTAAAATTGTATTGCTGCACAAAAGTTAACAGGCTGCATGAATCTTAAAAGGTACATAATATGGCCAGGCCTTTTAACTATACATATGCAATAGTCATAGGTGTGTTCTTACAAATTAGTTCAGATTTTAAATTGAGGCTATGCACGTATGTATACTTTCCATGTGACCATAGAAATGTTAAAGCTTCAAATTTTTGCAAGTTATCATCATTCATCCATGATATTGATAACCAGCTCATATATTAATAATTTGGTTTATTAATAAACAAAAATATATAAATATCTATATGTGTGTGTAATTGTGTATATTAATGAACGTTCACGAACGTAAATAAACCAACAAGATTTGTAAGAGGCAGTCCTCAGGATTCAGGTTTCCCTGCCGACCAAAAAAAATATGCCCCTTATTCTTAGGCCTTAACAAATTAAATAACATAAACTATTTTTTTTAAACGACCATTAAAGTTGCAGTTAACATAGAAATTAGCAACATCATGGTATTAGAATGAATGTATGTCATACCGTAATAGGCTAATAGCTAACCAAGAATCAACCTATCATATATGTCACAGAAGATAAGTGTTTCAATCGCTAATCGGATAAAAGACGGAAGTGCTTTTGCTCGCCATTTAAAACAAATTAATTAATTTCATAACATATAAATTATTCAACTTCTTTTTATCGATTGTTTTAAAATAATATATTTATAGATTGTCAATTCATCAAACTGCATATGACTTTTTCCATCATCTTATGCTTAATATGAAATAATATTACTATTATTTTAAAATAAATTTTATGAGATCCTAAAGAATATAATATTTTAGAAAATCAATGAAATTAGATTAATTAAAATAAAAAGGATTTTAAAGTAATAATTTAATTATATAGATTAAAACGTGGACTTAAAAAAATACTTCCATGGCTTATTTGAAAATTTTAATGGATGTGGACAACAGGTTTATAATGATACATTCATCACAGATATAGATTTATTACTTTTTAATTAAAATGTAGTAAACTAATAAAACTGCATAAATAGTGAAATAATCTAGATAATACATAAAACTGTAAAAAGGATCTTCAGATACATAAAAGGTGCTCCCACACTTTGTATATGTTATCCTGCTAATGGGAACATCAAGCTTTCAGGTTTTTCAGACAGTGACTTTGCTGGATGTCATACCACAAGGAAGTCCACTTTAGGAGGGTGCTAGTTTCTAGGTGATTGCTTAGTTTCTTGGCAAAGCAAAAAGCAAGCAGCAGTTTCAACATCCACTGCTGAGGCTGAATACATTGCTGCTGCAAGCTATACAGCCCAACTCTTGTGGCTTCAAAATCAGTTACTGGATTTTGGTATCACTGCCTTAAAATCACCACTCATGTTGGACAGCCAGGCAGCAGAAAATATCATCAAAAATCCAGTTTCCCACTCTACCACCAAACACATCGACATCAGACATCACTTTGTGAGGGATTGCTATGAAAAAGGTTTGATTTCTCTGCATTATGTCCCAACTAAAGACTAGCTGGCAGATGTGCTCACAAAAGCACTTGATACAGCCACTTTTGAAAGCTTGGTCTCTAGGATTGGGATGATGAACATGGAATAACAAGCAACATCTTGTTTTTCTTTGAATAAAAGCAACAAAATGTTTTCAGAAAATCAAAAATCCATCCTTAAACATAGCTAACAATGAAATTTTCATTAAAATCCTTAAAAGTCTGCCATAACCACTGATTGTTCAAAAGTCTGCTCTACTTCAAAAGTCTGTCCACTGCTGAAAGTCAACCCCTGTTCTCTCATTCCTTTGATAATCTCTGTTGTTCAAAAGCAGTGTCTTATCCACTGATATGCTATCCACTGATAGTGAAAATCATCCACTGCTTCCTTACCACTGCCTTCATCTGTCACCTTCATCAAAGTATTGTCCTTCACTTTCACCAGGGGTTGTCACGTGGGCAGTACATAGTGGTCAGACCTTTTGTAACGGCTGCCACGTCAGCATTCACTTTCTTCCCTATAAAAATCCCCCACTCACCACCAAAACAGGGTTTTACTGTCGAATTGAATTCTTAAAAATTCTCTTCTCAAAGCAGTTTTTCATCTCATCTTTCACAAATTTCTTCGATAATTCTCTTCAAAAATGACAAAATTGAAGCTATCGGCAAAACCCACATCCAAATCATCATCGAAAACAGCCTCTCAAAAGGCAATCTCCACTGAAATCCCATATAAATCATCTCACAATCTCCTGGGTCTTCTCACAAAACCAGGAACCACCAATGTTTTCGATTCCATCATTAACACCATGGCAAAATCAAAGTACAAAACTTTGTTCACCGCCGATGCATCAATCTATTTGGAGACCCAAAGGGAGTTATGGAAGAATGCAACCCTTGAAAAACAAGGAGACACTACAACCACCATACACTCTTTTATAAAGGGTAAAGCTATCCAAATCGCGCCACAATCCATTTCAGAGGTCTTTCAACTCGATGATCAGGAAGGTAAAACTTCTTTCATTAAAAACGAGTTACAAACTGACTTCATTGAAAGAGGGTATGAAGCCACAATGATGAAGAAACTTACCTTACAAAAAGGTTATTTTCCTTCTGCAACCAGATTTTTATTTAATACCCTCCTACTATGTGTTTCAAACAAGACCACTTCTTTCAATGAAATCCCTTTAAAGATTCAAAATCTGGGATATGCAATTCTTCAAGAAGAAAATTTTAACTACTCTCGGGAAATCTTTAAAGATTTGGTTAATAATGTTGAAACAAAGTCATTCTTACTGTTTCCAAGGTTTTTAAGTTACTATTTCGAAAAGAAATTCAGTAAGAATGATTTAGCTGCAATAAATCAAGGTGAGTCTACTCAAATAAACAGCTTAACAAACGAAACTTTTTCAAGAATCTTAGCACCTTGCAAAACACAAGCAGAGGTGCCTGAGCAGAATTTAGCAGCTACCACTGCTCCTCAGGTATCTACTGTTGAGCCCACTGCTCAAGGTGATCAAAGCAGCAGACCAACTGTTTTGAAACCCACACCTACAAATCCCAAAAAGCCAAACAAAAAGAAAAATCAAAAACCCCCCAAACCAATCAAAACGGAAACTCTGGAGGATGAGATACCATAGCTACTGCCTGTGACAACACAAATGTCACAAGAAACCACTGCTGCTACTTCCTCACAGCAGTTGGTACAAATATCTCAACCCATAACCAAAATTCCTTCTGCTTCTTCACAAAAAGAACAGGTCGTAGACATAGGGCCACCACATTATGATGCTCTGGAAACACTCGTTTCCATCATCCACAGCCCAATGCCCGAGGCAAATTCTCTTTCTACACCCCACCTCACATCCACAATTCCACCAAAAACAAAACTTTTGTTGGATGCAATAGATTTGAACCAGGCATTACTCAGTCCTTCTCAATCACCTATTAATGAGAATATGCCTCAACAACTGACTGAGCCTGATGTATCATTCCTTGCTAACCCACCAACACAACCTGAGGAGGTTACACCCCTTGAGTTACAAGTAACTCTTGGTGGTAATCCAAGTGAAGCAGCCACTACAACTGTTGAACCCACTGGTTTACAGTTGGACAGTGGTTACATCAATAAGACTTCCTTGGAGGCAATTCCTTTTATAGCATCTCTGCCAACCACCAGTGGATTTATTTATCCTACTGGCAACATCAAAAGGTTGTCAAGTGTTGAAGGGAGAAGACCCCAGTACCAAGAAAAGGGGGCATCAGTGGTTAATGTTTGGAGTATACTCCCTACCTCTACCACTGATAAAACCACTGTTAGTGGGAAATCAGATGATCCCATTAAATTGGGTGATGATTTAAAATATCAGGATTTGACGGAACGAATTAAAAAGTTGGACACATCTGTTGCAGATCTTAAAAACATGCTACAGCAGGTGTTAAAAACTCAAAAGATGCAATCCACTGTTGTTCCACCTCAAGCACCTGCTCCACAACAGGCACCTGCTACAAATGAGCTCTGGAATCTATTTCAACCTTTTCTCCATCATCAAGCACAAATAGCAGATCAGCAACATGAAAAACATGTTCAACAGCTGAGAAATGCAATGGAGTCAAGGTTCAAGAACACTCAGGCTGATCTAAAGGCTCTAAAAACTCAGATCCTGCACACCACTGGCACTGCTCCTCCAACAGTTCTCTTCATTGATCAACTTCCCCCAGATAATGCCAAAAAGGGGGAGAAAATTCAGGAGTGGAAAAAGAAGGGAATAGAGGATGGTCTCTACATTGAACCAGAAAATGCAAACATGACCAAACAGATCCCTTTGCCAGATGGAAGCAAGAAAATTGATGTGACCACAAATGCACTGGCAGAAGCAGTTGCAAGTGTAAAAAGGGATAGAGAGGCCAAAAGGAAAGCCAGGGTGAATTATCCGGATCAGGGTACTTCAGGGTCAAAAGATGATGAAAATCTTGTTGATGAAAAGAAGAAGCCTACAAGAAGAGTAAGGCTACCCAAATCCATTCCAACCAGACGTTCAAAGTCTGTTCCAAAACCACCACCTAAAACAGCTGTTGTAACTCCTGTTGTACCCACTACTGTTGGTACTTCAGTGGTTTCAACATCTACTCCCACTTCAACACATACCACTTCAACACACACTACATCCACTGCCTTATCACCATCACCACTAAAAACAAAATCACCTCCTGCCAAAAGGCAGAAGACAGCAGTTGTTACAACATCTGCTGTAAAGACAACAGTGGTTGGAACACCAGTTGTTTCAACAACTGTTAGTCAATCACAAATCACTGCCACTACATCCACCACCACTGTTCCATCCAAAACATCATCAGCCCCTCCTCAAACAAAGAGGAGAAGGCTAATTCTCAAAGATGATGACACTTCACCATCTCAAACATCTTCAAAATCTTTAGCTCTTGTCACAATACCAAAACCAGTTACTCTCTCTTCAGTTCGAATGCACAAGCCCTTACCTCCTACAGGTGTTCAGTTTCCTCTTGAACTAGCAGCTGTTAGAGAAGAAATAAAATCTTTTTACTATGAGGATGACCCTGCCAAAAGGATTTTGCCATCAATAAGAGGATATCCCTGGCCTAAAAATGTTGATGAATATTTGAAGATCAAGGCCAAGCAAGCAGAGGATATCTCAAAAAGAAGCACACAAGGGAAATCTGACAAAGAAATTTCTAGAAGCTATCAATATCTACTCACACAAGTCAGTTCCCTAGAACAATTTGCCAAAAATGTCAGTCAACAAATTTCAGAAAGAGCAGCTGAAACTTTGAAGAAAGACTACATTGAAAGCATCATGGCTCACAAGAAGTACAAAGGGGAGAGATACATGTACAAAGAGTGGACTGTTCCTGAGCTTGAAAATTAAGCAGCAAGAATTCAAGACATGATAAAAAGGAAAGTCACTCACACTCCTCCTGACTGGGCAAAGTTTAGAAAGAATGTACCTGACAAACAGGTAGAACTGAAAAGAATGAAAGAAGAACTGGTTGCTGCTGAATATGGAAACAAAAGACAAATTGCTAGATGGAAAGAAGATGTGGTCAGGATCACCTACAAAAGGTTGGAGGAATTAAGAAAGAAAGATCCAAAAGTTCCTAAAAAGCCTGACTATCCTGAAGCTGAGGTTTCAAAAAAGACCATCAAAGCAGCAAATCAGGAGAGCCACTGCTCCAACTGGTGCTGCCATCTATAAAAGAAGGACACACAAACAGTTGGGAGCTGAAACCATCCAAGAGATGATAAAAGGAGATGACCTTGTAAAAGAAGGCATAAAGAAAATGATCATAGAAACTCTTGGTTTGGATCAAACTGCAAATACTGGTCAGCCAGTTATGAATAGGCCAGCCTCACCAAATACCTCTGCAAATAAACATCTCCCAAGAAACCCACCAGGCTCAAAAATACAAAAGTGGGAAACTGACAAACAAACCTGCGTATTGACTTTGCTCAGGTCTGGTGGAGAAGTGGAGAAAATATCAAGGGAACAAGCTCTTGGCCTGAGTCTTAAAGATTTGCAGGATCTCCTTGATCTTCCATTTAGCAAGGATGATGAAGACACAAATGCCCTTGACTTTGAACTACAATTTAAAGGACAGATAAGAGAACTGTTGATGAGGCAATAAATGTCCACAATAATGAAGAGTTTTGGCATTATCTGTTCCAGGGGGAGATTGTTGGGATTGAACCCTATCAGAGGAACAGATAATTAAAGCCAAAACTGGATCAGAGCAGCGGATCCAGAATAAGCAGATGATTACATACAAATCTCTCCCCTTGAAAGTGATTTCAACATCTGCTGACCACCTATCTGCTGATCTTGCAAAATGCTGACCTACAACTGCTGCTCAAGTAAAGACCTGATGAAAGACTAAAGCCCTGCTGATTCAATCTACTGCTTTGAGTCAAGCACTGCTGATCCGAACAAGTACTGTTGGGTGCACAGCAGTGGAAGCTTGCAGCAGCTGATCAATAGTCTGTTTTGTAATGTAATGTAATAGCAGTAGTTAACATAGCAGTGTTTGTATAGATCAGAGGTTAGAGTTTGTTAGGAGGTTAGATGTCACTTTCATGGTGACGTCAGCTAAGATGCTCAGTGGTTTGCAAGTGCCTATAAATAGTTCCGTACTTTGTACTGTTCTATTAGCTCTTTTGCATCATCGTCTTCTTTGCACGAACAAACAACTGAGCTCTGACTAAGGGGGAGTTTGCATTCATTCATCAATCATTGTAATCGTTATTGAAATAAATTCAATCTTCCGATTCATTGTGAAAAGATGTTTGATCAAAGTATTACTCTCGTTTGATTGTATGCAAAGTTTGTTTTCATCATAATTCCGCTGCACACTCATCCATTTCATTTTAATTACAAACACAAAATACAATCAGAATCAAACTCAGATCCAACATCTAAAGAATGACTTTGACAAATGAGTGAACATTATTTACGGGTAACTGTTAGTATGTGCAAACCTTCTGTGGCAATAGGGATATCACGTCTGCAAGTAGACCTTCGAATAGAGACAGAAAGTTAAAAGATGGCAAATATCATAATGCTAGCCTTCATACCAAAAATCTTTTTGATAAACGGAAGAAGAATGCATATATGGTCAATCAACTTAGGAATTTCTTTATCTCCTTCAAAGAATTATCTTAGTACATAACTATTAGCATACAGTTATTGTATAGTAAATATAGTCATATATTTGGAACGGGGAGCGCTAAAATGAAAGCCACCTCCAGTTGTAAGAACCGAGAGAACCGCTTTCTAGCCACTAAATTAACAAGATGGATGGATGAGATTAAAAGTAACTAAAATTAATATTAAATACATTTTGTCTTATTATGTCTTTAATATTTTAATCTAAAAGGGTAGTTTAGTAAAATTACGCCCCGTGTTTAGACGCCGTTTTATCACACGGTTTTTTACGTTTTACAATTTACGTAGAAAAAGTTTTACGTTTTACATTAAAAAGTTTTTACATAAAAGTTTACGTTTTACGTGAAAAAGTTTACGTTTTACATTTTACGTGAAAAAGTTTACGTTTTACGTTTTATGTAAAACTTTTTACGTTTTACGTTAAAAAGTTTAGGTCTTACGTTAAACTTTTTTATATTATTATATTAGTTTTTATTTTTTAGACATAATTTTTTTATTAAAAGCATTTTTACGTTTTACGTTAAACTTTTTATGTTTTACGTAAAACTTTTTGCGTTTTACATTAAAATTTTTAGGTTTTACGTTAAACTTTTTACGTTTTATGTTTTACGTTAAACTTTTTACGTTTTACTTTTTACGGTTTTACGTTTTACTTTTTACGTTTTATGTTTTACTTTAAACTTTTTACGTTTTACGTTGAACTTTTACGTTTTATGCTTTACGTTAAACTTTTTACGTTTTATGTTAAAAACTTTACGTTTTACGTTAAAAAGTTTACGTTTTACGTTAAAAAGTTTACAGAACCTTTTCTTCCAACTAACGACAAGTCACGGAAAACAAAGGAAGACAGGATCAAATCTCAAACCCTTAATATCAAAAACACAAATGGTTGGGCATCCAGGATCAATTCTATAGCAAATATAAACCCTTTCAAAACGACTGGATCAATTCTCAACCCTGCAATATCAAAAAAAAAAACAAATGGTTGGGCATCCAGGATCAATTCTATAGCAAATATAAACCCTTTTGCAGACTGAACCTGAATCTTGACCCAAACCGAACTACTCGTACTGGAACCGTGACTCATAGTGAACCAAACTAAAACCTGAACCAAAACGACACCACCACTGTTGTGCCATCAATGTCTTCATCATCTCATCGGTTATCATCTGTTAAACATCATCAATATCGGAAACCACCCCCCCCCCCCCGCCTGAAACGATCAGTACCGGCCACAAAAAAAACAAACATGGATCTGGGAATATCTTAAAGAAACGAGGAAGTCGAAAAGATTTACCCGGTTACACGGCTGCCGGAGCTTCGACCCATCTCCGTCGCTGCTCCGATCGGCGGACCAACGTCGCCGGCCGTCGATCTATCCCCCCTCCGACGGGTCTCTCTCTCTCTCTCTCTCTCTCTCTCTCTCTCTCGAATCGGGTGGGTGTGCTTGTCTCCATCATCACTATTGCCTGCCCACCACGACAGGGTGGCCGGCTGTCTTGTCTCTTGGGTTGTCGCCGGCAGTCGTCAGGTGTCGCAGGAGGAACCTGGTCGCCGAAGATCGCCGTCGTCCACCAACCTCCGCCGTTGGCGCGGTCATCCACCTACCTCTGCCGGAGATCGCCGTCGGCTGCCTGTTCATCGGAGGGTGAGGGAGGAACTTGAGGAAGAGAGAGAGTTGTTTGGGTTAGGGTTTGCAGGAGTGAGAGAGCAGGGGAGGAGTTATATTTTTGAAGAGAGATAAAGGGGTGAGAGATTTAAAATATCTGGTGCATTAAATGGAGAGAGAGAGAGAGAGATTTGACTTTTGGGGTAAATGACCAAAATACCCTTTATATTGGCATAATCTGATTGGTTGAGAGTGGTTCTCGCGGTTCTTACAACTGGAGGTGGTTTTCATTTTAGCGCACCTCAATTTATAACTATATTTGTATTTATTTATGATGGAGATAATCTCTCCACTAATAGAGGATACGTAGGTTGTATATAAGGTAAAGGTTTATAAAATAATATTCAAGGGAGTGATTTACCAATTGTTAGAGCATTCACATCCATTCCACCATATTTTCACCCTAAATTACACTAAAAAACACTACATTTTCTCTCTCATTTTCAATTAAATAATATTTTTATACCTTTATCATTACATTTTCTCTCTCCTTCACTCACAACCACTTTCAAAATATATTAAAAAATTATAAAGGGTGAACAGTGTCCCCCTATATATACAGATGAACAGTAACATTTTCTCTCTCCTCAACTCACAACCACTTTTTATACTTTTTATATTTTAAAAACACCACACACACAATTTGATTATTTGGATGTGAATGCTCTTACATGGTATCACGAGAATAACCTAACCACCACCCTCAACCCCTCTGCGTCTCCTCCTCCTTCCTCAGCCTTCAATATGTTTTTTCTTCTTCTTTTCTGTAGCCTACCCCTCTCTATCATTCCAAATGGACTCAAATATTCATCCAGCAGTCACCATAACAAACATCCTGATAGATGAGATAATTTTTGCTTGTCGCTTTCTGTATTCCACTATCGAATATATACAGATGATAGGAGGATTGATTGCCTACAACTTTGGCAAACCAATCAATTTCAAAGATTTGTTCCACTAATATGGCTATTACAATAAATACAAATATATTCCAAGAATACAGAAGTTATATATGCTAATACTCCCCCGCAGTCGAAACGGGAGGATCTCGGATGTTGAGGCTGGATCGAAAATCGTCAAAGAGTACCTTGGGGAGCCCTTTTGTGAATATATCGGCAATTTGATATCTTGAAGGGACGTGGAGCACCCGAATTTGTCCTTTAGCCACCTTTTCACGTACAAAGTGAATGTCCATTTCGACATGTTTGGTCCGTTGATGTTGAACTGGGTTCCCGGTTAGATAGATTGCGCTTACATTGTCACAATACACGATGGTGGCGTGCGTTGGAGGAGTGTGTAGTTCAAGTAGTAGGTTGCGAATCCAACAAACTTCAGAAACGACGTTCGCAACGCCCCGATATTCCGCCTCCGCACTAGAACGAGATAAAGTTGGTTGTCTCTTGGACGACCAAGATAGTAAATTATCACCCATGTAGACACAATAACCTGAGGTGGAACGACGGGTATCCGGGCACCCACCCCAATCCGCATCCGTGTATGAGACCAAGGATGTAGTCGGAGAGGGGTTTATATGTAAGCCGTAGGTGATAGTGCCTTTGATATATCGAAGAATGCGCTTAATAGCGTTCATGTGGACCGTCGTAGGAGCGTGCATATGGATGCATACCTGTTGAACCGCGTATGTAATGTCAGGTCGTGTGAAGGTTAAGTATTGTAAAGCACCCGCTAGGCTACGGTATTCGGTTGAGTTATCCAATGGTGTGCCAACTGCGGTACTTAACTTTTGTTGTGTGTCAACAGGTGTAACCGAAGGGTGACAATTAGTAAGACCGGCCCGTTCCAGAATTTCAGCGGCATATTTCTCTTGTGATAAGAATAGAGATTTGGTGTTATGTGTTACCGAGATGCCGAGAAAGTAGCTAAGGGGACCCAAATCCTTCATGGCGAATTCCCGAGCAAGAAGGTTCATGAAACGGTCACGTAGAGCATCGGTAGAAGTCACTAGAATGATGTCATCCACGTACAACAAAATGAAAGCCATGTGTTCGCCATTTTTAAATATGAATAAAGAGTGGTCACATTGGCTATGGTGGAACCCCATGGATGATACATAATCCGCAAATCTTTGGTACCATGCGCGGGGTGCTTGCTTGAGGCCATAAAGGGACTTCTTTAGTAAACAAACATGGTTTGGAAGAGTGGGGTGCCGAAAACCCATGGGTTGATGCATGTATACGGTTTCATTAAGGTTGCCATGTAGAAAAGCATTCTTGACGTCAAGTTGGTGGATTGGCCAAGAACGAGAAACCGCTAAGCTTAAGACGGTCCGGATAGTAGCCGGTTTGACCACCGGGCTAAAGGTTTCCCCACAATCAACCCCAATTTGTTGCGAGCGACCATCACACACGAGGCGAGCTTTATACCTTTCTAATGACCCGTCTGCTTTCTTTTTATGACGGAATATCCACATGCTTCGAACTATGTTCATGTCCGAAGTTTTGGGTACAAGATCCCAAGTCTTATTTTCGATAAGGGCACGAAATTCATCATCCATGGCCTTTTTCCAGTCCGGGTTTGAAAGGGCCTCATGTGGTGATTTTGGTATGGGAGAGATGTGTGTGGAAGTGTGTAAATTGAAAGGTGTTTTTGGTTTAAAAATGCCCGACATCGAGCGTGTGTTTATGGTCCGATGTTGTGGGGCGGGTGGAGGAGAAACATGTGGGGAGGGCTGGTTTAATGGAGAAGCGGGTGTAGGATGGTCCGAAGATGAATGGGTGGGGTCAGGGGATACGTGGGTCGGTATAGGAGAAGAGGAGGGTGGGGTAGAGGTGGGTGACAAAGGAGCAGTGGGTGTATGTGTAGGATTGGACGTAAGTGGTGAATGGGGTGGAAGTGGAGAGGGTGGAGGGGAATTGTTTGATTGGTATATTGTAGGTGGAGGGGTAAAAGAGGTGAGCCATAGGTATGGATTAGTATCACAGTGGGTACGATCTGAGGTTGGTGAAGATGGTATGTTAGTGGTGAAAGGGAAAATATTTTCATCAAAGATGACATCCCTTGATAAGGGTGATTTGGTTAGTGATGAGATTGTAACATTTGTAACCACGATGATTTGAGGGGTAACCAAGAAAGACGCAAGGGGTCGAGCGATCGGCGAGTTTGTGAATAGTGGAGGAGGGTATAAGTGGAAAACATAGACAACCAAAAATGCGTAGATGGTCGTAGGTTGGGGGGCAATGATAAAGTTGATGTGTTGGAGTGGAGTGATTTAAAACTTTGGTGGGTAAGATGTTAAGTAGATAAGTAGCGTGTTCTAAGGCGTGAGGCCAGAAATGGTTGGGAACGGATGAGTGAGAGAGAATGGTACACATTATGTTGTTTATAGAGCGAATTTTTCGTTCGGCTTTTCCGTTTTGAGAAGAGGTGTAGGGACATGAAAAACGGAAAAGCATGCCATTTGTTTTGCAAAATTGATGAAAAGAATTATTTTTATATTCACGACCATTATCACATTGAAAACACTTAATAGAAGTATTGAATTGTGTTTTGATGAGTTGGTTGAATTCGAGAAATTTAGAGAAAACTTGAGATTTGTGAGAGAGAGCATAAGTCCATAAGAAATTAGTTTTATCATCTAGAAATAATACGTAATAACGACATCCATTTGATGACAGAATAGGGGACGTCCATAAGTCGCTATGTATGATATCAAAAGGTAGATAAGTGGAACTAGTAGACAAATGGAAAGGAAGTTTTATTTGTTTTCCAAACACACATGGTTGGCAAACATTATTATTTTTAACAAAAGTAGAATGTGACGGTAAACAAGATTTCAAAGAACTTAAAACATTAAAGCTAGGATGTCCAAGACGGTGATGCCACGTGTCTTGTGAAACTGTGAGAAAACTTGCTGAAGGAGAGACTTGAACTTGAGGATTGATGTTTAGCGGGTAGAGATCACCGGTGCTATCACATCGGAGGAGGGGTGCCTTGGTGTGGAGATCCTTCACAACAAAACCAAAAGGATCAAACTCAATAGAAACTTTATTATCGGTGGTAAAACGACGAACAGAAATAAGATTTTTGACAAGTTGAGGTGCAAAAAGGGTATTATTAATTTTAAATGGTGGGTATGGGAATGGTAAGGTATGGTTACCTATGGCATGGACTGGAATTTTATTGCCATTTCCGACGATAATATTTCGTGCAAAAACCTTATTTAAATAAGAATTAAGATTGTACGAGTTGCGAGTCATATTACCTGTAGCCCCGGTGTCCATGTACCATTGATTATCTGGCGGGTGCAGACTCATTGTGTTGAACGCCTGGTCCAATGCAGTAGCAGTGTAAAGCTGGTCAGAATTTGCGTGGGCCTGCTGGGGTCGTGGGCCGAGTATACCAGGCTGTTGGTTAGGTTGTGGACTTTGGGTAGATGGGCCTGTAGGATAAGGACAAGGTGGTATGGCCCAATATTGAGTAGGAGCCCATACTTGTGGTCTTGTAGTCCACTGACCTACCCCATAACCAGATGGAAAAGGATTGCTACCAAAGTGTGAGGGAGACCATCCTTGGTTGGGATTGGTGAAACTCGTTTGGCCACGCCCGCGGCCTCGGGTTTTTCCTCGGCCCCGATAACGGCCACCGCCGCGGTTGTTGTTACTGTAAGAGGGTGGGGTTTGGGGTGGAGCAGATCCGGTTGGAGGTGTTGTTGTGGTATGAAGGGCCGATTCGGAAGAGGCACGGTTGGCTTTGGTGGTTTCTTCAAGAGTTAACGCAGATCGGGCTTCATAGAAGGTGGGAAAGGGTTTGGTATTCTGGAGAATGGAGGCAGTCCCACCGTAAGCTTCATTCAGACCTGAAAGGAGTTGGATGACCAGGTTTTTTTCGGGTTACAGGGGCACCAACGTTTGCTAATTGATCGGATATAACCTTTGTTTCTTGACAATAGGCAGCCATGGATTGAAAGGAGTCAAGTTTAAGGTTTGTAAACTTTTTCTGTAGTAAAACGGCACGAGTGGCTTCATTGTCATGAAAGAGGCTTTTGAGTGCCGCCCAAGCGCAACAGGCTGTGGAATCAGGACGGATAATGGTGCTTAGTAAGTCATTTGATATGGTGCCATAGATCCATTGAAGGACTATGGCATCAAGGCGGCTCCAAGTTTCATCAGGGTCGGATGAGGCGTCGGGTTTGGCGCCTTCTGTAGCAGCGGGTTGAGGTGTGGACGTGGACTCGGGTTTCGGGGAAAGGTGGTTTAGCACTTGAAAGGCGCGGCAATGGATTTTGAATAATTCCGCCCATGAAGCATATTGACTGGATTCGATTTCGAGAGTGATTGGAATGAAGTTTTTGATGTTAGTAACGGTGATTGCGGGATGTGTTTTAGGATCCATGGGGTAATAAGAAGGTTGTTGGTGAAAAAAAAATGAACAGGGGAAGGTCACGAAGAAGTGAAGCAATGGATTGCAAGGTAATGATAATGTTGGATGAGAAAAGAAAAAAAAAAGAAAGCTTCAGAGGGATCGGAAAAAAATGCTCAGTGGAGCTTTTTGGCTTGATACCATGATAGATGAGATAATTTTTGCTTGTCGCTTTCTGTATTCCACTATCGAATATATACAGATGATAGGAGGATTGATTGCCTACAACTTTGGCAAACCAATCAATTTCAAAGATTTGTTCCACTAATATGGCTATTACAATAAATACAAATATATTCCAAGAATACAGAAGTTATATATGCTAATACATCCAAACCCTAATACCTATTACCCTAGAGATGGAATCTGCCCAATACGCTTCCTGGTCCGAGCTTTTCAAAATCCAATGCAAAGCTTATATGGTGAATGAACATCTCACATAGAAAACTGCCCCCAAACCCGCAGCCGACACCGATCCGAAACAACTTCCTCCCAATTCATCAGAATCATGGGAGCGTATTGATGCAATTGTCCTTCAATGGATATACAGTACGATCTCTAATGATCTTCTTCACACAATACTCAAACCAAACACCACCGCCTGTGTTGTGTGGTCAAGAACCGTTACAAATTACTGGTTTTCTTTTATTATAAATATTCAACCTTGACTACTTAAAAGAGGATTCTGTGGAGTGAACTCTTAAGTTGTTGGCCTTATTCAAAGTTACGAATTCTCCACAGTATGATATGGTGCTGCATCTAAGAAAGATGTATGATGGTCTAAAGAATGACTTTGACAAATGAGTGAACATTATTTACGGGTAACTGTTAGTATGTGCAAACCTTCTGTGGCAATAGGGATATCCCGTCTGCAAGTAGACCTTCGAATAAAGCCAGAAAGTTAAAAGATGGCAAATATCATAATGCTAGCCTTCATACCAAAAATCTTTTTAATAAACGGAACAAGAATGCATATATGGTCAATCAACTTTGGAATTTCTTTATCTCATTTAAAGAATTATCTTAGTATATAACTATTAGCATACAGTTTTTGTATAGTAAATATAGTCATATATTTGTAATTATATTTGTATTTGTATTTGTATTTATGATGGAGATAATCTTTCCACTAATAGAGGATATGTAGGTTGTATATAAGGCAAAGGTTTATGCAATAATATTCAAATTTTACCAATTCTTACATGGTATCACGAGAATAACCTAACCATCACCCTCAACCCCTCTTCGTCTCCTCCTCCTTCCTCAGCCTTCAATATTTTTTTTCTGCAGCCTACCCCTCTCTATCATTCCAAGTGGACTCAAAAATTCATCCAGCAGTCACCGTAACAAACATCAAAGCCCTAATACCTATTACCCTAGAGATGGAATCTGCCCAATACGCTTCCTGGTCCGAGCTTTTCAAAATCCAGTGCAAAGCTTATATGGTGAATGAACATCTCACATAGAAAACTACCCCCAAACCCACAGCCGACGCCGATCCAAAACAACTTCCTCCCACTTCATCAGAATCATGGGAGCGTATTGATGCAATTGTCCTTCAATGGATATACGGTACGATCTCTAATGATCTTCTTCACACAATACTCAAACCAAACACCACCGCCTATGATGCCTGGTCAACGCTCGCGTATATTTTTCAGGATAACAAAACCACGAGGGCGATTCACCTCGCGAATAAGCTTACCAACACTCGGCTTGACAATTTTCAGAATGCTTCAGCATATTGTCAACAATTGAAGATTTTGTCTGACCAACTCGCGAATGTTGGCAGAGTCATGACAGATTCAGATCTTGACATGCAACTCATAACCAGCCTCAATGAACAATACGGGTCTTTTGCCGTGCTCCTACAACAAACCGACCCGCTCCGCAGCTTTTATCACGCCCGATCTCACTTACTACTTGAAGAATCTAGGAAAGCCGAAGCCTCGTTGGCATCTGCCACGGCCGCCGGCGCAGCACTTCATGCTACCATGGGAAGCCAACCACAGTCAAACTCGTCTGACACCTCGGATCGGACTCGAGGTCGTGGTCGCTAACATGGAAGGGGACGTGGTCGTCACTCGAATGGTCGTGGACGCGGTTTAGGAGGATATCCCCAGCCCTAGAATTAACATCCAGCAGCATACTCACCAAACTGGGCCGGCCCACAACAGCCCTACCAGGCCCCATGGTTCGCACCGTTGAATACCTAGTGGGCCGCGCCACCATACCCATATCCGACCCAGCCATCCTCACAACAGGCTTCGCAACATTCGGGCAAGTCACACTCCGGAAATCGTATTCTCGGGCCGAGGCCCAATCAGGCACACTTCGTCAATGCATACGACCCCATAAACATCGAACAGGCCTTATACTCAACGTCTTTGAACCAACCTGGAGAACTTGTGATGGACACGAGTGCAACCGGTCATATGTCCAACACCATGGGTAATTTTCATACTTTTTCTAATAATGGCATTAAACAAAATATTATTGTTGGCAATGGCATGACCATCCCGGTCCATGGACATGGCAATCAAACGTTACCACCTACTTACCCACCTCTAAAGCTAAATAACGTCCTTTATGCACCAAAACTAATCAAAAATCTCATTTCCGTTTATCGCCTCACAATTGATAACTCAATTTCAATTGAATTTGATGCTTTTGGTTTTCTTATGAAGGACTACAAGACCCGAACGCCCATTATCCGGTGCAACAGTAGCGGGGATCTTTAAACTCTCAATCCTTCACTCATATCCGACATCAAAAACCACTCAACTTTTGCTGCTATTTCACAAGAACTTTGGCATCATTGTCTTGGTCACCCGGGAAATAATTTGTTGAACTCTTTACATTCATCCAAAGTTATTAATTTTGCTAAGTCTAATACAAACGTTTGTCAATCATGTGTTTTGGGAAAAAGTGTTCGTTTACCATTTAATGATTCACATACTAGCACACAATTTCCTTTTGACATCATTCATAGCGACCTATAGACCTCACCCATTATGAGCTCTGTCGTTCATCGGTATTACATACTTTTTCTAGATGATCGTACTAACTTCTTATGGACTTATCCAATAGCAAATAAATCACAAGTGTTCAACACCTTTATTACCTTTTATAAACACATTGAAACACAGTTTGAACGCAAAATAAAAACCTTTCAATGTGACAACGGGATCGAATATGTCAACAATTCTTTTAAACAGTTTTTTGTAGATAATGGAATGCTTTTCCGTCTATCTTGTCCACATAGCTCGTCTCAAAATGGGAAGGCGGAACGCAAGATTCGATCCATCAATAACATAATCTGCACCCTTCTAGCACACTCATCACTTCCTCCTACGTTTTGGCACCATGCCCTTGACCTCGCCACATATATTATCAACATTTTACCAAGCAAAACACATAAATTTCAAACACCAACTCGTTAATTATATCGTCGCTCGCCCGCGTACAATTACTTACATAAGGCCAACGTTACAGCCTGAGAAATGTTCATCAAAGACAAAAGTTGAGAAGAAGGAAACCGATATTTGCTAAGGGGAGCAACGTACATTTGAACTGGAACATTAACTAAACTTGGTGAAACAATATTAATAATAACTACTAAGTAATATTCTTCAAACAGCAAAACAGTGGAATTTCAAACAGCTTCCTAGAAAGTTACTATCTTAGTCATAGGTAAAAGCGGCGAATAGCTGACACAACATGAATTTTATGGGTTTGGGTTTAATCTAAACGGGTCAGGCCTGTTTCGTGTTAAACGCGCGAAACATTCAGCTCAACGGGTCGTGTAAGCGGGTTCAGACCAGTTTTTCTATAGTTTTTTTAAACAATATATTTTACGTCATAACTTAAATCGATTGGGTATTTTGTGCAGATATGTAAATTATAAATAAGCATCAAGTTTTATAGTTTATACATAATTGTTATATGTGCATAAGTGCATTTATAAAGTCATACTTTGGCTGTAAATTTGTAATTTTAGAGTATAATATGCAAAATTAAATGAATAAAACAACATTTTCAAGTTATACAAAACATGTTTGTGTCAAGTGTCAACCCATGAAAAATCTGTCATGTTCAGTATCATGTGTTTGGCATGGTTTTCGGGTTTGTGTGGGGTGCGACCCGAGAACAGGACCAGTTTAAGGTCCCTAGTTACTGACAATAACAAATATACAAATCTGTATGGGCCCTATATTAAGAAACCATCAATTGTTTTTATTTTTTATTTTTTTGTAAATGGTCATAACTTTTAAGCAGAGGATATCAACAAAGGACAAACTAACACACAAACTTTCCAATGATTTTGTATTAAATTATTGATCCTTTATTAGCTAAAAAAGGATTCAACAGAGTACCCTCCAAGGTGCTTACTTTTCTGGAACACTACAAAATTAGAATCCTACAAATAGACCAATCTCATAGCTATATAAACCAAACTTCTCAAACACTTGAAGACACCGTTACTTCTTAACTGAAGACACATAATTGGCTGAAAATGGCATACCCCTTAGCATTTTTCTCTTCATTGATGTTGTTACTTGTCACACCCCAACCGATGGCGGAAACATCGGGGCGCGACACTGAGCGAAACAGATTGTCGAGAAGTTTCCATAACAACTATATTTACCAAATATTTAAATCAACACGTCCCATACCATGTTATAAATGAAAATACAATTATTACAGAAAAGATCTAGTCAAATTGTTCTGTTCCGACAACTCAGATTCTTATTACAGACAATTGTTTATTGTTGACCTAGGTCTTTCCTAGCCTCGATTTCACAGCAAAGTAAGTAAATAAGCATCCTAAGCACCTGTCACGTACGTTAAAGTAAAAGTCAATACACATAGTGTAAAGGTGAGCATACAAGTTTAATAGATATAATAGAGTTCGAAATTTATTACGCATAACCAGCACGTACACAGAGTGAAATGAGGCATGTTAGTTATCGACATGAAACTATCGATACCAATGACTGCGGGTAGACTGCCCAAGGCAGTTCGCGATACACACTCACTACTGTGAGCCATGTAACTAATTGTCCTTAACAACCCCTGAGTGAACAGGTGCTGAGTCCAAACTATAGTACTATCGTTGCTAAGGCAGGTAGACAGCATTCCATGTGTAAACATAACAAACAAGCATTCATTAAATCACGTATAACATTCGGTAACGATTAGCGTTAAAAGTATTACGTAGTGTGATCGATGTGATTTAGAATAAGTAACATATGTAACACCCAAAAGTGCATAAAGCAAAAAGGGATCGAGTATACTCACAGCAATTGATGGATTGAAAGGAGCGCTAGAGAGTAGGGTTAACCTGATTAGAACGATAGCATAACGATGAGTGACGCGCAAAATGATGCAAAATATAAGTGGATCGGACAACAGTTCGATCGGATGGTAGTCCGATCGAACGGCTGGTCGTTCGAGTGACAGTCCGCTCGGATGGTCATCCGATCGGGTGACCTTCGAGTGGATTGTTACTTCCTTTGGGAAGGATGTGTTTGTGTATGATGGCTTGACTTTTGAAGTTTTTGTTGTAGCATTTTGAAAACATCGAAGTATCTCTATCTTTCAGGTCGGTCGATCGAACGGTTGTTCGATCGGACGATAACCCAATTAGTTGGACACTTTAGTGAGAACAAGTTCACCGCAGTTTGTCGTTCGATCGGGCGAGAATCCGTTGGTGTTGAACATGTTGAAAATTGTTTAAGTGTTGAAGGCTGGCCATTACATGGTTGAGTGGTAGTCCGATCGGATGGTAATCCGATCGGTCGGCCCTTCATTCAATGTTCATCCTTCAAGATTTTGAAAACAAAAGTTAAGTGTGGGGCCAAGGTGCAGATCGATCGGGTGACAACCCGTTCGGATGACAGTCCGATCGGATGGTAGTCCGATCGGACGGCATTCCATCCTGGTCGTTCCGTTGATCTGACACTTGGTTGTTTTGATAGTTTGTCGTTTTATCGAGATGTGTTGTTATCGTGCTAACCAACAGAACCCCATCCTAAACCCTAGTGTCCCGATTGAACAGGAACCACCCAAGTTCAGTCAGTCCACCGGTTCAAGACGGTTGTTCTTGGTTAACCCGGAATCGGTAATCTCATGGATAGAATCCAAGTCTTGAACCAATACAACCACAAGAATGCGTAGAAAGTCGGTACAACCTCCGATTCTATTGGTTTTGAGTGCATTGAGTGTAAAAGAGTTGAAAGAAAGTTGGAAAACCATCTTTCATCCCCTTTCACCGTGAATATGTTTAGATCTATGAAAGATCTTTGTTTGTTTATGTGGAAATCGGTTAGATCTAAGTTGTTCTCAGTGGATTGAGGCCAAAACATGAAGTTCCTAAGAACACCATGATGACATCATCCTAGAACACCTCAAATCTAGTGATTTCATGGTTAAAAGTTAAGATTCAAAAGATAGAAAAGTGTAAAATCAAGTGTAGATCAAAGATGTACAAGATTTAGGTTGAGATCTTACCGGAATTACGAGAAATCAGAGGAAAAGGCGAGCAAGAGCACTGGTCGGACGTAAGAGAGCAAAAGTGGAAAGTTTGATGTTGACATGGGGTATTTATAGGATTACCCAAAGTGGAAAGGGGCTGGTCGATCGGGTGGCAGCCCGATCGACTGGCTGATCGATCAAGCTGTGACTCGATCGGACCGCGGGTTGATCGGCTGGTCGCCTGGTCAGTCACTTGGTTCTTGTAGGATCGTTGTCGGACCCGAAATGAGTCGGTCAGAGGCGTTCTATACACTATGAAAGGCAGAAACAAACATAACGCATCAAATTCAGTAGGATATCACTTTAAACTATCGTATGTATTGATCTGGTAACAATTACAAGCGAGACGACACTTTGAAGCGCTTCGCCGTCGGTAACAACCTTTCTAATTACGTGTGAATGAAACGGAAACAACCCTATATATAGACAACCTAATTCTGTATGAAACATACTCACACGGAATTACTATTCATGCGGAATTAAGACTTTCACTCGAAATTACATACTTCGCACGGAATTAAGTAATTCCGTACGGAATTACTTGATGTCTTCTTCATGCGAAAATATCTCTAATTCATGATTCCTCGATCTTCGTGCCATGTGCAATGTAAGACTCGATACAAGACGAAGTCGACAGATGTATGCACCAACAGACTCCCCCTCAGATGTTGACAAGTCTACTGTGTGTCGAGTCTTCGCATCTTCAGTTTTTATCAGTCTGTCTGCTTCTCTTCAGCATGTTCCAGGATCTAACACTGGCTCTACCTTCTATCATCCCAAGATCTTGATCTGGCTCTTTTCTATCACCAATTCTCTTGATCAGATCTCTTGATTCCTTAAGTTCATCAGCATCCTCATCTTGCGTGAAATTTTAGTTCCAGAATCGAAACCTGGCTCACTGGATCAAAATCTGGCTCTTTGCAATTACAGGCTCCCCCTCGAGTTATGCTCGACATCAGGATCGTCACCTGGCTTCCAGAATCTTCAGGTATCGGAACCTGTCTTTCTCTAATCATAGAGTCCTCAGGTATCGGTACCTGGTTCTTCTCAAGTTTCAAACCTGCATTGTCTCTACCACAAACATAAGTTTTATGATTTTCATATTAGACAATCACAGACATCATTTGAAGATCTTTTTCTGATGAACCACTTGTCGGAAAAATTTAAACATTTTAATTTCAATAGACTCCCCTTCAAAATGATCATCATGTTCAGCACTTGGAATTTTGAAAATCAGCTCTTCAACATCAGTTGTTAAAAATCTTTTTAAATTTTTCAAAAATTTATGCTAAAACACACTTCAAATCTTTTTGGGATTTTTCATATAAAAGAAATAAAACGCAGTAAAGAAATATTTACAGACAATATTTTTGTGAGTTTGTGTAAGAGGATCATATCAGTTTATGAGACAAATCACCAACACCGTTAAGCTTCATTTCATTTTAAGTTCTAAACAATTCACCTAGGTTGTCAGTATATTGATCTACTTAAATTTTCACACAAAGTTCAACTGTTTCGAGATACGATATTAGTGTCTTAAGCACTTGAACTTATTCGCGTGTCCCACCACTTGAATATACTCCCGTATCCAGATCCCAATATTCAGTCTTACATGTGAGTATACCTAGATGATATCTGTTAAAGGGTTAAATGCGAAACCATGAGGGCTCAGGTCAGAACTTCCGTTCAGCAAAGAGATGATGGCTCGACTTTTGGTGTGTTCCCTTTAGAGAATCTTTTCTTCAACAGCACATGATTAGCATTTTTCAATGTTTCATCATTTTTTGTACTGAGGGCTGTGCTATATTTCAAGCATATGCAAAGTATTATACGGGGACTAGGCCATTGCTTCCGCAAAATCAGAAGTCCCGGGATAATACCCCCGATATCACTGAGTATAAAGACCTAGTATCTCAGAAAGAGGGACCTTTCAAACAAGATTTCGGGGGTTACCCATAAATCCAGGAAATGTTCCCCACGATATAAGCAAGTTCGAAATTTAGGTTTATGATGCGTGTCAGTGGGTATATATTTTAGGTGTATATTTTAAGCCCTTTTTACACTTTTTAGCCAAGTTTTAAATTTATAAACACGATATTCACTAACACTAAACACACATATGGGCAAGTGCACCCATCGTGGACGTAGTATAGTGTTGGTAAGATACCGAGGTCGTCCAAGGACACAAGAGCTTTTAGTACCGGTTTATCCTCAACGTCTAATCAAATCAAAATGTTAGAAAAAGGTTTTTAAACTAGAAAAATAAAACTAACTAAAATGCTGAAAATAAAAATAAAAATAAAAACAGATAGACAAGATGAATCACTTGGATCCGACTCGTGTGTAGTGTAACCTTTGATTATTTTCGCACTTTTGCACTTGTTTAAGAGATTATCTTAGTTATTGTAGTAGGCCCCTCTTTTGAAGGCGACGTTACCCTCAACCCAGTAGTTTGAGTCAGCAAGGATACAATCCTAAAGGGTCGGATTATTGAAAGATAATTAATAAAGTTATTAATGCATAATGTGGTAGGCCCCTCTTTTGAAGGTGACGTTACCCTCGGCTAAGTAGTCTGAGTCAGCAGGGATACAGTCCTAAGTAGCCGGGTTAAAGTTTTAATAGTAGTTTAACTTATGAGGGGATCAAAGAGTTTGGACCCCCGCCATCCAATACCATTGGGTATTGAAGGAGGTCCTACTAAATTTGACCCAGGTCCTTTGCAGGATCAATACATTGAACAATGGCAAGACTCTTACCAAACCGTTCCCTTAACCCCCGACAAGGTAGCCAACATACCTCCATATAGATCGTGGAGATATGAATGGTGAAAATCTTTTATTTTATATAGACAGTAAAATAATGCCAAGACACCACGGACAAACGATAAGGAAGAATCACCTTCAACATAAGAAACTAGTAATTAAAGTCATTAATACAAAACCAATTAAAAAGTGCAAAAGTTTAAAAATAAAAAGTATTACACTAAACACTTGTCTTCACCAAGTGATGTAAGAGACTTAGGCAAACATGGCCTTTGATTGTCAAGAACTCTTACAATCAATCTTGGATCCCGAGACGACTCACACACTCTATGATGGACAATGGATGATGGTGGTGGATGATGGTGTTGTGATGGTGGTGGGTGGTGGGTGAAGTGTGAGAGAGATGGTGTGCCAAGGGATGAGTTGCAAGAGCTCCAAGCACTCCTATTTATAGGCTGAACAGAAGCTCGGGCACGGCCCCGTGCCCATCCGACTCTCTCTCTCTTCATTAATTGCAATTTCATTAAATGTTGTCTGCATTAGTTTACCACGCCCCCGTGTCCGCTGAGCACGACCCCGTGTGCAGAAACATATCTGAACTATTGAGATTTTCCTGGATTTAGCAAATCTTAAAGTTGACCACGGCCCCGTGTCCGCTGAGCACGGCCCCGTGGTGGGCAATAGAAGCTTCTACCACTTTGTCTTTTCTGCTGACACTTGGGCACGCCCCCGTGCTCACTGAGCACGGGGCGTGTTAAGGCTTCTGTCTTCTTGTTTTGCTTGGGAAGATGCTTATTAGGAGGTCGGGCATGCCACGTTTGTTCCTTTTCTTGTATTTATGTTAGATTTAGCTGCCTTTTTGCTTCTTTTGTTAATTTGAGCTCCTGAAAATACAAAAGGAAGACAAAAGCACACTTTTTCCAACATTAGTACTAAAAAAGGGTTAGTTTTATGTCACAATTGATGTAATTTATATGTTGCATTTTGTGCACATCAGTTTATATCTCAAAAACAATCTACTAAATGTACAAAACCTACTGGCACATCCGCAGTGAGATTGTTTATCACATTTAAACTTTCCATTTCTTTAGCATGTTGTGATAGTCCACTGATGTACTATCATTTCCTCTTTTTACAACAAAAACTCATTTTTTATTTTAGAGTAAAATGCACGGATAGTCCCTGTGGTTTGGTGAAATTTCACCTTTAGTCCCCAACTTTTCAAAATTACACTCTTAGTTCCTGTGGTTTGACAATTTGTTACTCGGATAGTCCCTGAAGTGGATGGGTGTTAGTTTTCTCCGTTAAGTCCATATAAAATTACAAAATTACCCCTTTATTTTATTAAAATATGAGAAAAAATCATACACACACATATATATATATATATATATATATATATATATATATAAACACACACTCCCTACTCTCTCTCTCTCTACTCTCTCTCTCAAGAAAACCCCCCCACCACCCTTCCGCCACCAGCGTCCAGCACCACCACCACCCACCCCCACACGACCACCTGCCACCACCTACCCCACACCTCCACCACTTGGGCTTGATAATAACTTTCTTTCCCATACTCTGTTTATTGAAATAGATATGAAACAGATCTGAAAGATGATGCCGTTGACGGTTTCCGGTGGAGGAGATTTTAATGACCGACGTCGTTGACGGTTTCCAATTAGATGTTGTAAGTCACTTCAATTTTGTTTTTGTGATTCCAAACATCGTGAATGTAGAATTAGCCCTTGGTTATTTTCTTGATTTCTTTATCATTCATTGTTAGTTTGTAACTCACTGTTTAATTAATTACCTATTGTATGTTTTAGTTTCTTGATTGGTGTTAATTGTGATCTTTTGTTGACAATTGTAATGGGTTTGACTTATTTTAGTTTGGGTGGTTTTTGATAGTGAACAGATCTCTGTTTCATTAAGAAAATGCAGTGACACGGGTCAGGTCGGGTTGAGGTTAAACTGATTGGAGACGGAGTGATCTGGCTGTGGGGCTAGATGGGGAATACCTGTTATGGACCCAACTTTTTGAAAATCAGTTTTTTTTTTCAATCAGTTTCCGCTGCAATTTGGACAACTAGATCAGTTGAAGAAGTTAAAGAGCAACAACCACCATTATCTGTTGTTCAACACACACCACCGGAGCAAATGAAGATCCCGAAACCCAAAAAGAAACAAGAACAAGAACTGGTTAAACCGACGAAAATGTTAAAAGTTATTATATTTAATAGTAAGGGTAGTTTTGTCATTACACATCCACTTAACTGAGAAAACTAACCTCCATCCACTCTAGGGACTATCCGAGTAACAAACTGTCAAACTACAGGGAGCACCGGTGTAATTTCAAAAAGTTGGGGACTATAGGTGTTATTTTACAAAACCACAGGGACTATCCGTGCATTTTACTCTTTATTTTATAATGTTTTTGACTTTTTCAAATTTTCTAATGTTTTTGGATTGTCTGAAATTTTTACTTCCCCTAAAATGCAAACACATATCAATAATTTTTGAAAGCAAACTGTACAAGTAAATGACAACTGTTGTGAATCGCTTCATTTCACCATCCACTTGGCATAAACAATCAGAACTCCCCATTTCAACAAACTATTTTCCCATTTAGATTTCAAAACACTTAAGTTTGTTTTAATCAAAATGGTTTTTCTGGAAAATAAAAGTTTTGTTTTAACCACCTGTAGGTTCGGAGTAAATTTCATCACATTGTTTTCAAACACTTGTATGAGGATTACATCAAGTTCAACTTAATAACCTTGATGAGTCACTTGTAGTCATAAACCTCTTTACCAGTTGTAGATGACCAGTTGTAGGAATAAAACATCAACACGAGTTCATTTTTACCAATAAAGATGCCGATTCCTGCTTCACACTTACCAACCTGGAAGCTCTGGCAAGTCACAACCTGTAAAATAACAATTTTTAAGATTCATTCACAAAAGCAATCCTAGACAGATGTCGATTCCTGCTCCACGATGACAGACTTGGGAGCTCCGGCAAGTCAGATTTTTAAGGAAACAAAATTTCCACCCAAGTCTTACCAACCTTGGGTGATTTTAACTCTTGTTCAGTAGGGTTATAAGTTGCCTTCTTTGTCGCATAAAAATCTTTAACCCCTTGAACTTTACCCTTAACCATTTTTCCAAAAATCTTTTTCACATTACCATTAAACGCTTTCTCGACATCAAATTCTTTCTTTTCATAATAGAATTGATTCGAGATCTAAACCTTACCAACCTTTTGTTTAACATTTTCATCCTTCAATGATGGAAGATTAACATCATTCACTGAAGGAACTAATTTCTCCTTTTTAACCTCAACTTGTGGCTCTTCTGGCTTTGTGGAACCAGAATCATTGCCAGATTTTATATCAGACTTTTTAACAACCCACATTTGGTTGTCTTTGGCTTTCTTTTTTGTAAAAATTTTTCTTTGAACACTCACCAACCTCATAAGTAGAATTTTCAAAAGTTTTGAACTTTTCAGTTGGTGGTTCAACATTGACAACTTTTTCTTTAAGTTTTTCAGAAACTCCCTGTTTTTTCTTTATATCCAACTGACAATTCAATGCAATGTGACCAGCTTCATTGCATTTAAAACAGGTTCGAGTATCCTTTCTGTGAAAAACTCCAGTTCCTTTCCTCTCAGCAAGAAACTCCTGGTTTGATTGTCTCCAGAACGGTTTCTTATGTTCTTCTTCAGCACTTCCTCTTGAAACAAATTTTGTATTTGATTTAGTAATTTTCTCATTTTTATAATTTTCAGGTGGAATAAAACCTAGACCTTTCTTTTTGAAATTACCGTTATGGTTTGGTTTCCTTTGAAAACCAGAACCAGAACTGTAACCTTTTTTCTTGTTTAATCGCTGTTGAACTCTTGAAGTGTATTTTTTAGGTTTTTCAGTAAGATTTAAATCTTTTATTTCAGAAATATTAATTTCTGTCACTTTGAAAACCTTTTTGATCATTTCAATTTTAACACTTCTTATTGAAAATTCTTTATCAGAATATAATTTGTCAGAATCATTCAAAGTATAAGCAACTTCGAATGTTTCATCATCCAAATTTGATTTTGATAACAAAAACTCTTTATTGTAAGCCCGTTTAACCGACGTCTTTGGACTGTTGACTGACGAACTCGAATTTCCAGACTCAGACTCCTCATCTTTATCCAACACCTGATCGACCACCTTTTTTATCAACTCGGACTCATGATCAGTGTCAGACGATGTAAAAGTGATGTCAATGTTTTCTGGTAACTCATCGGTTATATCAGACTTCAGTTTTATATTGACTGCCTTTTGGACTTGCTCCTCATTTGGTTTTCTGGGAGAATAACCTTCCCAGATCGGAGGCGAACACTTGTTATAGCTAATACTCTGTTTCTTACCAGTATCCTTTTTCTTCGGTTTATAATCTTGAAATGCTTCCATACCTGCAACAGTTGGATAAATTCGATCAATAAGATAATCAGAACTAGAATAACTCTGTAATAATCGTCTGATTCTCTCATTTTCTATCTTTTCAGTTTCCAACTCTTGCTTCCACTTTGCACTTTCTTCAATGTAGAAATTTATACCTTTCTGCTTCGACATCATTACTGCATTCAGTATTGTCAATGCATCTTCTCTTTCAGAATTAGTCTTTTGCAGACCAGTTACCGTTCTGTTCAATACATCATATGATTCTTACACGTAGTTGAGATCAAACAGTAACTTTTCTATCATCTTGTCTTTTTCACTTATTTTCTCATCTTTTTCTACACACTGCTTGCAAGACTTCAAGCATTTTTCACACGGCTTGATGACTTCCACAATCTTTTCGACTTCAACAACTTTTTCATTGGCTTCAACCACATTTTTTATCACTTGAAACACTTCTTTAGCAAATTGAACTCTGTCACTATGTTCAGAATTTCTTTCTTGATCAACACTATCACATTTCTTCTCTTCTTCAATGATTTTCTCGATTTCAACAACTTTATCAACTTCAATCACCTTTGCTTCTTTACCCAACTTTTCATCAACTTTGACTTCTTCAATTTTCTCCTTTTTCAGCTCTTTTGCTGCTTTTTTCTTCTTTAATTTTTCCAAGGGATCTGCAAAATAAAATTGAAAACTTTCAGAAGATAGTTGAGCTTTTGCAATACTAATTTGTTCTTCTTCCTCATCTGAAGAACTAGACTCAGATGGTCTTTGATCAAAAACCGTTGTTCTTCTGAACTTTCATCTGATGAAACAGATTCTTCTTCTTGATTCTTTGTATTTTCACCAATCACATTCATCCATTTAGTGAACACATCAGGTTCTTGGATGATTTTTGAAACTAGAGCAAAAACATTTGAATCAGGTGGAATGTATTTGTCCCAGCTGAATCCTTTTGCCACTTTTTCATCATCTTGATCAATGATGCCATAATACGCTTTCTTGTTTGCATCTTCGATCATTCTAGCATGAGCAGTTTGTGGCTCCTTTTGTTGTTGTTGTTGTGGTTGATGAGCAACTTGTTGATATATTGCTTTCCGATAGTAATCATCTTTACCAAACGGATTCTTTGTTCCACTAGCTTCTTGATTTTTGCATTCTCTCTTGAAATGACATTTCTCCCTGCAACGAAAACACGTAACTTTAGATTTATCAAACCCCAAAGTAGACACATGTGCATCTAAGAAATCATTTCTCCCTGTAATCATTTTAAACTTTTCTGCTCTCCTCAAGACACTAGCTAGACACCATTTGATGTCCATGAGCTCCATTTCTTCTGCATCTATCTGATCGTAATCCTCTTTTGTTAGCATAGGATTTCCGATCCTTCCAGCAACCAATCCCTCATAGGTCTCCAAGACTGTAGCAAGTAGTGTTAGGTGATCTTTTGCAACTTCTTCAGAAATACTCTGACCATTCGGGAGATTCAATGCAATGTTGCGCTGTATCACACAACCATTTCCAGTTTTTGAACTTTGATGCTGAAAGCTTGTAGTTGAACTCTTTGGATTCACACTTGGATATGAAGAAATTCCACTGCTACTGTTTGAACTTTGATCAGCAGTTCCAGATTAGTTCCCAGCACTAAACGCAGTTTGAATTTTCAAACTCATTTCAACCTCTTAAACCCTACCTTTGTAATACATTCTCACATCTTGTTGATTACTCAGATTATTCATCCTCGCAATCTTTTGCTGTTCAAGATCTTGACTTTCAATCTTTTCAATGAACTGTGAAATAGTCAATCCATCATATTCCCCGGTGTTCTTCAAGATCATCAAAAATGTACCCCACTCTTTTTGAGGTAACGCATCAGCTAACTTATCGACCCACTCATCTTGAGTTTTCTCTATTCCCAACAAAGACATAGATCGAACTAAGTGGCAATATCTTTCAATCAGCTTCTTTGACGTTTCTCCTGCCAAGCTTGAAAACAGATCGAATTCTCTCTTTAGCAGTGCTTTCTTGCTCTTAATCATTTTCTCACTACCCTCGAATTTAACCTTCAAAGCATCCCAGATTGAACGCGCAGTGTTATCATGTTGAAGCAGAATAAAAATGTCTTCCTTTACAGCTTGCTGTAGAAGACTGATCATCATTTTTTCTGCTTTATACATGTCTCTCTCTTTGTCATTCAATTCAGAAATAGCTTTTGTAACACCCATATCTGTACGTGGTCTAACATACTTTTTCTCGATACATTCCCAAGACCTCAAGTGATTAGCTTGTACCCAGTTTTCGAATCGATCTTTCCACCCATAATACTCCTCAATGCCCATAAGCTTCGGGGGTTTTTGTAAAGTTCCGGTTTCGTTCTCCATGTTCATGCTTTGAGCAATGGCAGCCGGAGTAGTCGGGGATGTCGCAAACGCGTTGTAGAAATCTTCGTCAGACATTTTCAAACAAAATCAAAAACCTTCAAATGAAATTACCTGCATACACAAACTTCAAACGGAATTAAACTTTCAAACGAAATCAGGTAATTCCATGCGGAATTACCCAGTTTCACACGAAATTAGAATTTTAAATGAAATTATAATTTTGTTTGAACTAATTCAAACGGAAAAACTAATTCCGTGCGGAATTAGATGATCTTTCAAACGAAATTACACAGATGATGATAATTCCGTACGAGATTAAAGAACAGTTTGATACAACATTTCATGCGAAATTACAAGTTTTGTCAATTTTAAGATGAATTATGGTCCAATTTTCTCAAGGATTCATTAAAACACTGATTTGCTTGATATATGTGAAATTCAGATCATTTTGACCGTTAGAACTTGTCCAATTGATAAAAGAAGTTGTAGAAGTGAGATAATGAGATGAAATCAAGCTAAAATCTGCAGAACTCCTCCTCCTGAGCTCTGATACCAGCTGTAGGATCGTTGTCGGACCCGAAATGAGTCGGTCAGAGGCGTTCTATGAAAGGTGGAAACAAACATAATGCATCAAATTCAGCAGGATATCACTTTAAACTGTCGTATGTATTGATCTGGTAACAATTACAAGCGAGACGACACTTCGACAGCGCTTCGTCGTCGGTAACAACCTTGCTAATTCCGTGTGAAATGAAACGGAAACAACCCTATATATAGACAACCTAATTCCGTATGAAAGATACTCACACGGAATTACTATTCATGCGGAATTAAGACTTTCACACGAAATTACATACTTCGCACGGAATTAAGTAATTCCGTACGGAATTACTTGATGTCTTCTTCATGCGAAAATATCTCTAATTCATGATTCCTCGATCTTCGTGCCATGTGCAATGTAAGACTCGATACAAGACGAAGTCGACAGATGTATGCACCAACAATTCGAGTGCTCGGTGCGACGAGTTTTGCCGTTTCGATTACGATTACGAGCATTGCGATGCGATGAAGTTTGTATTCAGATTACTTTTAATCCCAACTACTATATCTAACATATAATCATCCTGTTTTACTTGCGTTTAGCGTTTGCGATTTGATAGCGATTGAATTCGATTGCGTTTCGATTAATCACCACGACATAACATAAATAAACATGCACAAGTAACACATAAGGCACACACACACGTAAAAGAATATCCAAAATGCGTAATTTGAGTTGAGAGCGCGATTACGATAAGCGATAAAGCGATCAAATATGCGATAATTATCGAATAAACCTCGATTGTTAATGAATACTCCACATAATACAACTAACGTTAAGCAATAACTAGACTAACCGGAAGTCCAAGAAGTCAAAACAGGAATTGAGCAAGGAGTGACAGATCGCAATTAGCAATCTTGTCTCCCTTTGACTTCAATCTTGACTTTGACTTTGACTTTCGAAACACGGGGTGTTACAGCCTCCCCTACTTAAGGGAATTTCTTCCCGAAATTAGGCTGAAGCTGTATCAAACAACTGCGGGTACTTCGCCTTCATGTCGCTTTCGAGTTCCCAAGTGAACTCTGCGCCTCGTTTGCCTTCCCATCGGACTTTAACAATAAGAATGCGTGAGCGTTTGAGCTGCTTGGTTTGGCGGTCCATGATCTCGATAGGCTTCTCCACGAAGTGTAGTGTTTCGTTTATTTGGAGGTCATCAAGAGATACAATTAAATCATGCTCAGCCAGGAAGTTTCGGAGGTTCGAAACATGGAAAATCGGGTGGATGTTACTCAGTTCCTCCGGTAGTTCGAGTCTATAGGCGACTTTTTCGATCCTTTCCAGAATCTTAAAAGGTCCAATATATCGAGGCGCTAGTTTCCCTTTCTTGCCGAATCTGACCACACCCTTCCAAGGTGATACCTTTAGGAGTACGTAGTCGCCAACGTCAAATTCAAGGGGCCTGCGTCGTCTATCAGCGTAACTTTTCTGACGACTTTGAGCTTTCAGCAGATTCTCTCGTATTTGGAGGATTTAAAGTCAGTCGTTTCTTGTAGTAGCTCAGGACCGATTAATTGCGAGTGCCCGATCTCGTGCCATACAATAGGCGATCGACATCTTCTTCCGTATAAAGCCTCAAACGGTGCCATTTGAATGCTGGAATTATAACTGTTATTATACGAGAACTCGACTAACGGTAGGTAAGTGTCCCAATTACCACCAAAATCTATGACACACAAATGAAGCATGTCTTCAAGGGTACGAATCGTTCTTTCCGTCTGACCGTCAGTTTGAGGATGGAATGCGGTACTCAGATTAAGCGTAGTACCGAGAGCTGCTTAAAACGTTTCCCACAGTCGTGAGGTAAACCGAGCGTCACGGTCAGAGATGATGTCGCGAGGCGTCCCATGATTACAAATGATCTCATCGGTGTAGATTCGGTCTAATCGTTCTACCTTGTAGTCTTCCTGTATTGGCAGGAAGTGAGCAGATTTGGTCAATGACAACCCAGATGCTATCGTGACCTGCGGTTGTTCGTGGGAGTTTGGTTATGAAGTCCATAGATATGCTTTCCCACTTCCACACAAGGATTGGGGGTTGTTCAAGCAAGCCAGAGGGTCTTTGATGTTCAGCCTTGACTTTTGAGTAAGTCAGGCACTTTCCAACGTAGAGAGCGATATCCCTCTTCATGCCCGGCCACCAGTACTTGTAGCGAAGATCCTGGTACATTTTATCGGCACCAGGGTGAATAGAATACCGAGATTTGTGGGCTTCGTCCATCAAAATCTTTCGCAAATCGGTCTGCCTAGGGATCCAAATTCGGTCCAGATAGTGGAATATCCCATTTGACTTATTAACAAGATGGGCTCCATCGTGGTGTATCCTTTCCTTCTCCAAAAGTGCGTTCGGTAAAACACGCATGTTGGGCTTCGCGAATGAGGGTTTCGAGATGATGCTGGGCTGGAACATTGGGAATACTGTGCAGATAGCTCCGTCTGCTGAGAGCGTAGGCAACAACATTTTCTTTGCCTGGATGGTAACGAATCTCACAATCGTAATCGTTGAGAAGTTCTACCCATCGGCGTTGACGCCATTTCAGTTCTCTTTGATCAAAGATACGTTGTAGGCTCCTATGATCGGTGAAGATCGTACACTTGGTACCATAAAGGTAGTGTCTCCAAATCTTTAATGCAAAAACAACTGCGCCTAGCTCGAGGTCATGGGTTGTATAATTCTTCTCGTGGATCTTGAGCTGACGAGACGCGTAGGCGATAACATTGTCCCGTTGCATAAGAACACAACGATTTTAGAGAACCCTTCGATAAATCGACGATAGTAGCCCGCTAGTCCGAGAAAAGAACGGACTTCAGACGGGTTCTTTGGCGTAACCCAACTCTTAACTGCTTCAATCTTCGTGGGATCGACATGAATACCTTGACTATTGATGTCACACCCCCCGTTTCCACGTGTCACCGGTGGGCCCGGTGTGGGGTACAGTGACGTAGTTGGCATCGTCATAGACAATCAACACAATATAATAATGCACAGCGGAAGCAGAATAGATACATTTCAACTTTTAAATAAATTGCAATAATAAATATCACAGTAGTTGAAACGGATCCACAGGCGGATCAAATACAAATAAGATAAAATAGTTCAACAGATATTTGTCGTCCGAGCTTGCGAGACTATAGTGGACGCTCTTAGGAAAACAGCCAGCCTATTTTCGTATAGTACCTGCACTTAACCTTTTGGGAAAAATACGTCAGTTTACACTGGTAAATACAAATCGACTGACTCATTTTGAAGATGATTAAAAATTGATTTAAATGCACAAGGCATAAATATTTTTATTAACTTGGGATAATTATACAGTATAAACTTGTGAACGATTTACATGCACTCGTATCTTTGGTGGCCCGGGATCTGCTGTCCGGGCTAAGAATTAAATGACACACCACATTAAAGAGTTATACACGCCGAGTGTACGCCTACACCCCGTGCTCTGGTCGTGGCCATCTCGTAAGATAATGCCAAGGATATCCGGGACACGGTCAATAACCCCCCAAAGCCTAAAGTAAGACAAGACTGTTTAAACGAAGTCGCACAAGCTATTCAAGACTGTACACCCATAAGGCGCAGGACTTGTGCGCCCGATCAAGCGGTATTTTAAATACCGTACCCCAAGCCCGTATAGGGAAAATAAGTCAAAATGTATTTACCTGAGCAAGTATGTAACACAAACGGTAAGTGTGGTAGCTTTTACTGGGCCTCCTAATCTGGAACAAAGGTTTATAATTAACCTATTAGATTCCTAACGGGTCTTTTATTTAAGCCTAAGCTTTGACCGGTTAGTTTTAAGAATGATACGGTTCAAGCGCACGATTAAGCGAAAGACCGGATAGAATGTGATTTAGACCCGACAAGTTTGAATACTTGTATAATATGGGTATACTAAATACATTCTGGATTTTGAGATAAAAATGACAACGTTTGACCCGTTTCGGTCAATTTACGTAAACTAGTTACGTAAACCGAACCGAACGCGAAAAGGGCGTTACGGGTAGCCAAAAGAGTCAAATGCAAGTTTCCTGAGATAATATGCTTTAAATATGATATAACATCAGTAAGTTATGTTCTATATTGCCAGGAATAATTTTAAACTCAATTTATGCCTTAGAAGGGCATTTTGGTCATTAAAAGATTATGAAAGAGTCAAATTAGAAATCTGAGGTTCGGGTCTGGTTCATACAGAAACTATACTTAATTTAACATGTTATAACAGTAGGGTATGACCCATATATCAAATCTATCATTTAAAACCAAACTATGCACCGTAGGGGTATTTTAGTAATTTCACAAGGGCTAAAACTGCCAAAACTGGAAACCTGAGTTCATATACTTATACTTACTGTTATTATATGAAAAATATGCTAAACACATCAGTGGGTATAAGTCTTATATGTTTAAAACGAGTATAACGCTTACTATGCGCTTAAAACGCTAAAAATGCGATTTAGAGCCGTTTCCGGGTTTATATATGAAAGCTGAGATTTTTATATTTCCAGAAGGCTCAAAATAATTTATTTAACATATAAAATCAGTAGAAAAAGGTTTCGGGTCCAAAGAATGTGTAAAACTCATTTTATGGCTTAAACGGTCAAAACCGACATAAGCCGAATTAACTAAGCGATCTAAGATACGATCAGCCAAAAATTAATTAAAAATCATCTAAAATCCCAAAATAATATATATCATCAGTTGGTAAAAAGTTTCGTATCAAAACGTGGCCTGAAATGGGTTATATGCGAAAAGGGCCGTTTATGTAACTTTAGAATATAGTTTTACGCTAATGGCCATAACTCAAAATCTGGACCACCAACTGATCCGAAATTTTCGGTGCAAGTTTATATATTAGAAATAAAGATTTCTATCCTTTCACTTTTCCAAAAATCACGTTTTATATCAAAAAGGGCAAAATAGTCAACTTTTAAGCATAATCGGAAACATGCAAATGAATCGGCTAAGTATAGACTTAAACAACAAAAATTCCAGAAAGTTTTACCAAAATAAAAATGGTCAAAAATACTTTCCAATACAGATTTCAAACATGCATGTACGAATCCGAATCGATAGTCTACGAAATAGTCGTTTTACAAGACTTTCGGTTCCGATTCGTATCTATACTAAAGATTGTCGAGTTGATCATAGTAAAACACATTCTTATATTCATTATAAAGCTATCTATGATGATCAAACAGATTGCATGTCATTTATATTACCATTTAAGCTATTTTTCTCAAAAATCACTTCTGTTGACTTTTTAGAAATACGTTTGACTCGACAATTAGCATGCATATAGTGGGATTCAGATAATGCCCTTTAGAGGGTTTGTTTCCCACATAAATACCAATATATATCAGGTTTCAATTCGAGAAATGACTGAGTAATTCTCGTTTAATCAGAAAGTCAAAGTTTATGAACAAACAGTTTGACTTTTAGCAATAATCAAAGCAAGAACGGATTAGAGATTGAATTAGAAGCTTACCAAGGTCCTATTGATGTTTAGTGAACACTAGGATGTTGCCTTGACGTTCAGATTAGCTCCAGAAATCTGTCTTGAAGGTTCTTGCAAATGAGAGCTTCTTGTTACAATTGCAAATGCCCAAGAAATGGTTAAAAATCTGATTTAAAGCTGGAATTGAAGGTTACTGTGGCACTAGGCATGCATGGCATCTTATTGGTGATTTATGGAGGTGATACCAGCTGGTTACAACTCAAATTCGGACTCAATTCAACCATTTTCGCGAATTCTGTCGCTGGCAGCCCCACGCAGCCCGCTTGGGTCAGTCCAGGCGGGTCGCCTGACCTTCTGTTCAGCCAAACAAGTTTCCAACTTGGCAGCTTTGGTCCCTGAACTTGTATGCGATGTTTCGGCTTCATATCTTGACTCGTAAACCCTAAATCTTGGTTTTTAAGAACCTTGGGACATTTACCTACATGGTAATGTCCTCGGATAACTTTGCGCTCAACCGAAAAGCCTGAAATTCGACGTTGACGCTTTTAGTCCCTTAAGTACGGTTTTGGCCATAACTTTCTCATACGTTGACGAAACTTCACGAAGTTTTAACCACATATTCTAGTGAGTATATTTTAGCTTCTCAAAGCTTCGGGTCTGCCAAAAGTTCACTCAGAGGTATAAATTAAACATGTTGACACTTTTGGCCCCTATAGTTTGCAATTCCTCACTTTTGTGCAATTTCCGCGTCGTATGATCCATGAACCATCCGTTTAAGGTTATAAACATTATGTAGGGTTATCATATAGTCTATTTATCCATTGTTGACACTTTGGACCCTTACGTTCCATAGTTTTCACTGTTTGTCACTTTTAGTCCCTCTAAAGTTCATTTTCACATACCGGAACCTTATGACACGTGTCAAGACATTATTGGACGAAATTTTTCGAGGTGTTACATCCTCACCCCCTTAAAAGAAATCTTGACCTCGAGATTTACTGAAACAAATGAGGGTATTTCTCTTGCATCGTGGATTCCACTTCCCACGTGTATTCGGGACATCTACGGGCATCCCATTTGACCTTAACAATAGGCACGTGCTTCCTTCGAAGCTTCTTTACCTGTCGATCCTCAATCGACAAAGGTTTTTCTACGAACTTCAAACTTCCGTCTATGTGTATATCTGTATGCGGTATAACCAGTGATTCGTCAGCGAAACACTTCTTCAAATTACAGATGTGAAACACATTATGAATGGCGCTAAGCTCTTCAGGCAAGTTTAACTTATAAGCGACTGACCCGACACGTTCGATAATCTCGAAAGGTCCTATGTATCTCGGGCTCAGCTTGCCTTTCTTTCCAAATCGCATCACACCCTTCCAGGGTGATACTTTAAGCAATACTTTTTCACCTACATCAAAGTGAAAATCTTTGCGCTTAGGATCCGCATAACTTTTCTGCCTATCCCTGGCAGCTTTCAGACGATCGCGAATCTGAACGATCTTGTCTGTCGTCTCAAAGACGATATCTGGTCCTGACAGTTGGACTTCTCCAACTTCGGCCCAACAAATGGGCGATCTACATTTTCTACCGTATAGGGCCTCAAAAGGCGTAGCCTTTATGCTGGAATGGTAGCTATTGTTGTAGGAAAATTCAATCAGTGGTAGGTTCTTATCCCAACTACCACCCAAATCGATCGCACATGCACGAAGCATGTCTTCCAAAGTTTGAATAGTACGCTCACTCTGACCATCAGTCTGAGGATGATAAGCCGTACTAAAATTCAAACGAGTGCCCAACGATTGCTGGAAACTCTTCCAAAAATGCGACGTATATCTGGTATCTCTATCGGAGATAATAGATATAGGTATACCATGTAGCGCTACAATCTTATCGACGTATAATTGTGCTAACATATCGGAGCTATACGTCTCCTTGATGGGTAGAAAATGAGCTGACTTAGTCAGTCTATCTACTATGACCCATATGGTATCATTTCCCTTTTTCGTCTTCGGCAACTTGGTGATGAAATCCATTGTCACCATTTCCCATTTCCACTTGGGAATTTCAGGTTGTTGAAGCAAACCTGACGGCTTCTGATGCTCAGCCTTGACTTGCGCACAAGTCAAACATTTAGCTACATGCTCAGCTACTGACTTTTTCAAACCAATCCACCAGTAGTTTGCTTTCAAATCCTGGTACATTTTATCAGCTCCAGGATGAACGGAATATTTAGAGCTGTGGGCTTCCTGGAGGATAACATCCCGAAGTCCTCCATAAACTGGAACCCATATTCGTCCGTTTAGTCGTAGCATTCCATCTTTGTCGTAGGATAACTGCTCCTCAGTTACTCCTAACTTTTCTGCAGGATAGTTAGCTTCCAGCACAGCTTCCTTCTGTGCAGCTAACACCCTTTCATTCAAATTATTTCTTATTTCAATGCGCTTGGCATTGATTCTGATCGGTTTCACCCTTTCCTTTCTGCTTAAGGCGTCGGCAACTACATTTGCCTTGCCTGGATGGTATCTTATCTCGCAGTCATAATCATTGAGAGTTTCCATCCAACGCCTTTGTCGCATGTTCAATTCCTTCTGATTGAACAAGTGTTGAAGACTCTTGTGATCTGAATATATTATACACTTGGTTCCATACAAGTAATGTCTCCATAGCTTCAAAGCAAATACAACATCACCCAATTCCAAATCGTGGGTGGTGTAGTTCTTCTCATGCACCTTGAGCTGTCGAGAAGCGTAGGCAATGACTTTGCCTTTCTGCATGAGTACACAGCCCATGCCAGTGTGTGATGCATCACAATACACCACAAATTCTTCAATACCATCGGGCAATGTCAACACTGGAGCATTGCTCAACTTCTTCTTCAGGATGTCGAAGGATTCCTGCTGCTTAGGGCCCCAATCAAACTTAATCTTCTTACGAGTCAGCGATGTTAGGGGCGCAGCAATCCTAGAAAAGTTTTCAATAAATCGCCTATAATATCCTGCCAGTCCGAGGAAACTGCGAATCTCGGTAGGAGTCTTCGGCTCCTGCCAGTTCATGACTGCTTCTACTTTAGCGGGATCTACTTGGATACCACGCTCGCTTACTACATGTCCAAGGAACTGGACTTCCCGAAGCCAAAATTCACACTTCGAAAATTTGGCATAAAGCTTCTCTTGATGCAGAAGTTTGAGAATACAACGAAGGTGTTTCTCATGGTCAGCTTGGCTCTTCGAGTAGATAAGGATGTCATCTATAAAGACGATGACGAACTTATCTAAATAAGGCTTGCAGACGCGATTCATGAGATCCATGAACGCGGCTGGTGCGTTGGTGAGCCCAAACGGCATCACTAGGAACTCGTAATGTCCATAACGAGTCCTAAACGCGGTCTTGTGCACGTCTTCATCCTTGACCTTTAACTGATGATAACCTGACCTCAGGTCAATCTTGGAGAAATAGCTTGCTCCTTGCAACTGATCGAACAGATCGTCGATCCTGGGTAACGGATATCTATTCTTGATAGTGACCTTGTTAAGCTCACGGTAATCGATGCACAGACGCATCGACCCATCCTTCTTCTTAACGAACAAGATTGGCGCTCCCCAAGGAGACGAGCTAGGTCTAATAAAACCTTTAGCTAACAAATCATCCAACTGCGTCCTCAACTCCTTCATCTCCGTTGGTGCCAATCTGTATGGTGCTCTTGCTACAGGTGCTGCGCCTGGTATGATATCTATCCGAAACTCTACTTGTCTATCTGGTGGCAAACCAGGTAGCTCTTCAGGGAATACTTCAGGATATTCTGAGATAACAGGAATATCTTCAATCTTCGGCTTCGGCTCATCAATGGTAACTTGTGCCATATAAATGACACATCCTTTCTGCATGCACCTGGATGCCTTGAGCATGGACACTTGCTCCGGCAATCCATGATGGGTATCTCCTTGAATAGTAAGTGACTCACCAGACGGAGTCTTCACTATCACCTGCTTTCTGTTGCACAGAATCTGGGCTTGGTTACTCGACAACCAATCCATGCCTATCACTATGTCGAATCCAGCTAGCTTAAAGGGAAGCAAGGATAACGGGAAAGAGTGATTCCTAATGGATATAACATACCCATCTAGAACAGTCGAGGCGGTTTCTATGGTTCCATCGGCTAATTCCACCTCATATTTCACACTTAAGGTTTTAACAGGAAGGTTCAACAATTTACAAAACTTATCATCTACAAACGACTTATCAGCTCCTGAATCAAACAAGACTCTAGCAAAAACATCATTTACAAGAAACGTACCTGTAATGACGTTGTCGTCAAGAACTGCCTCCTTGGCGTCCATTCTGAAGACTCTCGCGTTAGTCTTCTTTCCATCATCAATCTTCTTCGCATTCTTTGGACAGTTGGGCCGAATGTGCCCTTTTTCGTTGCAACCAAAACAAGTTGCATCCTTCATTTTCTTGCAATCCACAGCTTTATGATCTGTGGACTTGCAGATCCCACAACGTTTCTCGAAAGACTGGGACTTAGACTCCTGCCTGCATCTCCCAAAGTGATGCCTCCTACAAACCTTGCATTTGGGTTTTTCACCCGACTGATCTCCTTTCTTGAACCCCGACCCTTTCCTATGGTCGTTGCTCCCTCTGTGTCGTTTCTCAGACCTTCGTGTGGTGTCATCCTCACGTTTCCTTTTGTTTTCTTCTGAGCTCTTCAAAGCTCTCAATCTGACAACATCTTGAGTGAGGGAGAGGGATAGATCAGCTACTGATCTAAATGTAGTAGGCCTTGAAGCCTTGACGCTTGCCTTTATCTCCGGTGCCAGACCCCCAATAAATCGAGCAATCCTACGCGGCTCCGGGGTCACCAGATAAGGCACTAACCGGGATAAGGTGTTGAACGTCGTAAGATACGCTTGACAATCGAGATTCTTCATAACTAGAGACACAAAATCCGATTCAATTCTTTCGACCTCATGCTGCGGACAGAAATTCTCCTTGATCAGTGCTACAAACTGATCCCATGTCATGCTATACAGAGCGGTCTTTCCAGTAGCTTGTAGAAGCGACTTCCACCATGCTAACGCGTCACCCTTGAACGACTGGGACGCGTACTTCACAACATCCCTATCAGCACACCCGCTGATATCAACCACAGTATCCATCTCATCAATCCACGTCATACAATCGACGGCTCCCTTTTCCCCAGTGAAATCTCTGGGCTTGCAAGATACGAAGTACTTGTACGTACAAGACTTGCTGTACGTATCATGCTTCAGCTTAATCTCTTGCTTTGGGACGCTGCTGTGGTTGGAGGAGTGATTATCATCCTCATCCTTCTTCGGCTCATCCTTTTTAGAAGGCGGCTTACTATGAGCCTCCGAATGAGTCTTGGGCTTTACGTGCGTTACTGTTCGGGTCCTACTCCGAGTACCACTAGATTCCCTGAATTGCCTATCCATAGCTTTGGCAACAGCGTTATCTATCAGTGCTTGCAACTCAGCACCGGTGACGTGAATTTTTGCATTATCTGAGTGTTCCCCAGAATGACTGTTGGTCTCCTCCGATTTGGCCATTGTAGCTTTAAGCTACAATAAAGGACAAGGTCTATTTAGAACCTAACAGTATTATCGTTCTAGACGATTTATTAACCATGGTATCAAGAACCTTAACAGTTAATTTGATAAATTTCATTCAGGCTCTTATTAGCAATCAAGGAATGAAAATATATATATTGGCACCATAGGCCTAGTCACATGGACAATTACTAAATTATAAATTTAGATTTTTATAGGATTATAAATTGTATAATTAAACAAATAATCCTTTACTAGACAGAGAGTCATAAATCACAACTGTCACTATATGACATAGTCATAACCCGTAGGTATCAAGTCATTAATAGACTTGTATACAGATAAAATCTGTAGATAATTTATTAAAAAGGGTGGCTTGTGTGATTTTTCAGATCACGCTTAGCCAGGAATGTTAACATGTTTTCAGATGTTAACAGGGAGTTGAATCCTTTCAACCAGGTTTTACCATCATGGCCAGGCCTGTTAATAAGGCATTCAAGCTAGGTTATACCTTACTAAGATTCTTATAAATGGCAAATCAAATAAAAATTGATATTTTCCATTATTTAAATATTAAATTCATGCACATAAATAAAAATGAGAAATTCCAATTAACCATTTCAAATTTCAAATAAGGTAACTAGTACATCTTTGCCCTAAACGGGACTTTAATTCCAATAACATGAATAACATGCCCGCGCAGGGGCTAAACAACTAACAACAACAATTAAAATAAAATAAAACAAACCCACGCAGGGGTTAACAGAACAACATACCCTCGCAGGGGTAGAATAAGAGAAATATACCCACGCAGGGGTAGAATACAGGAATAAATGTCCACGCAGGGACATGAGTAAAAGAGCTAACAATCAAAGGATTCAATGATACTTCTTACTCTTACCCTTGAGTAAGTCAAACACCTTCTTGAACATGCCACTGTTGCATCGGCGATCAGCTCGCATCTCGTGTTGCAACTCACGTCGCATGCTGTTAATCCCATGCAGGATTTCTTGAACCTGCGGCGGCGACATCATAGGCGCCGGTGGCGGTGGCTGGTACTGCTGCGGCTGCGGTGGCTGTGGCTGCTGGTAACCCGGAGGGTACCCAAAAGTAGACTGCCCAGCAGTCCAAGTGTCTCCAAATGGACCACTATGTGGGAGCGAGCTGTAGTTTACAGCTTGCCAATAAGGGTCTCCTGTGTAATCGTAACCCTGGGGGAAAACCTGCTCGAACGGGTTAAACTGGGCTGCGCTCGCGTAAGCCGGAATCGGCTCTCCGTAGTTCTGCGGCGGCAGAGGCGGGATCGGTACTGAAGTGACCTCCGATACGGGATGCGGAGACTCTCCCGTCTCGGACTCCTCGTGAAGAGGCGTGTAGCGGCTGCTACCAACATGTGGAGGGGTGCCTATGCGAATCCCTCCGCGCGTAGACATACGCGCATTCCTCCTTGGCCTCTGAGGCGGAGGAGGTAAAACTGGTGGTGGCGGTGGCGACGGAGTGATCACGTCGCGCCATAGGGCCTCAGATAGGTCCTGCTGTAGAGGCGGCTGCTGCTGAAGCTGCTGCTGCTGAGAGTGGTGCTGCGAGTGCACCGGCGATCCATGGTGAGACTGGAGCATCGGAGAGTTGTGGCGGCTGGGGGTGTAATACCAATCGTGCTGCCGAAACCTCTCCTGAAAGCTGTCAACACCATTGTAGGGTGATCCCCTAAATGGTGACCCATCCGATATCTCGATGGGATGGTTGGGCGTACCTGACGGTGGTAGTGAAGGGTCCGTGTCTTCATCAACTTCCATCTCGTGATCACCAGGAAAGTGGTCCTCCGGTCCTAGTGGGTTATGACCCACTGGCTCATCCACAAAAGCATCAGGGTTATACAGACCCTGGTAAACTGGTGCTGGGTATTGGTGAGGCGACTCATGGAGCGGTATATAAGACCCATGAGAACCATGGGGCCCATTCTCCGAGTGGGGCCCAAATGATTGGGGTAGTGATGGCGAAGTGCTCATAGACACCGAGTGTCTAGCCGGCTCGGCGAATGATCCCCGAAGATCATTGGCTGCAGTGTTGTGGATAGCTGACGGGGCTCGCCTGTGTGAGGGTCCTGCCTCATGGTCGTGAGATGTAGCAAATCCTCCTCGACCTCTCATCCGTGGCGGCATAATGATCCTGTCAAAATTTAAACAAGTTGTACAACAAAATATATAAGACAAAGCTAACAATAAAAATAAAATAAAATAAACGAAATGTTGAACATTTCCTAAGTTCTTTGTCTAGACTCGAAAATCGAGGAATGTGCAATTGTGTAACTGAGATTAAACACATTAGGATAGTGTTTAATTCACTCAGCGTTGGCTCTGATACCAACCTGTCACACCCCCCGTTTCCACGTGTCACCGGTGGGCCCGGTGTGGGGTACAGTGACGTAGTTGGCATCGTCATAGACAATCAACACAATATAATAATGCACAGCGGAAGCAGAATAGATACATTTCAACTTTTAAATAAATTGCAATAATAAATATCACAGTAGTTGAAACGGATCCACAGGCGGATCAAATACAAATAAGATAAAATAGTTCAACAGATATTTGTCGTCCGAGCTTGCGAGACTATAGTGGACGCTCTTAGGAAAACAGCCAGCCTATTTTCGTATAGTACCTGCACTTAACCTTTTGGGAAAAATACGTCAGTTTACACTGGTAAATACAAATCGACTGACTCATTTTGAAGATGATTAAAAATTGATTTAAATGCACAAGGCATAAATATTTTTATTAACTTGGGATAATTATACAGTATAAACTTGTGAACGATTTACATGCACTCGTATCTTTGGTGGCCCGGGATCTGCTGTCCGGGCTAAGAATTAAATGACACACCACATTAAAGAGTTATACACGCCGAGTGTACGCCTACACCCCGTGCTCTGGTCGTGGCCATCTCGTAAGATAATGCCAAGGATATCCGGGACACGGTCAATAACCCCCCAAAGCCTAAAGTAAGACAAGACTGTTTAAACGAAGTCGCACAAGCTATTCAAGACTGTACACCCATAAGGCGCAGGACTTGTGCGCCCGATCAAGCGGTATTTTAAATACCGTACCCCAAGCCCGTATAGGGAAAATAAGTCAAAATGTATTTACCTGAGCAAGTATGTAACACAAACGGTAAGTGTGGTAGCTTTTACTGGGCCTCCTAATCTGGAACAAAGGTTTATAATTAACCTATTAGATTCCTAACGGGTCTTTTATTTAAGCCTAAGCTTTGACCGGTTAGTTTTAAGAATGATACGGTTCAAGCGCACGATTAAGCGAAAGACCGGATAGAATGTGATTTAGACCCGACAAGTTTGAATACTTGTATAATATGGGTATACTAAATACATTCTGGATTTTGAGATAAAAATGATAACGTTTGACCCGTTTCGGTCAATTTACGTAAACTAGTTACGTAAACCGAACCGAACGCGAAAAGGGCGTTACGGGTAGCCAAAAGAGTCAAATGCAAGTTTCCTGAGATAATATGCTTTAAATATGATATAACATCAGTAAGTTATGTTCTATATTGCCCGGAATAATTTTAAACTCAATTTATGCCTTAGAAGGGCATTTTGGTCATTAAAAGATTATGAAAGAGTCAAATTAGAAATCTGAGGTTCGGGTCTGGTTCATACAGAAAATATACTTAATTTAACATGTTATAACAGTAGGGTATGACCCATATATCAAATCTATCATTTAAAACCAAACTATGCACCGTAGGGGTATTTTAGTAATTTCACAAGGGCTAAAACTGCCAAAACTGGAAACCTGAGTTCATATACTTATACTTACTGTTATTATATGAAAAATATGCTAAACACATCAGTGGGTATAAGTCTTATATGTTTAAAACGAGTATAACGCTTACTATGCGCTTAAAACGCTAAAAATGCGATTTAGAGCCGTTTCCGGGTTTATATATGAAAGCTGAGATTTTTATATTTCCAGAGGGCTCAAAATAATTTATTTAACATATAAAATCAGTAGAAAAAGGTTTCGGGTCAAAAGAATGTGTAAAACTCATTTTATGGCTTAAACGGTCAAAACCGACATAAGCCGAATTAACTAAGCGATCTAAGATACGATCAGCCAAAAATTAATTAAAAATCATCTAAAATCCCAAAATAATATATATCATCAGTTGGTAAAAAGTTTCGTATCAAAACGTGGCCTGAAATGGGTTATATGCGAAAAGGGCCGTTTATGTAACTTTAGAATATAGTTTTACGCTAATGGCCATAACTCAAAATCTGGACCACCAACTGATCCGAAATTTTCGGTGCAAGTTTATATATTAGAAATAAAGATTTCTATCCTTTCACTTTTCCAAAAATCACGTTTTATATCAAAAAGGGCAAAATAGTCAACTTTTAAGCATAATCGGAAACATGCAAATGAATCGGCTAAGTATAGACTTAAACAACAAAAATTCCAGAACGTTTTACCAAAATAAAAATGGTCAAAAATACTTTCCAATACAGATTTCAAACATGCATGTACGAATCCGAATCGATAGTCTACGAAATAGTCGTTTTACAAGACTTTCGGTTCCGATTCGTATCTATACTAAAGATTGTCGAGTTGATCATAGTAAAACACATTCTTATATTCATTATAAAGCTATCTATGATGATCAAACAGATTGCATGTCATTTATATTACCATTTAAGCTATTTTTCTCAAAAATCACTTCTGTTGACTTTTTAGAAATACGTTTGACTCGACAATTAGCATGCATATAGTGGGATTCAGATAATGCCCTTTAGAGGGTTTGTTTCCCACATAAATACCAATATATATCAGGTTTCAATTCGAGAAATGACTGAGTAATTCTCGTTTAATCAGAAAGTCAAAGTTTATGAACAAACAGTTTGACTTTTAGCAATAATCAAAGCAAGAACGGATTAGAGATTGAATTAGAAGCTTACCAAGGTCCTATTGATGTTTAGTGAACACTAGGATGTTGCCTTGACGTTCAGATTAGCTCCAGAAATCTGTCTTGAAGGTTCTTGCAAATGAGAGCTTCTTGTTACAATTGCAAATGCCCAAGAAATGGTTAAAAATCTGATTTAAAGCTGGAATTGAAGGTTACTGTGGCACTAGGCATGCATGGCATCTTATTGGTGATTTATGGAGGTGATACCAGCTGGTTACAACTCAAATTCGGACTCAATTCAACCATTTTCGCGAATTCTGTTGCTGGCAGCCCCACGCGGCCCGCTTGGGTCAGTCCAGGCGGGTCGCCTGACCTCCTGTTCAGCCAAACAAGTTTCCAACTTGGCAGCTTTGGTCCCTGAACTTGTATGCGATGTTTCGGCTTCATATCTTGACTCGTAAACCCTAAATCTTGGTTTTTAAGAACCTTGGGACATTTACCTACATGGTAATGTCCTCGGATAACTTTGCGCTCAACCGAAAAGCCTGAAATTCGACGTTGACGCTTTTAGTCCCTTAAGTACGGTTTTGGCCATAACTTTCTCATACGTTGACGAAACTTCACGAAATTTTAACCACATATTCTAGTGAGTATATTTTAGCTTCTCAAAGCTTCGGGTCTGCCAAAAGTTCACTCAGAGGTATAAATTAAACATGTTGACACTTTTGGCCCCTATAGTTTGCAATTCCTCACTTTTGTGCAATTTCCGCGTCGTATGATCCATGAACCATCCGTTTAAGGTTATAAACATTATGTAGGGTTATCATAGAGTCTATTTATCCATTGTTGACACTTTGGACCCTTACGTTCCATAGTTTTCACTGTTTGTCACTTTTAGTCCCTCTAAAGTTCATTTTCACATACCGGAACCTTATGACACGTGTCAAGACATTATTGGACGAAATTTTTCGAGGTGTTACAATTGACAATGTGACCGAGGAATTGAACATCCTCTAGCCAAAATTCACACTTGGAGAACTTGGCATAGAGTCGATTCCCCCGGAGTAATTCGAGAACCAAACATAGATGTTGCGCGTGTTCGCCTTTCGACTTGGAGTAGATCAGGATATCATCGATGAACATGATGACGAAGCGGTCTAGAAATGGTTTACACATCCAATCCATCAGATCCATGAAAACCGCGGGTGCGTTGGTTAAACCAAAAGGCATAACAACGAACTCATAGTGGCCGAAACGAGTGCGAAAAGCGGTCTTGGGTATATCCTCCTCTTGAATGCGTAGTTGGTGATAGCCTGAATGTAGATCGATCTTCGAGAAACATGTAGCACCTTGTAACTGATCAAACAAATCATCAATTCGAGGCAGGTGATGCGTGTCAGTGTGTATATGTTTTTAATAAATAATTAAGCCCTTTTTACACTTTTAACCAAGTTTTAAATTTATAAAACACGATATTCACTAACACTAAACACACATATGGGCAAGTGCACCCATCGTGGACGTAGTATAGTGTTGGTAAGATACCGAGGTCGTCCAAGGACACAAGAGCTTTTAATACCGGTTTATCCTCAACGTCTAACCAAATCAAAAAGTTAGAAAAATGTTTTAAACTAAGAAAAATAAAAACTAACTAAATGCTGAAAAATAAAATAAAATAAAAACAGATAGACAAGATGAATCACTTGGATCCGACACGTGTATTAGTATAACCTTTGATTATTTTCGCACTTTTGCACTTGTTTAAGAGATTATCTTAGTTATTGTAGTAGGCCCCTCTTTTGAAGGCGACGTTACCCTCAACCCAGTAGTTTGAGTCAGCAAGGATACAATCCTAAAGGGTCGGATTATTGAAAGATAATGAATTAAGTTATTAATGCAAATTATGGTAGGCCCCGCTTTTGGCGGTGACGTTACCCTCGGCTAAGTAGTCTGAGTCAGTAGGGATACAGTCCTAAATAGCCGGGTTATAGTATTAATAGTAGTTAACTTATGATGGGGTCAAAGAGTTTGGATCCCCGCCATCCAATACCTATGGGCATTGAAGGAGATCCTACTAAATTTGACCCAGGTCCCAAGCAGGACCTCTAAACGCTGAACAAGGGCAAGACCCTTACCAAACCGTTCCCTTAACCCCCGACCAGGTAGCCAACATACCTCCATATAGACCGTGGAGATATGAATGGTGAAAATCTTTTATTTTATATAGACAGTAAAATAATGCCAAGACACCACGGACAAACGATAAGGAAAGATCACCTTCAACATAAGTAACTAGTTATTAAAGTCATTAATACAAAACCAAATAAAAAGTGCAAAAGATTAAAAATAAAAAGTATTATACTAAACACTTGTCTTCACCAAGTGATGTAAGAGACTTAGGCAAACATAGCCTTGATTGTCAAGAACTCTTACGATCAATCTTGGATCCCGAGACGACTCACACACTCTACGATGGACAATGGATGAGGGTGGTGGATGAAGTGTGAGAGAGGTGGTGTGCCAAGGGATGAGAGAGAATGAAACCAAGCTCCTCTATTTATAGGCTGGACAGAACGCTGGACACGGCCCCGTGTCCGCTGGACACGGCCCCGTGCCCGTCTGACACTCTCTCTCTTCATTAATTGTAATTGCGAATTACAATTAATGCGCCTGCTGTACTTTCAACACGCCCCCGTGCTCGCTGGACACGGCCCCGTGCCCAGCAATGGAAGCTTCTACTGGTTTGTCTTTTCTACTGCTTCCTGGGCACGCCCCCGTGTTCGTTGGACACGGGGCGTGTTCAGACTCTGTTTTCTTCTCTTTGTCTTGGGAGGTGCCGTTGAGGGTCCGGGCAGTCCACTTTTGTTCCTTTTCTTGTATTTATGGTAGAATTAGTGGTCTTTTTGCTTCTTTTGTGATTTTGAGCTCATTTTATCCTGAAAATACAAAAGGAAGACAAAAACACTCTTTTTCCAACATTAGTACTTAAAAAGGGTTAGTTTTATGCCTTAATTGATGTGTTTTATATGTTGCATTTTACACACATCAAATACCCCCACACTTGAACTTTTGCTTGTCCTCAAGCAAAACTCTTTTAATGTGGCTTACACTCCCAAATGGAATAGGTAGAAGAGAAGTTTTTTTTTAGCTTGTCCTAGAGTGTCGGGAATCCAAGGTTTGTATAGGTTTTATTTTTATTTTATTTACAATCCTATTCGTCATGATTTATTTTGAACTTTTCATAAGATAAACTACTTATTTGGGCATAACATGCCTTTTTAAAATTCCATTTATATACAAGTTCACATACCTCACGGGAGATCACTCAATCACTCGGCCGAAGGTGTATATTTAAGTGAATCGCTCGAGAGCGGCACGGACTTACGTTTTCCATAGGCTTGCCAAGCGATCAATCCTCCTCCTTTTTAACTTTTTACCTTTGTAAATATCAAGAGGACTTTTGGGGTGAAGGCTTGGGTTTAAAGGTGGGTAGTTGGTTAGTGGTTAGTAAAAAGGGCGAAAATCGTAACAAGTGTCGGTTTTCATAAAATACCTTATTTCTAGTGACAATTTTTTTTTTTTTGAAGTATTTCTCCAAACAAGCTTTTGTAGCTTTTGTTTGTTTTTGACTTCATTATTCATTTTTTTTTTCGTCACGTAAAGGGTATGTTTATGAAAAACCGAGCTTGTTACTAAAATAAGGGTGAAAAAATGAAAAAGGTTTTTGGTGGGTAAAAAAAATTGTTTTGGGGGTAATGAAATGAAAGGTTTAGGCTCAAAGGGGTTTTTCTAGGGGGATTTTGGGTAGGTAAAAAAAAATGAAAAATAATGGTTTTGAAAGAAAAATAGTTAGTCCTAATGCCTCCATCATTTACTTACTTGGGTTTAAGTTGGTAAGGACCGGGAATGTATCGTCGTGGCAAGTTCTAGATTTGTAAAGACCGAGCGGCTATTCACACAAGAAACGAAAAATGAGCATTTAATCTAAATATGTATATTTTTATGCTCAATAAAGGCTCAAAACTCACTTTTGTGGGAATGGGTTTTTAATGTGACCAAGCATATATAATCGAATTTTTAACTAGACTTGTTATACCGTTTCATAATTTTCTTATGTTAGTTCTTTTTATCACGACGCTATCGGTTGTAAAAAAAAATAACCCTTTTATAACTTGTTATTCCCAACTTAAACTAAGACAAGTAAATAAAAAAAAACGAAAAAGTTTTTTTTTTTTTTTTTTTAAAAAAAAATTTGGGGTGTTTAGCGGTTCCAATAGAGTTTTGTGTAAGGCTTGTTTTAGGATTTTGCAAAATTTCAAGGTTTTAGCATTCCCCCCCCCCCACACTTAAATTACACATTGTCCTCAATGTGTCCAAAAATAAAGTTTTTGGTTGATTAGAATATGTAAAAGTGTGTTTAAAAACAAAGTTTTGTGTTACTGGCGCTCTGGACACGGCCCCGTGTTGACCGGGCACGGCCCCGTGGTCAAGTGCCAGTAACAAAAATTATAGAATTGAAACAGAAGCCTGGACACGGGGGCGTGTCCGCTGAACACGGCCCGTGTCCAGTTACCTGAACTGGGTGATTTCCTGCAGGGGGCTCAGCACGGGGCCGTGTTGGTTGGGCACGGCCCGTGTGGAGCCTTCTGTTATGGAGATTTTTGTCGGTTTGTTCTGTTTTTCTGCATGGTTCCATTTTTTCTCGTTCCCTTTTTCATCCATTACCACCATGAGTGTGATTTATTCTGCAAAAACTAAAAGATTAGACTAAACTAAGGATAGGTCCGCGGAATGCCTCCGTGGTGCGCCACGTTTATAAGGGTCCTTGGCTAGACCCGATTCCCGGTCACACGTCTTTTGATTGGAGTGCCTTGCCTCCCAAGTTACACCGTCGGAGAGCGGCATCCAAGCTTGAATCAATAACCTTCATGTAGTGGACCGGGTCGTCATCCTCTATTCTCTTCCCAACTCCAAACTTTACCTCATCGTCCCCATATCTCAAAGTTAGTGTCCCGTCATTCATGTCCACTACTGCTTGTGCGGTGGCAAGGAAAGGCCTCCCTAGAATAAGGGGGACCTCGGTGTCTTCCTCCATGTCGAGTATGACAAAGTCAACAGGATAAACGAATCTGCTTAACCTTACCAAGACATTCTCGATGACACCTTGCGGGAACTTGACCGATCGATCAGCGAGTTGTATGCTTATTTTTGTAGGGCTTGTGGTTCCCAAGCCAAGCCTTTTGAACATTGAAGAGGGCATGAGGTTAATGCTAGCCCCTAAGTCGGCCAAGGCATTGCGGACGGGAGATTCCCCTATTGAGCATGGAATCGTGAAACTTCCGGGATCGATCTTCTTTTGGGGTAGTTTATTGAGTACGAGGGCAGAGCATTCTTCGCCTAAGTTAACTAATTGCAAATTTTCAATTTTCTTTTTATGTGTAAGGAAGTCCCTCATAAATTTAGAGTATTTGGGCATTTGGGTTAGGACTTCGATAAAAGGAACATTGACATGCAATTGTTTTAGCAAACTTTCGAATTTTGCGAATTGCTCATTGGTTTTCTGACGAATTAACCTACCGGGGTACGGAACTCGAGGGGCCTTGGTAGGCTCTGTTGATGGGGGAGTGTCCTTCTCCTGCAGATGTGTTGGCGTTGATTCTTCCGTTGCTGGAGGTACTTCTGCAGGCCCTACGGTGCGGTTTCGTAGTGTGATGAGGTGAACTTGCGCCTTTGGGTTGGTTTCGGTATTGCTAGGTAATGCGCCTTGTGGTCTTTCGGAAAAATTTTGAGCTAGTTGATTTATTTGTTTTTCTATGTTTTGAATGCTAGCTTGTTGATTCCTAAAATTTGATTCTAATTGTAGGAATTTTTCCGAATTTTTCTTATCAGTGTCGGAGACAAGGCGAGATATGGTATCTTCGAGCCTCTCTCTTCCACTTTGTTGAGTGAAATTTTGCGACTCATTTCTTGATTGCTGAAAGTTTGTTCGTTGCAGTTGTTGGTTACTACTATTGCCGGGCTCCCTCCAACCAAGGTTTGGGTGGTTTCGCCATCCTTGGTTGTAGGTCCCCGTTGGAGGACCCGACGGCCTAGGTCTATTATCAATGTAGTTTACCATTTCTTGTTGATCGTCCGTTTCTTTCATGCAACTCCAATTTTCATGTGACCCACCACACCCTTCACAAGCCATGACCGAGACTGTTTTGGTCATTTCTAATTTTTTTATTTTTGAAGAAAGGGCCTCGATTTGGGCTTGTAAAGAGGTGCTTTTGTCTACCTTATGGGCGCCCGGGGCGATAGATTTATTTCCCCGGGGAGTGTGCCACTGAAAATTGGTTTGAGCAATTTCCTCAATCTGATTATATATTTCGTGTGGGCGACGATTACCTAAAAGTCCCCCGGAGCTAGAATCAAGTGTCTGCCTAGTATGTGGCAACAACCCATTGTAGAAAGTGGATACTTGTTGCCATATTGTGAGGCCGTGATGGGGACACTTGCGTAATAGCTCCTTGAACCTTTCCCAAGTTTCATATAAGGATTCCCCGTCCTCTTGTGAGTATGTGTTAATTTCAGCCATTAATTTAGCAGTTTTAGAAGGAGGGAAATACTTATATAGAAATTTTTGGGCTAGTTCATCCCAGGTGTTTACCGATCCAGCTGGGAGGGTGTTGAGCCAAGCTTTCGCCCGGTCTTTTAGTGAGAATGGAAACATACGAAGGCGGATGGCGTCGTTTGATGCTCCATTGATCCGAAAGGTATCACATATTTCTAAGAAATTAGTTATATGTAGATGGGGATCCTCGTCCGCGAGCCCGTGAAAGGTCGCGGAGTTTTGGAGCATTTGTATCAAGTGCGGTCGAAGTTCGAAGTTATTGGCTTCGACATTCGGGGCATTGATAGCGGTGCCGAGATTACCTACGGTGGGCCGTAAGTAATCCATGAGGGTACGTTGGTCCGCCATTGGGGGTGGATCACCCGAAACCTTCTCTTGGTTTTTGGCTTTTAACCTTTTTCTGAGAAAGCGTTCGGGTTCTTCTAATGGTTCCTTTATGTCTTTATTGGAACTGGAGCTCATACACTACGTGAAGTTGGTGTCGGGTTCCAAGTCCTGCAATAAAAACAGAAAAGAATGTTGGTCAGAAGGTTCACCACGGCCCCGTGTCTAGCGAACACGGCCCCGTGGTCGGAGTTACAGTGGTTGTTTTTCAGATCCCAGTTACTGGAAGTTGGACACGGCCCCGTGTTGCACCGACACGGCCCCGTGGTCAGCCTTCTGTAACTTGAAAAACAAAAACTGCCAGTAACGTTGCTGAGCACGGCCCGTGTCCGACCAGGCACGGCCCCGTGCTGAGCTCTGCAGAAGCTGAAAAATCTAAAAAAAAATCCTAAAAATTAAAGAAAAATAAAAAGATGATTAGGCCGTTGATTCCTAACTTTCTTAAAATCCTTGTGTCCCCGGCAACGGCGCCAAAAACTTGATGCGTGTCAGTGTGTATATGTTTTTAATAAATAATTAAGCCCTTTTTACACTTTTAACCAAGTTTTAAATTTATAAAACACGATATTCACTAACACTAAACACACATATGGGCAAGTGCACCCATCGTGGACGTAGTATAGTGTTGGTAAGATACCGAGGTCGTCCAAGGACACAAGAGCTTTTAATACCGGTTTATCCTCAACGTCTAACCAAATCAAAAAGTTAGAAAAATGTTTTAAACTAAGAAAAATAAAAACTAACTAAATGCTGAAAAATAAAATAAAATAAAAACAGATAGACAAGATGAATCACTTGGATCCGACACGTGTATTAGTATAACCTTTGATTATTTTCGCACTTTTGCACTTGTTTAAGAGATTATCTTAGTTATTGTAGTAGGCCCCTCTTTTGAAGGCGACGTTACCCTCAACCCAGTAGTTTGAGTCAGCAAGGATACAATCCTAAAGGGTCGGATTATTGAAAGATAATGAATTAAGTTATTAATGCAAATTATGGTAGGCCCCGCTTTTGGCGGTGACGTTACCCTCGGCTAAGTAGTCTGAGTCAGCAGGGATACAGTCCTAAATAGCTGGGTTATAGTATTAATAGTAGTTAACTTATGAGGGGGTCAAAGAGTTTGGATCCCCGCCATCCAATACCTATGGGCATTGAAGGAGATCCTACTAAATTTGACCCAGGTCCCAAGCAGGACCTCTAAACGCTGAACAAGGGCAAGACCCTTACCAAACCGTTCCCTTAACCCCCGACCAGGTAGCCAACATACCTCCATATAGACCGTGGAGATATGAATGGTGAAAATCTTTTATTTTATATAGACAGTAAAATAATGCCAAGACACCACGGACAAACGATAAGGAAAGATCACCTTCAACATAAGTAACTAGTTATTAAAGTCATTAATACAAAACCAAATAAAAAGTGCAAAAGATTAAAAATAAAAAGTATTATACTAAACACTTGTCTTCACCAAGTGATGTAAGAGACTTAGGCAAACATAGCCTTGATTGTCAAGAACTCTTACGATCAATCTTGGATCCCGAGACGACTCACACACTCTACGATGGACAATGGATGAGGGTGGTGGATGAAGTGTGAGAGAGGTGGTGTGCCAAGGGATGAGAGAGAATGAAACCAAGCTCCTCTATTTATAGGCTGGACAGAACGCTGGACACGGCCCCGTGTCCGCTGGACACGGCCCCGTGCCCGTCTGACACTCTCTCTCTTCATTAATTGTAATTGCGAATTACAATTAATGCGCCTGCTGTACTTTCAACACGCCCCCGTGCTCGCTGGACACGGCCCCGTGCCCAGCAATGGAAGCTTCTACTGGTTTGTCTTTTCTACTGCTTCCTGGGCACGCCCCCGTGTTCGTTGGACACGGGGCGTGTTCAGACTCTGTTTTCTTCTCTTTGTCTTGGGAGGTGCCGTTGAGGGTCCGGGCAGTCCACTTTTGTTCCTTTTTTTGTATTTATGGTAGAATTAGTGGTCTTTTTGCTTCTTTTGTGATTTTGAGCTCATTTTATCCTGAAAATACAAAAGGAAGACAAAAACACTCTTTTTCCAACATTAGTACTTAAAAAGGGTTAGTTTTATGCCTTAATTGATGTGTTTTATATGTTGCATTTTACACACATCAGCAGGGGATAGCGATTCTTGATTGTCAACTTATCCAATTCCCGATAGTCGATGCACATCCGAAACGACCCATCCTTCTTTTTGACGAAAAGGACTGGTGCACCCCATGGAGAGGTGCTCGGGCGAATAAAGCCTTTATCAAGTAATTCCTGGAGCTGACTCGAGAGTTCACAGATTTCGGATGGAGCGAGTCGATAAGGAGCTTTGGCAACAGGGTTGGCTCCAGGAATGAGGTCGATACGAAAGTCGATATCACGACTTGGTGGCAGTCCAGGAAGATCATCAGGGAATACCAGAGGAAATTCACAGACAACAGGAACATCTTTCACTTCGGTCTTCCTTTTCTTTTCCTTCTCCGCTACTACAACGTTGGCCAAGAAAGCTCTGTATTCCTTGCGGAGATACTTGCTAGCTTGGGTACACGACATAAGCTTAAGACCTTTCGAAGGGGTTTCAACATAAACACACAATATATCACCGTTAGCGAGCGCGAATCGAATCATCTTATCAAAGCACACAACTTCAGCATGGTTTTCACGAAGAAAGTCCATGCCTACTATGATGTCAAAACTTCCGAGCTGCATCGGAATAAGATCAATCGAAAAGGTGTGATTGTTGAGTTCCAGAGTACAATCACGAAGAACAGAATTAACAGCGATGGTTCTTCCAGTGGCGACTTCGACATCGAATGTCAAGGAGAGATGGGAGCGCTTACGATTAAGGAGCTTTTCGAACTCAAACGACACGAAATAGTTATCGGCTCCAGTATCAAACAAACACGAAGCATAAACACCATTCACAAGAAACGTACCATTAACCACATTGTTGTCGGCTTGTGCTTGGCGCGCATTGATGTTGAAAGTTTTGGCACGGGCGGCTTGTTGCTGTTGTTGTTGGGCTGTTGCTGCTGCTGTTGGTGAGGCTACTGCTGCTGCTAGGGCTCTTGTTTCACAACCCAGTTCAGGCACATGTTCGCAACATGGTTGGGATCACCACATGCGAAGCAGACTCGGGCATTGACCGCGGGTGCCTGAGCCGCTTGTTGGCCTTGTGGGGCTGGGATCAGAGCTTGATGAGCAGTGGCTTGAGCTGGTAGTTGGCGGGGACCAGTACGGCAGTTTGCAGTGAAGTGGCCATACAAGTTGCAGTGCGCGCAAAAACGGCAGGCGAGACCCACCGGGTGATGATAAGAGCATGTCGGGCAGGCAGGGTGGGGACCAGTATATGCACGCTTTACGGGTGGTGCATAGGTGGTTGGAGCTGGAGCTGATCGGTGTTGTTGTTGTTGCTGAGCTGGTACCGCTTGAAGTGGAGCAGCGGTAGTGACAGCACAGTTCTTGTTGCTGGAGCTGCTATTGTTGTTCTTCCTCTTATGATGAGAGGACTTTGATGACTGCGATGCGGTGGCGGTGGTGTCGGCAGTTGGTGCGGCGGTGGCTTGGTGCAGGTTCTTTGAAGCTTTATCCCAAAAAACAGCTTTTACTCGCTTGTCGTTGATCTCAATGGCAAGCAAGTAAGTTTCTTCATTCGTTGCTGGTTTTGAAGCTTGCACAAAATCTGCAACACAATCCAGCAGAGCGCGGATATACTTCTTGATCGTCATGTCGGTAGTCTTCACTTGATCGGGACAGATGATACTAAGCTGCTTGAAGCGAGCAGTCAGGGCAGCGTTTTCACCATCTTTCTGCTTGATGTGCCAGAACTCATCCTCCAGCTTTTGGTGCTCATGGGGAGGGCAGAACTCTTCGAGCATCACGTTCTTCAACTCGTCCCATGACAGACCATAGGCTGCATCATTTCCGCGCTTGTTCCTTTCGGCAGTCCACCAGTCTAGAGCGCGGGACTGGAAGACGCCAGTCGCATTCAGTGTGCGGAGATTATCAGGACATCCGCTCTGTCACAGGGTGACTTCGATCGAGTTAAACCATTGAAATAAAGTTGTAGGGCCTTCTTCGTCGGTGAACTCTTTCGGTCCGCATGCCTTGAACTGTTTGAAGCTAAAAGCAGCTTTGGGAGTATCCTTGGGAGCTTCGGTCCTGGATTCTTTGGATGATTTGCTTATATTCTCGTACAGTTCACTCACGATCTGAGGAACAGTCTTAGCCACTTGCTTAGCGATCATGGCAGCGAGGCGTTTGTCTCTCTGTTCTTGAAGAGAAAGTCGTGGGTGACGAGGTCCAGATGACGACATTGTCTGCAACAGACATCGCCATAGGGCTCAGTTACAACAAATCGAATCTCACCTCACATGCCTAATACTAATAAAGCTCAGAAACACTTAAAATCACGTAACTACATAGTCACACAGGCACATAATCACATATTCACATAAGCACAGAAGCACATAAGCACGTAGGGCACAGAAACACAGAAGCATATAAGCACGTAATTTGACTAGAAGCACACAGAGGTAGTCAGAATACAAAAACCTATCATTCACAGTCTACGCTCACGGACTTTTGTTGCGAGGGATTGTGTACAGCGGGTATCATAGCGTATAGTAGAGTATAAGCGAGTTACGTAGCATGCGATTATTCATAAGTAGCGATTTGTCAACGTTTTGAGATAGAGGTGCAGTGCGAATCGTGTGTGTCGATCAAAGCGAAGGGCGAAAAGCGAATAAATCACCAGAAATCATAACATATAACAGGTAAAATCACATAAAACACATAAATCCATATAAAATAGCAGATATCAGAGTCGGCAGTAGCGATCTCAGAATCTAAACACATAGAAATCGAGAAATAGATTGTCTGCGGCTAGCTAGACATCGACTAACCAAAGTGATACGACTATTCACAAGGACCTTTTGTACGCACTTTGGCCTTCAGGACTGTGCTCTCGCCTCGAATCTGGGCGATCAGCACGCATCCTTTCAGTTACAGTGCGACTTCAAATCGTTGGAGTCCGTCGAGACTTTGGTGAGAGTTTGTAAAACCAAAATGAGGGCGGAACAAGTCGTCAAGGTTCGGGTTTCACCCCTGACTTAACAACTTTGTTCCTGTTTTGATAAAATGCAGACGAAAATTTGCGTCAAAGTATGGATTTCACTCCTGATTCAACGCAAATTCTCGTGTTTATAGATAAAAATGCGGGTCGAACAAGCGATTTAGTCGAGAGTTTGCGGTTTTCACACCTCATCTCAACCTGATCACTTGTTCATTTTCGAAATACTAGAGTGTAGTGTAGTGTAAGAGAGAAAAACGAGGATGGCAAGCAAGCTCGTACAATCCCCATATTGGATATGCACAAGTCGGTCTGTGGGTACCTAACTATAGACTAGGTCATTTCTAAGACATCGACCCGGAATAGGTCGAATCTTGCTTAATTCCCTATAGTTATGGCTCTGATACCAATCTGTCACACCCCAATCTATGGCAGAAACATCGGGGCACGGCACTGAGCGAAACAGATTGTCCAGAAGTTTCCATAACAACTATACTTACCAAATATTTAAAGCAACACGTCCCATACCATGTTATAAATGAAAATACAATTATTACAGAAAAGATCTAGTCAAATTGTTCTGTTCCGACAACTCAGATTCTTATTACAGACAATTGTTAATTGTTGACCTAGGTCTTTCCTAGCCTCAATTTCACAGCAAAGTAAGCAAATAAGCATCCTAAGCACATATTACGTACGTTAAAGTAAAAGTCAATACACATTGTGTAAAGGTGAGCATACGAGTTTAATAGATATAATAGAGTTCGAAATTGATTACGCATAACCAGCACGTACACAGAGTGAAATGTTAGTTATGGATATGAAACTATTGATACCAATGACTGCGGGTTGACTGCCCAAGGCAGTTCGCGATACACACTCACCACTGTGAGCCATGTAACTAATTGTCCTTAACAACCCCTGAGTGAACAGGTGCTGAGTCCAAACTATAGTACTATCGTTGCTAAGGCAGGTAGACAGCATTCCATGTGTAAACATAACAAACAAGCATTCATTAAGTCTAGTATAACATACGGTAACGGTTAGCGTTAAAAGTATTGCGTAGTGTGATCGATGTGATTTAGAATAAGTAACGTATGTAACACCCAAAAGTGCATAAAGCAAAAAGGGATCGAGTATACTCACGGCGATTGATGGATTGAAGGGAGCACTAGAGAGTAGGGTTAGCCTGATTAGAACGATAGCATAATGATGACTGACGCGCAAAATGATGCAAAGTATAAGTGGGTCGGACGGCAGTTCGATCGGATGGTAGTCCGATCGGACAGCTGGTCGTTCGAGTGACAGTCCTCTCAAATGGTCATCCGATCGGGTGACCTTTCGAGTGGATTGTTACTTCCTTTGGGAAGGATGTGTTTGTGAATGATGGCTTGACTTTTGAAGTTTTTGTTGTAGCATTTTGAAAACATCGAAGTATCTCTATCTTTCAGGTCGGTCGGTCGAACGGCTGTTCGATCGCACGATAACCCGATTAGTTGGACACTTTAGTGAGAACAAGTTCACCGCGGTTTGTCGTTCGATCAGTTAGGAGTTCGATCGGGCGACAATCCGTTGGTGTTGAACATGTTGAAAATTGTTTAAGTGTTTAAGTCTGGCCATTACGTGGTTGAGTGGTAGTCCGATCGGATGGTAGTCCGATCGGATGGTAATCCGATCGGTCAGCCCTTCATTCAATGTTCATCCTTCAAGATTTTGAAAACAAAAGTTAAGTGTGGGGCCAAGGTGCAGATTTTGAGCAAGGAGTGACAGATCGCAATTAGCAATCTTCCCTTCATTGATGTTGTTACTAGCAGCGGGTATCAACGCTGGTGGAATTACTATTTATCACACCCCGAAAATATCAGAGCTGGCGTGACTAGACCGGTATCTTCATTGCACAATGGAAGAAAACAAGCTAAGACTTCTAGAAAATGAACGCCGCCAAGTACTCGAATTCCCATGGGTTCTCCTATTCCAACCGTGCCATAATTTCTGAAAAATAACCTGAGAAAGAAACATGCGAAAAATCAACATAAAGTTGAGCGAGTTCATAGTTTGTTTTGGAAAAGATTTAAAACAAATCTTTTTGATAACTGGTTTTAAAGTTGTCGTGTAAATACAGAAAAATCATTTTTCTCGGCCTGATATATAAACACTGTGAGCTCCCAATAAACTTTGTAATCATTGTAAGTATGTATGTATGTTTGTAAATCCCGGTATGAAAGAGAATATGAACAGATTAATTAATGGTTTGCAAGGCCATTAACATGTGTGCAACGGTGTAGGAAGGCTCAATCCTTTGCGTATTTCGTACCGGGCCTCGCGGCTAGAACGACATAGTCACCACATGCGGTCAACTCGCGGACCCATGGGTGGGCTCGCAACACCCAAATAGATCTTTCACTTATGCCCCTCGGTCCTTATAAAGGATTAATGGTCTCAAGCTAACGCCTACCCATTCACATGATCTAACAGTTCATTTCATTTGTAATTGTAATCATTGGTAACACGTATTTCACTCCCGAAGTTATAAAACGAAAACAGTTAAACAAAAGGGGGACATGAACTCACTGGGTGTCCCGTTCTTCAAACGTAGACCAACCCAGTCCCAATATTATAACTAAGACGATCCCATCCGTAGTCATGAAAAACATTCACATTTCGATAGTACGCATTTGTTTTGTAAAACGGTATCTTTAGTATGAACCATTCGTAAACCATTTGAGTTCAATGAAAATCACAAATCATTTGTGTTAGTTAAAACGTGCTGTAACATGGTTTAGAAATATATAGTTTTTGTTCCTTCTAAAACCTCGTATGTTCTTGCAAAACGTGCTTGTCTACAAGTATGCAATCTTTGTTCATCGAAAACTTTGTATGTTTCTATAAAACGTGCATGTCTTTCCACCCCGAAAACATTTATAAAAATGTAAAACCGAAAAAAGGTGGGGTTATGAACTCACCTGAATTACCTTGTGCAAAGCTAGCTATTTACGACTTCGTGATGTCGTTTCCAAGACGAGACTCGCTAGCGTGCATTCACAATATTCCTAAGACGGAATATCTTATAAGTTTCTAAATAAACGCAGTAACTAAACTACGTGTCATCGAGCTCTACCGAATCGTTAACTGAACGATTCGACAGTAAGTTGTTAACTTAACGAAAATGATTAAGTTATACTCGTTTAGTTTCGCTTATTGTCGTTAATAGTTTACTAAGTCTAAAAAGTACTTAGTTTTCGAGAATTTTCGAATATATAGATATTTATACAAAAATATAAATATATTGGTAGGATAGTGTTAGTCGTCCCGCGAAGTCACACGTGTATGTAGCGAAGAATATATAACAAAATAGTATTATCTGTCGTATGTCGTGTAGGCGTTTTGAAATAAATATAAAAGTGATATTTATTTTACAACAATGTCATCGAGTCGTTTGTGTTTGAAAATAAATATATATTTATATTTATTTTTATAAATGAATACGTGTCGCTTGATGTTTGAAATAAACATAAAACTACGTTTATTTTTTTATAAAAGAATTCGTTATTGTTTGGTACTAGAAATAAATATATAAAATATATTTATTTTTGTAAAAACGAATTTATGTCATTTGATCTTTGGAATAAATATAAAAACTATATTTATTTTATAAAACGAATTCGTGTCATTTGGTATTTGAAATAATATATAAACTATATTTAAGTTTACAAAAGAACCGTCGTCTTGTTTTGTTTGATGTTCGAAATAAATATATAAACTATATTTATTTGAAATAACGAATTCGGGTTATCGTCGTTTAAAACAATATAAGTAATTATATTGATTTTTATAAAAGGTTTGTAGAATTTTCAAGTTTTAAAATAAATATAATAACTATATTTATTTGTTTTAAATAATTTCCGAATAGTCTTTTCGAAAGTTGCAGAGTGTCGTTGAAAGTAATATTCTTTTGTGTTTGTTTTCATAAAAGTCGTTAAACTTATATAGTTCTCATTTTACAATAAAAACACATTTTGTTTTCGGGTTTTCTCAAAAAACGGGCAGAGTTTCCTCTGTTTTTGGACGCCCCCGACAACGCAAGTTGTCATTATTTTCAAAATCAATCTAGATTCAATCAATATAATAAATATATAAGATTTCGTCAAATGTGTAAAGATGTAAAGTTGTGCTTTTATCGAATGGTTCGAGCTCGTTTCTCACGTATATAAAACTATAAAAATACTAAAACAATCGTGCCGTTAATCTTTACCAAATCATCATGTCGAAACACCGAATGTGTTGACCGAGTTGACAGGGTTAACTTAGTTGACCGGCCGAGTTGACTCGCTGAGTCGACTCGCTGAATTGACCTAGTTTGATCGAGTCGATTAATGAGTTAACCCGGTCGAGCCCAGTTGCACCGAGTCGCCCCGTTTCACGAACCGAGCCGTTGGCCAGTTGACAAGCCCTTGACCTCCATTGACCCGCTTAATCTGAAGTCGAGTGAACCCTTGAAACGAGACCCGAGTCTGTTCAAAACAAAACCCCCTGCAAATAATAACCACCACTGCCGCCGACACCGGAAAAGAAACCCGACCACCGTTACGCCGCCGCACACGGCGGTTCTGACGTGAACATCATCAGCAGCAACAAACATCACCATCCTCTCCATCATCGCCTACAGCATCGTCGTGAAACCCGACGGACCGAAGCAAGGACCACCGGTCCGATACAAGGACCACTGGTTCGGGACGAGGACCACCGGTTCGAGATGCGACCACCGCTCACCATCACCACCACCGGTTCTCTCACTCTCCTCTTCGTCCCTTATGTCTCTCTCTCTCTCTCTCTCTCTCTCTCTGTGTGTGTGTAGCCACCGCACCACCACCGGTTAGTGGTGGTGGTGGTGGTCCGTTTTTGAATCGTAAAAAAAGGGGGGTGGGGGCTGGTTGGAGATGAGCAGGGGAGGTGGTACACGCTGGAAAAAGGCTCGCCGGAAAACTCCACCGCCGCCGCTTGCGGCGGCGCCGCCGTGAACCACCACCGGCTCCGCCGGTTTGTGTCGCCGGAAGTTAGAGAACGAGAAAGAGTGTTGTTTGGTCTGTGTTTGTTGTTTTGCAGTAAATGAGGATTTTGACAAAAATTGGGTATTTATATTAAGAATTTGGTTAGTGGGCTTTGGGCTTGGGCCCAAGGCCCACAAGCCCAATCTCGCGTTTAAAGTGGCCCGCTCGTTCCTACGAGACCCGTTACCATAACCCGATTATTGAAAAAATATCATGAATTATAATTTTTGATGCGGTATTCGATGTTGGACGCCCTCGTTAGTCGGTTGCGGTAAAAATCGCGAAAAATAACCTCATTGCCGTTTTTAATTCATTTTCTGATCCGGTTTCGACTGTAGTTACTAAAATTTCGTTACGAAGCTAAATATAGCGTAAAATGTAGGTTTTGGAGGTGACAGGCGTCTTCGTCGCTTCCGTTTCGTTGCCGAGGCGTTTCCTACCATCGCATTTTTAGTTCACGTTTGCATTTGTGTCGTACGGAAGCACAAATAAATTCACAAAATTAATTTCATAAACATAAAATATTTGTGTAAAATTCGTACTCATCAGCGTTGTCAGTATTTTGTTCGTTTTCAGTTCGTTGTTGTTTAATCATCCAACGATTTCTCCGCATATCGTCATACACGCGCTGTAAAGTCGATTAGGCATTCCTAGACACTCCAAAGGCCTAATTAAGTTAATCTACGTCTTAAACACTATTTATTATTGTTTTAAACATCTGTTAATCGCATAATCAGAGCCGTAATTCACCGGTTGTCAAATTCTCCCCCTGTTAATAAAATTTCGTCCTCGAAATTTAGTCTACGTTAACTCCTTAGAGTTACGTTATGTGTAGGTGAATACGAATATTACCAAAGTGAATGAACATGAGATCAAATCAAGACTTATTCGTATTATGTGGATTCAAGGACATTTCTCAACAATAAGAACCTAACGGTTTAAAAGAAGTGTGTTTCAGAAATTGATGTCAAAGGAAACAAGACGTATAGATACAGTCACTAGTGTGACTAAGTTAACAGGAGTCCAACATAGAACAGGAACTTCGACCAATCAAATTCCGTATGACGTTCACAATATGTAAATGAGTTATAGAAGCAATAACATCCACTAGATGAACTTAGAATCAAAGCTCTCAAATGTAATAGTTTGCATGAAACGCTCGATCGTGATCAGCGCAACCTGCAAGTTATACCGACGCCACAAGGTGTCGTAGTGAATGAAACAATTCAAATATAGCGGTGATCGAACACGTATCACCTGTGTTTGAAACCAAATGAAGATTCAACGAAATAAATCTGAACGCTTGCTCCAAACAAACATCATAGGATTTTCAATTGAAAATGGAACGTCAAAGAAATAAATGTTTCGATCGAAGATGAGAAAGCAATGAATATCATAAAATGTTCGATCGATAATGAAAGAACCGTTAATAGGTACATCGGAATATGGAAATAAATTTATGTACCACTGTCTTAACACACAATTGTGTTAAGACTGCTTTAATATGATAATCAAAGCGGATTTAAAGCAAATCAATAAATAAATATTTAAATCCGTGCATGAGATGTGTAAACGAGATTAGCACAAGCTTCAAATTAGTGAAAACACCACCACAAGGTGTCGAAATCAACAAACGATTTAATGGAGTCGTAGATCAAACAAGTCTACTACGACTCGGAACAAATGAAACCCTTGTTAAAACGAATTTGAGTATGATGTTTTCAATACATCATATGGTGGCTTGAATTGAATATGTGTAATGAACAAGTTCAAACAATTGAACTAGGTTTTGGCGCAAGCCGACAATAAATACATGTATCGACAAAGAATTTCGGCATGGTTACGATGGAAAACCATGTACGTATCTTGAAAAGAAAAGAAGTTTCAAGAAATTCGTTGACTCAATAGCAAGGAGTTAACATTTACAATAATGCAGGTAATTCGAATCACAAATCAATAATTAGATTTAGTGAAATAATATTTGAACTTTGATGAAACGCTTATTCGAAACGAAACCACATGCGTAACAAACGATGCATGCGTAGCATATGAATTTTTCAAGAAATGAAGCAAATGAGTATTCGCTGTAATGAAAGAAGTTATTGTGATGCAATGACCATTAAGAGGACTAGAGATGTGAAAATCTACCCGCTAGATGCAAAAGTCAAAATTTCAATGAAAGAAATTCAAGGACTTTACCTGGGGTTTCGTGTGATGACCAGTTGTTAGGTGACATTACCATGGAATGTCGAACATAGCGTATTCGTCGTTAATAAGATAGGGGGAAAGCGGAGACATACATCTTCTACTTGGCGTGATTCGTGTCACTGCAGGACCACGTGCCAAACCGCCGCTTCATGGTCGATAGTTTTCGTGCTGACAGGATTTGTATCATCGCTGAAATACTCCATCTTGTCTTCTCAAAGATCGTGCCTCAAAAGTCTTATGTGACGTACTGTAACACCTCGTAAAATCACGTCCAATTCAATCATGACAAACGTCATAAACCCTTACTGCAATTAAAGATATCTTGAGGGACTAAAACTGTCAAACAATGCAAAAATATTAATAGAAGGACCAAAATACGTCAACATGCCAAACTTGTGCCTCTGAATGACTCTGTATAATGTCCGTATTAATTACTAAATAAATTGTCAGACACTAAAAGCCGTTTGCGCTTAAATGTCAAAAGTTACAAAACGCAGGGGTTAAAAGTGTCAACATGATAATTTTACCTCTGAGAGGCCTTTTTACGTTCCCAAAAGTTTTGTAATGCATTATTACACCCTCAAGAATATCTGATAAAGGTTTCATAAAATTCTAATTCAAAAACTTAATGTAAATTAAAGTTTTCAAGGATAGGGGTTAAAGTGTAAATATCACTATTCTTGTATGGGGAGACTTCTTCAAAACATCCAAGACTCGTAAATGCATGTTCCCACTCCCTAGAATATCCCAGACCTGATTAGGCTGACCATGCATGCTGAAAAAGTCAGTTGTTCGCGTTCAGAAAGTGCAGGGACTGAACATGCAAACAAACAAACAAACTTGAAAATCCTACCCCTCGCGTGACGCGCCAGGTTTGACCTGGTTTGGCGTGTGGCGCGACAGCAGCAGTTTTTCAGCAGAATTGGCAGGTGCCCAGCTCTGCAACCTAAAATCTTTTAAGGATCTTGCAAGCCTGTTTTCGAAATCAGGAGCACAGCCAACAGTTTTTCATGCATAGGGACACCTGGAATTGATCAAGGAACACTTGTAGACTTGTGTGTAATGATCTTGTTGCATCTAAATCACTATATAAAGAGTTCTATGTTGAACACTTCACTTGTTCATTTCAATTTCACTTCAAATCATTCTCTGGAGCTTTCTGGTCTTCAAGCAAGCTTCCTTAAGTCTCAATTTCGTGCTAAGGACCATTGTAAGTGTCCTTAACCTCCTGATTTCAGTTTTGATTAGTTTAATGACCAAAAGTCAAACTTATCGTAATTAAGGTTTGACTTAGTGATTAATCACTAATGGTCTAGTCATTAGTCAAATTAAAAGTAGACATAAGTTAGTAATTATGTAGGTAATAAACCCCTAGTAGGGCACCTACTGATTATCACCTTAACTTGGTCAAATGTCGGGTCAAACTTAATTATAAAAAGTCAACAGAAAGCTATTTTTCAAATAAACACCTAATTAACAATGTAGAAGCCATGAAACCTATTTTATCACTTGTATAACTTGGTAATTAATGTAAGAACAAGTTAACCTGTTCAACCAGACAATTTTGAGTTTAGGCTCAGTTCGGAACCGAAAGTCGCAAAAGTAGACTTTTGCTTTGACTTTCAGTTCTGACCCGATTTAGATTGTTTTAGAAGTGCCTTAGGCTTCCATTAGGTCCATGTTCCATATTAGTATAACCCTCTGAGATTATACAACTTGGATCCTAATTTATCCAATTCATTGCATGTTTCCGTTATATGCCTAAATGTTGACCATTATGCCCTTTTGACCTTAAAACGAGATTTTTGGAAATGTGAGAGGGCAAAAACCTTTATTACTGATTTATAAACATGTCCTAAAAATTTGACATCAGTTTGAGATCTAAATTAGCAGTTATGCTCAATATCGTAATTAGAACGCTTTTTATTAATTTAACGGCATAATTAGCATAAAGCCTGTCTAAACCCAAATTTTGACACCAAACTTTTTACCCACCAATGTAATATAATATTTTGGGATTTTTAAAGATTTTTATTTATTTTTAAACTGATCATAACATAAGGTTCTAGCTTTGATTCGGTAATTGTCGGTTATACCCTTTTTGCTAATAAAATGAGTTTTACATAACATTTTGATACCAAACTTTTTGCTACTGATTTTATGTAATAAATAAAATATTTTGAACCTTATAAATTGATCAAAAAACTCAGATTTCCTATTATAAACCGAAAATCGCTTAAACCCGACTTTTACGCGTTTTAAACGCATAGTATGAGTTAAAACTATTTTTAACATATAAGACTTAATACCTACTGATGTTTTAAGTAAATTTTTATACTTTAACAGTAAGCAAAAGTTTTGAACTCAGATTTCTAATTTTGACCTTTAAAGCTTATGTGAAATTACCAAAATGCCCCTACGGTGCATAGTTTGGTTATAAAAGATAAATTTCACATATATGCAATACCCTACTGTTATGACTTATAAAAATAAATATTTTTACTGATCTTTTCAGTCCAGAATCTCAGATTAATGTTTAACCTCTTTTATAACCCTTAAAATGACCAAAATACCCCTACGGGGCTTAAATTGAGTTTAAATTCATTTTGGGCATAATGGAAGGTATCCTACTGATATCACAACATATTTAAGGCATATTAACTTAGGAAACATGTACATGACTCATTTGGTTACCCATTATGCATTTTTCGCGTTCAGTACGATTTATTTAACTAGTTTGCATAAATTGACCGAAACGGGTCATACCTTATCATTTTTATCTCAAAATCCAGAATGTGTTTAGTTTACCCATATTATACAAGTCTTTAAACTTGTCGGGTCTAAACCACATTCTAATCCGGTCTAAGTTTAGGCTTAATTAAGACCCGTTAGGAATCTAATAGGTTATTAAAACCTTCGTTCCAGATTTAGGAGCCCAGTAAAAGATATCTGCATTTGCCAATTGTATACGGCTGGGATAAATTGAATAATTTACTCAAGTAAATACTTTTAACTTATTTTCCATTATACGGGCTTGGGATACGGTATTATAATAATACCGCTTGGTCGGGGGTGTAATTGTATAAATCGGATTGTGATTAATATAATTGCATAACTCGTTTTAATCTGTTTTGTTTGGTATATGGCTTTTGGGGGGTTAATGACCATGTCCTGGATATCCTCGGCTCATTCATTGAAATGGCCACGACTTAAGCACGGGGTGTAGGCATACACCTATGTATAAATGGTAATCTACAATAAGGAATTTTCCTTGTGGGCATTATACCTGTGGCGTGTCAATTAATCTTGTCCGGCTCTTCTAACCGGCCCTGACAGACGGCAAACATATAAATCTGTATACAAGATTATTTTAAAATAATTGTCCTAAGTTATAAAAGATATTTTGTGCCTTGTGCATTCAAATCAATTTTCTTAAACATTCTCAAAATCAGTCGGTTAATTGTATTTACCAGTGTAAACTGACGTATTTTCTAAAAAGGCTAAGTGCAGACGAACCATTCTGACACTCGAAGACATGCTGCGAGCATGTGTGTGATTGAGTTTAGTAAGAGTTGGAAAGACATTTACATTTGGCAGTCACCATATTAGTATTTAGACAGCTATGTTTGGGACATTGCATGGACAGTAACGCTAACCTCCCAGTTGGACTAAGGTGGGTGACAACCTAATCACAGATCCAGGACTTGTACTCGAAACTCTTGAGAAGATTGCCTAGATCGTAAATCGTTAGACGGCAGCGCGTGGCTGTCAGAAAAGCGGATAAGCTTAGGAAACACTGGGAGTTCGCTGTAGGCGAACGTGTCATAATCGAAGGTCTCACCCTGGGAGGGTGCGGTACACTATAGAAAACGTGGCAAGCTTAGTTTATGATGCGTTGGGACAGTCGGATTTCTGGAACGAATCGGTAACATGGCTCACAAACTCGGGTTAACTGACGAATTGGGTAACGTTCACTATGTCATTTATATCTCGAATCTAAAGAAGTGTTGTTCGATGAAACACCTGTGATGCCCCTACTAGCGCCTAAGGCTAACGACAAGTTGCAGTTGTCGAGGAACCTATCGAAAACATGGACCAAGAAGTCAAGATTCATTAACATAGTCGAATTCCAATCGTGAGAGTTCGTTGGAACTCAAGGTGTGGACCGGAGTTCCCGTGAGAACGCAAAGATCAGGTGAAGATCTGTCATCCTCGACTGTTCAAGCGGTTTTTGATGTCATTGGCGAATTTCAGGACGAAATTCTCTTTCAAGTTGGGGATGATGTGGCACCTGAAGAAAATCTGCAGCAATCTTGACTTATCACTTCACTCCTTTGTGCTTACTTGTCAAATTTCGGGGCGAAATTTCTTTCAAGTTGGGGATGATGTGACAACCCGAACTTTCGAGGTCAGTGTCGTTTAATCTTGTGATCCAAATCTCTCGTTATGCATTCCTCTTCTTGTGCTGAACATTTTGGGCTAGTATAAAACTTGTTAATATTAGATTCATACACATTGTATTTGGGCCGAATGTAATTGGGCTGCTCACATTGTATTTGGGCAGAATGTACTTGGGCTACTTACACCACAATTATGTTTAACAAACACGTACTCATGTTTGGGCCGAGTACTAGTTTGCACATGTTGGGCTGATACACACACACCCGGAACCTTGGGTAGTTACGTTTGGCCCTGGAGGAGCCCAAGTGGGTCTTGCATTAGGGTCCGTCTTTTAGCTTAGCATTTATACACACATAGGTTATGAATTATGATAACACAATTATACCCCAAACCCTAGGTTTCTCTAACCGCACACGGCAGTGGTAGACCCCCCCCCCTGTTTCGAGATAGCATCTTGATCAGTCAAGTTTCTGGTTAGTGGTTCTGACTTGTTGACTTTCATATTTGTGTGATATTGTTTATGTGTGATAGTGAATGATTGATGCTTATGATAATCTCTATTTAATGATCTTGCTTATACGTAATCTTGATTTAACGAATTATACATGTATGTTGATGTTGTGTCCTGGTATGATTAGAACGACGCTAGGTGATGTTATGATCATTGGTTCGATGAGTGTTTAAGTATACATACATGTGTTAACTGATTGTTAGTTGTGTTTATATGTTTAAGGATTAGGGTTGGGTTGAATGTATGCTGCCGATTCATCTTGCGAATCTGCAGAAAATATGTAACTGAATGGTTTAGGTTTACGATTAAATCTGTGTTGGTGAGATTCACTGTTAGAGATCATGAGAACTGCTAGGGCTATGACGAAAGACCCACCCCACGAAACTCCATGTCGACGAAACTCCATGTCGACAAAACAACAGGTCGACGAAACACCTGGGTGTTTCGTCACACACCTGTTGCTGATGATCTGGATGTTTCGTCACATGCACCGGCCGACGAAAGATAATGTTTGAATATAATCTGGTGGGTGGTTATATTGGGTTAACACACCTGGGCCGCACCCCCGCGAGTGGGCCAATTGGTTAGGGGTCGCATACTTTTGGATGATGCTGGGCCCCGCGGCTAAAGGCTTTTATACGGCTGGGCCTGGAAATCAAATGGGCTAATAACTTGTGTAAATCACACATTTGATGAAGAACGAATGGACAGTTAGTGTGCTATGTGTAAAATGAGTAGTGTTGTGAACTTGAGTATAACTAGGAATACATGCTATGAGACGACAATGATTGTTATCTATGTGAGAAACTGTTACTTGCTATGTGAATTCCCGGTATGCGACCGGCTTGATGATGTGTGTGTGTTACCCGTACACTCTGTGTGAAATATGTATGAAAAATAAGTGAGTAATGTGTATAAGGTACTGACAATGATTGGTAACCACGTTAGGATTTGGGTTGACCAACTTGGACGGGTAACTTAACAAACCGAGCAAATCAAAGGTGAGTTCACTGCTCTTTTTCCAAGCATGCATCCCGGGAAGGGATATCGGGTAACGTTCCAGGGAGGAATGTCAGGTTATTGGGATGTCTGTTATTACACTCATTTTCTATCATATAAGACCCCTTACATCTACCGATAGTTGTCGGGGAGGCAACGAGGTTATTAGTTGATAGCGCTATTAGGTTTGGCACCCTCACACCGTACCGGGGAGGACGGGCGTGAACTAGTTACCTTAAAGCATGACCAATGTTTTGATAGAGACATTTGGGGTTGGGCAAATACATCTTGTAGCCATTGCGGTAATCGAGTTAATAACAACATCAAAACAAATCGTTGAACTGTTTTATACACATATCTGGTAACTAAACGAGTTAACAAAACTTTGAACTCACCAGCGTCGTCTGACACACTTGTCTGCATGCTTGCAGGTCTATAGGTTTATATCAATGGGACTTGCTATCTGGGATGCTGGAGTGGTCATGCGTCGACATACTTGGAATCACAAGACAAGTCTAACGGTTTTGTACATGTGGTTTATGAAACTCTTAACAAATGATTATGCCTCCGTTGTATACAATGAATGATATGTAACGTTTGTAACACTTTATGTTAATGAATGAAAGTTTTATTTAAATATATTTATGAGTTCAATGTGATTGGTGGATTGGATCTTGGTACGTCACACGCCTCGTGGGAGTTTCCAGATGTGGTATTTTGGGGGTGTGACAATATGAGTCTTTTAATCTACTATGCTATGTACTCAAACTTTTATACTCGCCAGTACGTTCTGTACTGACTTATTTTAATACATGTTGCAGGCTGATAGGATGCTATGGCATCAAGTGAAACAAGCTAGGAATGATGCTTAGAAACTCGCTTAGATAATCTATCAAACTAGAAACAATTTTGATTATTTGTATTTGATATTTGTGCTTGGTTGTGGATTTTATTAGACTATGTTTGAATCAATCTAATTGATATCGAAATATCTAGTGTTATGGAATCTCATGAGCAATCTAAACGCTTAATGCCGCCCCCCGATGTTTCCGCCATCGGTTGGGGTGTGACACCAACCACCCAAGAATGGAATCGTCGAGCGAAAACACTTGACAACCTCCTGAAAGCAGCTTTTCTTGCCACCACACCTTGCTCCATCAATTAGGAATCTGATGCCGTAACTAAACACATTTCGTAAATTGTTTCCATTTTTAAGTGTTTATTTTTTGGTGTCTAATCCACATATATATCACCAATGCTCTTGATTTTCTTGATTGTATGTCTCTTAAATGTCAACATATACACGTGTGATTTAGTTTACGAAGATTTTTCAATGCCGAGAACCTCGATCAGTGAGTAAAAAAGGCGTAAGGTTCACAATGGTGTAAAACTAAAATGGGATTTACCGGGCTAGGATTCGAGTTAAAGGAACAAAGGCCAAACCAACCACCCAAGAATGGAATCGTCGAGCGAAAACACTTGACAACCTCCTGGAAGCAGCTTTTCTTGCCACCAGACCTTTCTCCATCAATTAGGAATCTGATGTCGTTAATAAACACATTCCTTAAATTGTAGCCATTTTTTGAGTGTTTATTTTTTGGTGTCTAATCCGCATATATATCACCATTGCTCTTAATTTTCTTGACTGTATATCTCTAAAATGTCAACATATACACGTGTGATTTAGTTTACGAAGATTTTTCAATGCCGAGAAACTCGATCAGAAAGTAAAAAGGTATAAGGTTCACAATGGTGTAAAACTAAAATGGGATATATCAAGCTAGGATTGGAATTACAGGAACAAGGGCCAAACCAACCACCCAAGATGGAATCCTCGAGCGAAAACACTTGATAACCTCCTGGAATCAGCTTTTCTTGCCACCAGACCTTTCTCCATCAATTAGGAATCTGATGCCATCACTAAACACATTCCTTAAATTGTAGCCATTTTTTGAGTGTTTATTTTTTGGTGTCTAATCCGCATATATATTACCATTGCTCTTGATTTTCTTGACTGTATATCTCTTAAATATCAACATATACACGTGTGATGTAGTTTATGAAGATTTTTTAATGCCGAGAACCTCGATTAGAGAGTAAAAAAGGCGTAAGGTTCACAGTGGCGTAAAACTAAAATGGGATATACCGGGCTAGGACTCGAGTTACAGGAACAAGGGCCAAACCAACCACCCAAGAATAGAATCGTCGAGCAAAACCACTTGACAACCTCCTGGAAGCAGCTTTTCTAGCCACCAGACCATTCTCCATCAATTAGGAATCTGATGCCGTTACTAAACACACTCCTTAAATTGTAGCCATTTTTTGAGTGTTTATTTTTTGGTGTCTAATCCGCACATATATCACCATTGCTCTTAATTTTCTTGACTGTATATCTCTTAAATGTCAACATATACACGTGTGATTTAGTTTACGAAGATTTTTCAATGCCGAGAAACTCGATCAGAATGTAAAAAGGCGTAAGGTTCACAATGGTGTAAAACTAAAATGGGATATACTGGGCAGGGATTCGAATTACGTGAACAAGGGTCAAACCAACCACCCAAGAATGGAATCGTCGAGCGAAAACACTTGACAATTTCTTGCCACCAGACCTTTCTCCATCAATTAGGAATCTGATGCCATCACTAAACACATTCCTTAAATTGTATATATCACCATTGCTCTTGATTTTCTTGACTGTATATCTCTTATATGTCAACATATACACGTGTGATTTAGTTTACGAAGATTTTTCAATGCCGAGAACCTCGATCAGAGAGTAAAAAAGGCGTAAGGTTAACAATGGTGTAAAACTAAAATGGGATATAACGGGCTAGGACTCGAGTCACAGGAACAAGGGCCAAACCAACCACCCAAGAATGGAATCGTCGAGCGAAAACACTTGACAACCTCCTGGAAGCAGCTTTTCTAGCCACCAGACCATTCTCCATCAATTAGGAATCTGATGCCGTTACTAAACACACTCCTTAAATTGTAGCCATTTTTTGAGTGTTTAATTTTTGGTGTCTAATCTGTATATATATCACCATTGCTCTTGATTTTCTTAACTGTATATCTCTTAAATGTCAACATATACACGTGTGATTTAGTTTACGAAGATTTTTCAATGCCGAGAACCTCGATCAGAGAGTAAAAATGGCGTTAGGTTCACAATGGTGTAAAGCTAAAATGGGATATACCGGGCTAGGATTCGAGTTACAGGAACAAAGGCCAAACCAACCACCCAAGATTGGAATCGTCGAGTGAAAACACTTGACAACCTCCTGAAAGCAGCTTTTCTTGCCACCACACCTTGCTCCATCAATTAGGAATCTGATGCCGTAACTAAACACATTTCGTAAATTGTTTCCATTTTTAAGTGTTTATTTTTTGGTGTCTAATCCGCACATATAACACCATTGCTCTTGATTTTCTTGACTGTATATCTCTTAAATGTCAACTTATACACGTGTGATTTAGTTTACGTGGATTTTTCAATGCTGAGAACCTCGATCAGAGAGTAAAAAAGGCGTAAGGTTCACACTGGTGTAAAACTAAAATGGGATATACCGGGCTAGGATTCGAGTTACAGGAACAAGGGCCAAACTAACCACCCAAGAATGGAATCGTCGTGCGAAAACACTTGACAACCTCCTGGAAGCAGCTTTTCTTGCCACCAGACCTTTCTCCATCAATTAGGAATCTGATGCCGTCACTAAACACATTCCTTAAATTATAGCAATTTTTTGTGTCTAATCCACATATATATCACCATTGCTCTTGATTTTCTAAACTGTATATCTTTTAATGTCAACTTATACACGTGTGATTTAGTTTACGAAGATTTTTCAATGCCGAGAACCTCGATCAGAGAGTAAAAAAGGCGTAAGGTTCACAATGGTGTAAAACTAAAATGGGATATACCGGGCTAGGATTCGAGTTACAGGAACAAGGGCCAAACCAACCACGCAAGAATGGAATCGTCGAGCGAAAACACTTGACAACCTCCTGGAAGCAGCTTTTCTAGCCACCAGACCATTCTCCATCAATTAGGAATCTGATGCCGTTACTAAACACACTCCTTAAATTGTAGCCATTTTTTCAGTGTTTAATTTTTGGTGTCTAATCTGTATATATATCACCATTGCTCTTGATTTTCTTAACTGTATATCTCTTAAATGTCAACATATACACGTGTGATTTAGTTTTCGAAGATTTTTCAATGACGAGAACCTCGATCAGAGAGTAAAAAAGGCGTAAGGTTCACAATGGTGTAAAACTAAAATGGGATATACCGGGCTAGGATTCGAGTTACAAGAACAAGGGCCAAACCAACCACCCAAGAATGGAATCGTCGAGCAAAAACACTTGACAACCTCCTGGAAGCAGCTTTTCTTGCCACCAGACCTTTCTCCATCAATTAGGAATCTGATGCCATTACTAAACACACTCCTTAAATTGTAGCCATTTTATGAGTGTTTATTTTTTGGTGTCTAATCCGCATATATATCACCATTGCTCTTGATTTTCTTGATTGTATATCTCTTAAATATCAACATAGATTTGAGGTGAACTCCTTTTCCTCTTCTTCCGGACCGGACCCTTCCATGTGAGAAGCTGGAAGTCGAGTTATTGATGAATGAGAATCTAATGTCTTATTAAACCTTTAGGAGCGATCTGTTCATCCATCTCGAAATATCGTAAGTAAGAGAAGAAGAAGAATCTGACGCCCAAAATTCCCATGTCTTTCTTGGTTGGACCAACCGGCGAAATAAGTCTTCCTGAATTGGAAGAGCAAGAACAAGTCTCTCCATTTTTTTGGGGGAGCAGAGCAGTCAAAGAATGAAACAGATCAAATGATTGTTCTAGAATGGTTATTTCTCACAATTGCTCCTTGTGATTCAGCGGAACCATGGCAATTAGGATCTCAAGACGCAGCAACACCTATGATGCAAGGAATAATAGACTTACATCACGATATCTTTTTCTTCCTCATTCTTATTTTGGTTTTCGTCTCACGGATCTTGGTTCGCACTTTATGGCATTTCCAAAAAGAAAAAAATCCAATCCCGCAAAGGATTGTTCATGGAACTACTATCGAGATTCTTCGGACCATATTTCCTAGTATCATCCCGATGTTCATTGCTATACCATCATTTGCTCTCTTATACTCAATGGACGAGGTAGTAGTAAATCCAGCCATTACTATCAAAGCTATCGGACATCAATGGTATCGGAGTGCGCCTCTTCACGAGGGTGATTTAAGTGCAACGAAATGCCTTAAGAATATGGTTCGCGAAGCATCTGGCTTACCGGTAATCTCCCATTCCCGCCGTCGAGAGACTTAAATAACTATAGCATGCCAGAAACGGGGAGTTGAGATGGTTAGACCTATACCCCGAAATGCTCCCAGCATAGAAGCCTATGGTTCCATCTTGTTATTGCTGGAGGTACACATCCCTCTTCTCGGTGTGGAGCGATATACGAGAAATAGATGCTCAACCTGAAATGTCTGATAACGGCGCTGAAGTAGTGAATCTATCGGCACCATAGCTGTGGCATACAACTTTGGACCTAACGGCTAGCCCATTAACCTTTCGGAATGGGGGATCCCCGTTGGCAACAACCACGGTAGTAGTTGCGGAACTACTGGGTCGGGAGAGGACAACCTCTTGTTCCTGCTCCTCTTTCTTCGCTTCGGGGATGGAGGTCCTACGGTAGGTAACAGCAGGTACAAGCAACTTGACCGAAGGGGACCAGCGCTTCTACTCTTCCACCGAGGAGCCGTTCGCAGCGAGAAGCAAGGGATATCGTGAACGGTGGGAGGTCACAGAGAATTTACCTATTCATAGAGTGATCCTATGATCTATACAGGATATAGACTATCTCTTTCTTTATTCGATTCTTTTTCTGAAAAAAAAAAAAAAGAAGAAGGGTGACTCAACTTCTCAGCTAGAGTTGGGGGTGGGACTTGTTGGCATAATGCAAGCTGGAACGTGGGAATTCGAGGTCTCATGAACTACTACTAAAAACCTACTTTTTTCTTTTTGGACAAACGATATCAGGTCAGGTCAATGGATGGATCCAGATCTACGGGCCGGTCGGCCCCGGCCGATGAGCATAGGGAATCTATACTCGAGTGTTCAACTGGGCCCCTGATAGGATAGGTGAGGAATCACTCTTGATCTTTTTATTGGGGCCTACAACTTCTCCGAGCCGACTAGCATCCCTTTCCACTGCGCATTTATCGAACAAAGAAGACAACTATAGGATCGAAATCGCTTTCCATGGTGAACTGGTCGTCCCGTACCTTCTGCCTGTCTCATATGTGTGGAACAAGGTCTTTTTCGATTCCAGCCCCCCCCCCTCGAATACATAGGGTAGGTAGGACTGGGTGAGAAAGGGTTCCCTGTTGCCAATAAACTTTCCCCGGCCTTCGATTCCCCTTACTCATAAAGGGTCTTACGGTCGGTACTAACTAAAGAAAAAGAGTCCTCTTAGACGTGTGATTTAGTTTATGAAGATTTTTCGATGCCGAAAACCTCGATCAGGGAGTAAAAAAGGCGTAAGGTTCACAATGGTGTAAAACTAAAATGGGATATACCGGGCTAGGATTCGAGTTACAGGAACAAGGGCCAATCCTACCACCCAAGGATCGAATCGTCGAGCGAAAACACTTGACAACCTCCTGGAAGCAGCTTTTCTTGCCACCAGACCTTTCTCCATCAATTAGGAATCTAATGCCGTCACTAAACACATTCCTTAAATTGTAGCCATTTTTTGGGTGTTTATTTTTTGGTGTCTAATCCGCATATATATCACCATTGCATTTTGATTTTCTTGATTATATATCTCTTAAATGTCAACATATACACGTGTGATTTAGTTTACGAAGATTTTTCAATTCCGAGAACCTCGATCAGAGAGTAAAAAAGGCGTAAGGTTCACAATGGTGTAAAACTAAAATGGGATATACTGGGCTAGGATTCGAGTTACAGGAACAAGGGCCAAACCAACCACTCAAGAATGGAATCGTCGAGCAAAAACACTTGACAACCTCCTGGAAGCAACTTTTCTTGCCACCAGACAATTCTCCATCAATTAGGAATTTGATGCCGTCACTAAACACATTCCTTAAATTGTATCCATTTTTTGAGTGTTTATTTTTTGGTGTCTAATCCACATATATATCACCATTGCTCTTGATTGTCTTGACTGTATATCTCTTAAAGTCAACATATACACGTGTGATTTAGTTTACGAAGATTTTTCAATGCCGAGAACCTCGATCAGAGAGTAAAAAAGGCATAAGTTTCACAATGGTGTAAAACTAAAATGGGATATATTGGGTTAGTATTCGAGTTACAGGAACAAGGGCCAATCCCACCACCCAAGAATCGAATCGTCGAGCGAAAACACATGACAAACTCCGGGAAGCAGCTTTTCTTGCCACCAGACCTTTCTCCATCAATTAGGAATCTGTTGTCGTCACTAATCACATTCCTTAAATTGTAGCCACTTTTTGATTGTTTATTTTTTGGTGTCTAATCCGCATATATATCACCATTGCTCTAGATTTTCTTGACTGTATATCTCTTAAATGTCAACATATACACGTGTGATTTAGTTTACAAAGATTTTTCAATGCCGAGAACCTCGATCAGAGAGTAAAAAAGGCGTAAGGTTCACAATGGTGTAAAACTAAAATGGGATATACCGGGCTAGGATTCGAGTTACAGGAACAAGGGCCAAACCAACCACCCAAGAACCGAATCATCGAGCAAAAACACTTGACAACCTCCAGGAAGCAGCTTTTCATGCCACCAGACCTTTCTCCATCAATTAGGAATCTGATGTCGTCACTAAACACATTCCTTAAACTGTAGCTATTTTTTGAGTGTTTATTTTTTGGTGTCTAATCCGCATATATATCACCATTGCTCTTGATTTTCTTGACTGTATATCTCTTAAATGTCAACATATACACGTGTGATTTAGTTTACGAAGATTTTTCAATGCCGAGAACCTCGATCAGAGAGTAAAAAAGGCGTAAGGTTCACAATGGTGTGTTAGTGCACGGAATGTTTGTTGACTTCGTCTGCATTAAGTCTTAGGTCAAGTTAGGTCAAGATTGGTGCTTGAGAGTCAAATTAGGAGGTTTAGCTTATGTGTACATAGGTTTAGAGGAGGTTTCGCTTTTATGTACACTAGTTGGTTAAGGTTTCGCTCATGTGGTTATCAGGTAGTTCCGCTTATGTGTCACATGGAGGTTTCGCAGTAGTTCCGCTTATGTGTCACATGGAGGTTTCGCTTATATGGCATGCCATATAAGCTAAACTAGCTGCCTTATATATACCTCATGTGTGTATGTTGGCGCGGAACTAGATCATTGCTTGTGTAACCCAACTCTGTCAAATTTGAATCAGAAAGCATAAATAGAAAAGGAATTGAAAAGGAAAAGCTGTGTAACTTCATGTGCATTGATTCCGCCTTTGTATGTGAAGATGAACGTTCTTAACTGACTATTTAGGGTCGGAACACGGTCCAACAAGTGGTATCAGAGCTCAGGACGAGGAGTTCATACTACTACAGCTTGATTCTACCAAATTCTCTGATTTCTACTCACTTTCTCTCATACTTTTTCGATTCGAACTGGTTTCTTCGGTTGAAATGGTCTGAATTTCGAATATAACGTGTAAAACATACAATTAACAAACCCTAGAAAGTTTCAGGTTAAAACACGGCTTAAAAATGGTAAAAATCTGTTAAAAACCTAGTTCCGCTTATTCGGACATCACAGGTTTCGCTCGAAATACATAGGTTTCGCTCGAAATAACTTGATAGTTCCGCTTATTCGAACAAGTTAGTTTCCCTTATTCGAACAAGTTAGTTCCGCTCATTCGAACAAGTTAGTTCCACTTATTCGGACACTGATAGTTCCACTTATTCGGACACTGATAGTTCCACTTATTTGGACACTGATAGTTCCACTTATTCGGACACTGATAGTTTCGCTTATTCGGACACTGATAGTTTTGCTTGTTTGTAATAATCAGACATTGATTTGATTCCGCTCGAGTGTTCATTGTGATTGTTCTTTTAAGTGATCTTGTTTGATTGTACAAAACTTGGCAAAAATGTTTGATGAACAAGAAAACAAGAATCTTGAAAATTTAAATAACTGGACTAAGGAATCTTGATGTGAGATGAAATATGATAAGGATGTTTATGTTAAAAGATTCGAAAATTTCTTATGTATGAAGAATGAATCAGTGGAGATGTTGAAAGAAAGGTTTTATGAGCTAATCATCAAGTTAGAAAAACATAAGATATATCATTCAAATGATGAAAGAATTTCAAAATTTGTTGATGCTTTACCTTTGGAATGGGATAAATTCGTGAATGAACTGAAACGGGATTCTAGTTTATCACGCTTTGATTTAAGAAGTTTCATCAATACAATAACAAATCATAGGCTTGATGAAGATTCAAGGAAAAGGAAGTTATTGGATGAAATAAAAGAAGAATCAAAAAGGATAAATTTGGATGTAATCATTGAAATGAGAAAATGAATCACTGTGTATCTTGCAGCAAAAAATAATATGAGATACGATATTAAGAGGGGTTGTTATATTGATGAAAATATGAATCCTCTTGATTTTGTTAAAATTTTCTGTGCAGGAACATACAAGATGGAAACAAAGAAAGAAGTTGATGATGGAGAGATGAATGGAAAATGCTTAATATGCGAAAAATCAGAAGCAGACAATGTGAAACTCTTGAAGGATGTGGAGAGTTTGACATTGGAAAACAAAACTTTGAAGATTGAGAAGAAAGCCGATGATGAACAGATTCTGGAGTTACGCTTGAACTGTGAAAAGCTGAAATCTGAGAATGATAAACTGTTATACGATTTGAACAGTTTGACATCAGAAAACAAAATTTTGAAAGAAAAAGAAAAAGACTTTGAAAGCAAAAAGAAATCTTCAGAAAATGAAGATTTCTGGATAAAACTGGAAAACAAGAATCTGAAACAAAATGAAACAAAATTTCAAGAACAGTTAAAAGTTTTGGAAAATGAAAAATCTGTTCTTGAAAATATTAAAATTGAAAATGAAAAATCAATCAAGTCTCATCTTGAATATCTCAGCTTGAAAATGAAGCTGAGAATTCAAGAAACAAGATTGATGAACTTGAAAAGAAATTGAAAGGTTTTGTGACCTCATTAGATTTTTTGAATATCCCCTGTCCAAAACCGATCAATTCTGTTCCAATAAGTGACAATGTCACAAATTTTGACAAAGTCAAAATTGAAGATTGTGATGACAAATCTGATGATGAAAAAGAAAAAGAAGAAAAAAGAAAAACATTTTTGAAATTAAATGAAATGTTTAAAAATATTGTTTTACATTCTACTGAGAAAGGTGAATGCTCAACGCAAAAGCCCGTACAGAAGAATGTGGAACAGAAACAAAAAGATAAAAAATCGAAAAATTTTCAAAAAGAAAATAAAAGCTTATCAGATCAATCATCCAATCACAATAAAAATCACAAAAATTTAAAAATCAAAACTCAAAAATAGTTGGTAATAAGTGGTGCAGGTCGGATCACAGTGCTCAAAAGTCAAATCCAGCAATCAAGAGGAAAAAGGAGTATCATCAAGCCAAACAGTGTTTTGATTTGAGCATTTGGACTGAAAATGGTGATTGGTACGATAACAGAGTGTGTTACCGATGCGGTTATCAAGGACACATTGCTGTTAACTGCCAGAATTGGAGTTATGAGACGAGAATATGCTATAATTGTCAAATCAGAGGTCACATTGCAAGAGATTGCCCAAGGAGATCGAATGACAGATTAAGGGCTAACTCTCAAAGAATGGCAAAGAAACCAGTCAACATCAAGCCCCATGAACAGAAGGTTTTAAAACCCAAAGTTCAAGAACAGATAATTCAAGAAAAGAAAGTGAAGCTTTCTCAGGGGCAGAAAGACAGACTGAGGAAGAAGAGGAAGAAGGCCAGAGAATATCTGGAGAAGATTTTGTCCTCGGGTTCACCGGACAAGTTGAATAAGAGTTCTGATGAATCAACTCACTCGATTGCAAAGTCAAACAAGACGAATTCATCGGATGCAAATCTGAGGACAAAAGAGAAAAAGAAGAAAAAGAAAGTTGTCGGTGATGAATCTGGCTCATTAAAGTCAGACAAGCCACACTCAGGCAATGATTCTGGTGTGTCAAAACCAGAAAAGCCATTTGTTGAGGTAAAATCTGAGAATTCAGGTTTAACAATGGATGCAAAATTTCCACCATTGTTGAACAAGAATTCAAAATCACCCAAGGACCGTCAGGCTTGGGTGAAACTATTCAAATAGAAAAACCTGACTTGCCGGAGTTCCCAGGTTGGTAAGCGTGGAACATGAATCGGCACATTTCTTGAGAAATTTCACTCTGGTGATTTTTTCGTCTTACATGTGGTAAATCAGGGACATTAAGTTGTACTTGATTTTCTACAAGTGATGTTTGAGGTTTAAAACTAATATTGTAAAATCTGTTCAGTGATTAAAGAAGAACAATGTGATGAAATAACCCCGAATTTGTAAAATGACACACAAAACTAATTTTCCGGAAAAACCATTTTGATTAAAACAAACTTAAGTGTTTTGAAATCTAAGTGGGAAAATAGTTTGTTGTCAGGGGGAGTTCTGATTGTTTGCGCCAGATGGATGGAGAATTGAAGTGATTCTCATCAAGTTGTCAAATTTATATAGTTCGTTTTCAAATTTTCCTTGAAAATCAAAATTGAAACATATTTTGATTTTAGGGGGAGAAAAATTTAAAAAAAATAGAAAATTTGAAAATGTCAAAAAACATTGAAAAAATCAAAAATGAGTTTTGTTGCGAGTAAGAGGAAATGATAGTAAATCAGTGGACTATCACAGCATGCTAAAGATATGAAATGTCAAATGTGATAAACGGTTTCACTAATGATGTGGATAGGTTTTCGCACATTTAGTAAATGTATTTGGGATATAAACCTAAAATTTCAAACTTGTGAAATTCGTGGGGAACACTACTTGGATATATAGGTAACCCCTGAAATCTCGTTTGAAAGGTCTCGTATTCTGATATACTAGGTTTTTATACTCAATGATGTCTGGGGTATTATTCCAGGACTTCTGCTGAATGGAAGTTCTGACCTAGTCCTTGAATAATACTTTCTGCAAATGCTTGAAACATAGCATAAACCCTCAGTATGCTGATGAAACAATAAAATTGATAGTCGCTGCTGTTGTAACTAAAAGATCCTCTAAAGGGGACATACCATAAAGTCGAAGCTGATATCTCTCTGCGCATACGGAAGTATCGACCTGAGATCCCTCGGCCCTCGCATTACCTAATTTATGTACAGATATCATTGTAGTGTACTCACCTGTAAGACTGAATATTGAGATTCTGGATACGAGAGTATATTCAAGAGGTGGGACACATGAATGAGCTAAGTTCATAAGACATCTAAATCGTATCCTGAGTAAATTGAAATTTGTGTGAGAATTTAAGATGGATCAGTATATCGACAATCAAGGTGAGTCATTTAGAACTTAAAATGATTAAAGCTTAATGGTGCTTGTGATCTGTCTCATAAACTGATATGATCTTCTTACACAAACTCATAAAAATATTGTTTGTATATACTTGTTTTACTGCATTTCATTCAAAACAAAAATTCAAAAAGATTTTCGACAACTGATGTTGAAGAGCTGAGGTTCAAAATGCTAAGTGCTAAACATGATGATTTGGATTGGGAAACTTTGTTGAAAATTCTTTGAATGTCATATACAAATGTTTTGAAAGATTGTGTGCTTAGTTAATCAAGGTCATTCATTTAAACTTGATGTATCTAATATGTTTGTTGAATAAATGATGTCTACCAATAAGTTTACTAAATTCAATTGCTATAAATTTGTGAAACTTATGTTGAGGTAGAGAATGTGCAGGTTAAACAGGTTTTGGACTTCATCATTCCCATGGAAGTTAATTGTCAAAGCTTGAACCAGATATCTCAGATTCTAGCATATTGAGAGGGGGAGTCTGTGAAAGGGGGAGTCTGGATCAACAGTCAAAGGGGAAGTCTGAAGATGGAGCCAGGACAAGAGTGTGAACCTGTGAAGATAGAGTGCTTATGATGTAAAGACAGAGAGTTGGAGAAAAGACCAAGACTGAAGACTCGGAGCTGAAGACTTCGTCAACATCCAAGGGGGAGTCTGTTGGTGCACGGAATGTCTGTTGACTTCGTCTGCATTAAGTCTTAGGTCAAGTTAGGTCAAGATTGGTGCTTGAGAGTCAAATTAGGAGGTTTAGCTTATGTGTACATAGGTTTAGAGGAGGTTTCGCTTTTATGTACACTAGTTGGTTAAGGTTTCGCTCATGTGGTTATCAGGTAGTTCCACTTATGTGTCACATGGAGGTTTCGCAGTAGTTCCGCTTATGTGTCACATGGAGGTTTCGCTTATATGGCATGCCATATAAGCGAAACTAGCTGCCCTATATATACCTCATGTGTGTATGTTGGAGCGGAACTAGATCATTGCTTGTATAACCAAACTCTGTCAAATTTGAATCAGAAAGCATAAATAGAGAAGGAATTGAAAAGGAAAAGCTGTATAACTTCATGAGCATTGATTCTGCTTTTGTATATGAAGATGAACGTTCTCAACTGACTATTTAGGGTCGGAACACGGTCCAACATGGTGTAAAACTAAAATGGGATATACCGGGCTAGGATTCGAGTTACAGGAACAAGGGCCAAACCAACCACCCAAGAATGGAATCGTCGAGCAAAAACACTTGACAACCTCCTGGAAGCAGCTTTTCTTGCCACCAGCCCTTTCTCCATCAATTAGGAATCTGATGCCGTCACTAAATACACTCCTTAAATTGTAGCCATTTTTTGAGTGTTTATTTTTTGGTGTCTAATCCGCATATATATCACCATTGCTCTTGATTTTCTTGACTGTATATCTCTTAAATGTCAACATATACACGTGTGATTTAGTTTACGAAGATTTTTCGATGCCGATAACCTCGACCAGAGAGTAAAAAAGGCGTAAGGTTCACAATAGTGTAAAACTAAAATGGGATATACCGGGCTAGGATTCGAGTTACAGGAACAAGGGCCAATCCTACCACCCAAGAATCGAATTGTCGAGCGAAAACACTTGACAACCTCCTGGAAGCAGCTTTTCTTGCCACCAGACCTTTCTCCATCAATTAGGAATCTGATGCCGTCACTAAACACATTCCTTAAATTGTAGCCATTTTTTGGGTATTTATTTTTTGGTGTCTAATCCGCATATATATCACCATTGCATTTTGATTTTCATGATTGTATATCTCTTAAATGTCAACATATACACGTGTGATTTAGTTTACGAAGATTTTTCAATTCCGAGAACCTTGATCAGAGAGTAAAAAAGGCGTAAGGTTCACAATGGTGTAAAACTAAAATGGGATATACTGGGCTAGGATTCGAGTTACAGGAACAAGGGCCAAACCAACCACCCAAGAATGGAATCGTCGAGCGAAAACACTTGACAACCTCCTGGAAGCAGCTTTTCTTGCCACCAGACATTTCTCCATCAATTAGGAATCTGATGCCGTCACTAAACACATTCTTTAAATTGTAGCCATTTTTTGAGTGTTTATTTTTTGGTGTCTAATCCGCATATATATCACCATTGCTCTTGATTGTCTTGACTGTATATCTCTTAAATGTCAACATATACACGTGTGATTTAGTTTACGAAGATTTTTCAATGCCGAGAACCTCGATCAAAGAGTAAAAAAGGCGTAAGTTTCACAATGGTGTAAAACTAAAATGGGATATAACGGGCTAGGAATCGAGTTACAGGAACAAGGGCCAAACCAACCACCCAAGAATGGAATCGTCGAGCAAAAACACTTGACAACCTCCGGGAAGCTGCTTTTCTTGCCACCAGACATTTCTCCATCAATTAGGAATCTAATGCAGTTACTAAACACATTCCTTAAATTGTAGCCATTTTTTGAGTGTTTAATTTTTGGTGTCTAATCCGCATATATATCACCATTGCTCTTGATTTTCTTGACTGTATATCTGTTTAATGTCAACATATATACGTGTGATTTAGTTTACGAAGATTTTTCAATGCCGAGAAACTCGATCAAAGAGTAAAAAAGGCGTAAGGTTCATAATGGTGTAAAACTAAAATGGGATATACCGGGCTAGGATTCGAGTTACAGGAATAAAGGCCAAACCAACCACCCAAAGGGGTAGCCCCTGCTACCCCTTGACGCTTTGGCTGTAGTGTAAATTTCGGAAAAATTTGACGTTTTTTTGATTTCATTATCCCTTTTTTATATGAAACGTTGCCCCTATAAAGATTTTCTAGATCCGCCACTAAAGGTATGGAGGAGTGCACTTCACTAGTCGAGCAATCATGTGCCGCCATTGTTGCCTTCCTTTACAGGTTAGCTCATCCTTGTTGTTGTAGTTCACCTTTATAGCCACCATCTCCACCCACCCATTATCTATATGACTCAAGCCATTATCGTGTTCCAGCTCAAAATATCAACACGGAAGTTACAGAGTTATGGCGTGCTGGAGAAGTGGAAGGTGTGAATGGTGTAATTTGGGGTTTCGAAGAGGATATAACATGCTTTAGGAGTTGTAGAGAGTGAAAAAACCATATTGCCCTTGAAATTATATGGTAAAAGACATCCATGTTCCAGTCAACTAACAGTTGACTAACAACAAATGCTTTCAGGGACGTGATTGATTCCAATTGACAACCACATGGACCGGAATGGTCATTTTTTTCAAATAGAGTTTGTATGTGAGAATGGGTGTAAACCACTGTACTTTACTCTAAAATTAATATCAAGTATAACTATTCAAATATCTTTCACACTAATAATCATTTATATATCAAATACGTTCTAACTAACGCACCTTTTATATCACTTTACATTTTTTAACTTATTTTGTGAAACATTTCAATATAATCAAGGGTTTTGGTCCAAATCTTTTAACTTGGATTTCACAATTTCGACTACTATTTATCCATATGTTTACTTGAACTTTTTTAAATTATAATAACTCATTAAGTTTTAATATTGTTCTGATAAAATTTCTTAAAAACTTAGCAACTTTATTGTATTATAAGATGTTATATTTTAAAGATGTGTGTATGTTGTGATTATTTTACATGTGCTTACAACAATTTTGTATGTATACACTCACAAATATGTGAATTTAACGTGGTAATGAATCGAAAAGCCGATTAACCTATTTTCAAGCATAGACTACAAAGAGTCACGAGGGCAAAAGTAGAGCACTACCTTGCTAGTTGCCACGTAAACCATGTGGGTTTCGCCCTCCACGTCAAAAAAAAGGCTCAAAGGCAAAGCCCCAAATATTTTGAAAAAAAAAAACAAGTAGGTCAAGGGGCAACACCCATAAGACCTTTGCCTTGAAAAGCGAAACGTCCATGTGAAACAAGCGACGAGACGGTGTTGGGGTGTGGAGAGGCTCCCACCTCCCCTCTTCATGCCACCACACTGTGTAGTCCTAAGGGAGATTTAAGGTATTAAACCATTTTTGTAATAAAGAATAGATGAATTTTTTTTCTTTTAATTTTATATGATAAAAATTGTAATTTTTTTTTTTTTTTTTTTGCGTTGTTAATATACAAATTGTGATCTCACATGAAAAGAAATATATATGAACTTCAAGAAATAGAAAAAAAAATGTTTGATATCAATAAGGTAAGAATATGGTACTTATAAAATATCTTTATTTGAAGAAAAGATGTACGCTTTCAAAGAAATAGCCTCCCACAACCCTATATTCACAGCTAATTCTTTTGAAGTATTGTATAACGCTATTAAACCTCCCTCATGAAATCAAATAATAACATTTATAAACTATAACGCCATTAAACCTCACTCATGAAATCAAATAATAACATTTAGGGTAAATTATACTTTTCGTCCTTTATGTTTATACCGGATTGCAACGGATAGTCTTTAACTTCAATAATTAAAGTCACAATCTTTTATTTGGAAAACTTATTACATCTTTCGTCCTTTAGCACTAACAAAGTTACAAATTTAAGTTAAGTTTATTTATATAATGGCACTTTGCTCTTTTTACCAATCTAATTAAGTATTTTATAAATAAAACAAAAACAAAATAAAAAACTTATCCATTGAAACATAATTGGCATGTGTTGGATATGATCGAAGGTGTTGTTTTCTGAAACAACACGCGTTAACACCTTTTACATTAGAATCCATTAGTTTAATCAAAAAAAATTAAAATTCATGATGTACACTCTACAAGCCTTTTGAGATGTAAAACTCAACAAATGCTCTTTAATTTGCTCTGATCAGCCAAAGATACGCTTTGTATTTTGATCTTCTCTGGCTCCAATGATGAGTCATTATCAGTCAAAGATGCGATTTTTATGCTTGTATTGTCCTGTTCTAATCTACCGTAGACACATTTGGTGTAATGGATTTATTTGAATTTAAATCCCCCACATCAACACCAGAACTCAAATAATTACTTTCTTCTATTATGGCATGCCCAAATTTCTCTTTTTCATCGACGCTCATTTCTTCATTTCTTCTGAAGAAAGATGATCAGAACACAACTGGGGAGTTTTCGTCATTTCATTATCCGTCAAAGATGCGATTTTTATTTCGGTATGATCTGGTCCTAAGGCTGAATTGCAATCGCAGCGGCGGCGCTGGTGTAGGGACTACAGTGGCGGCGGTTGTGGTAGGGGCAGGTGATTATGGTGACGGGTGGTTGGCTTGGTGGACGGATTTGGTGGTGGTGATGGTGGGACTTGGATAGAAGGTTAAAGTAACTGAAAGAGGGTGAAAGAGGGGTTTATAAGGTGGGAGGAATCAGAGGTAAAAGGACATAAATGCCCTCACATGGAAATCATGTGATACAATTTAACGTTTAATTTTAACTTTGTTAGTGCTAAAAGACGAAAGATGTAACGAGTTTTCCAAATAAAAGATTATGACTGCAATTATTGAAGTTAAAGGTTATCCGTTGCAATCCGATAGACACATAAAAGGATGAAAAGGGTAATTTACCCTAACATTTATAAAGGTACTATGTGTTTATGTGGTGTAATTCTTGCAATCTTTTTATAACATTTATAATAAATGTACTACCCATTAAAGTGGTGCAACTCCTTGCAATCTTTTGACAAAATCATCAAACTGTGGCTACTAATATTAGATAAGAAATCGGTGTATATAACACAATATGAACAAGACATGAGTTAAAAGGTACATAAAAGAAAGCCACAATGTGTCTAACAACAAAAAAAGATGATAATCAAATGGTGTTATTCCTCTGTATAATATAAAATTAAAACACCAATCCATATGTAGACTATTTACCTAAATAGCTTACTTACCTCATTGTCATCTGGCTGCAATCTTCATTTTTCATGGTTTCTATCCACATTAGTTGTATCCAAACACCCAACACCTACAAAACTCGGCCCGGATGCTCGGGTTTCATAATTCGGGTCACGGGTTTTCAATTTCATCAAGAACAATATCAGCAGGATCACCAATCCATGGCTTTCCTTCCCTCCATTGAAACTTGATCCTTAATTTCCCATTAGCATCCACCCCAACCACTTGACCTTTGCTCGCGTGTGTCTCCATGCCCCAACCCCATCTCGGGTTAACCAAACCCTTTTTTATTTTCACTTTATCGCCCACTACGAACGGTCTGACCCGTTCCATTTCCCAGTTTTTGCAAAGCCATAATCTTTCCAAGAAACAAAACGCTACCCAAAGATCATCGTCTTCAATGCGGTGCACCACCCCAATGCTTGAATGAGTCACATCTCCCCAATGGTGGGTTGGGTTCGAGACAGATGGTTTCACCCGAACCCAGTCTCCGATATGAAGTTCTTCTTGTTCTACTACTTCCACTTCATATGGGTCAAGCATCCATGATTTTGAGCCCGAGGGTGTGTATATTCTTAGCTTCCCATCAGCATCAATGGCGGATATTACACCTATACTTGAATGCGTGTGTCCTGACCACCCGAACCTTGGGTGAGTCACTGAAGACTTGACTCGCACACGTTGACCATTTGTCAGCTTGTTGACTTTTTCAAGATGGGTGCTTGGCCCGACCCAATGCTCTTGTTCTCCACAAAAACCAACCGAAATGTTCCCCTCCCATTTATCTTCTTCATACACAATACCTTGTACAACTCCAATACTACCGGGCCCGATTGATTTCCAAGCACTAGAATTATCCGTCATTCGAACCCATTCTCCAACTTCAAAAGTCGGTTCCATCTCTAAATCCGCAGGATCGCCTCTCCACAAACCTGATAACCCGAAAAACGCAACTCGTAATTCACCATCAGAGTTCACACTGATTATTACACCTCGTGAATCAGGTTGGGCACCTCTCCAACCCCATCTGGGCTCTTGTAGACCTGCCCGGAATCTCACATGCTGCCCGATTTTAAAGCCAGAAACTTTCTCGATATCTGTGTGGTGAGTCATCCATTTACCTTTACGGAAACAACAAGCTAATTCTAAATAACCGGTATCTTGTACACTATGGACAACTGCTAAACTTTCTTTCCCGATACTTAACCAATCATAACTCGGTCTGGTCCCCACACTCGGTTTCGAACGAACCCAGTCACCTACTTCAAACCCTGAAAGCACTTCTGCATCTCCAGGAGATACTTTCCACAAGCTGTGTCTTCCCGCCACTTTCGCCTGAAAAAGAGAGTTTTTATAAGATGTCCGCTCGTATCAAAAATGACCCGTTACCGAGCAAGTAGAGGAAGAGAATTTTTACGTTTAAAGCTCCATCCATGTCGATTCTAACAACTTTACCAACGGTGGCTGGACTTTCATTTGACCATCCAAGTCGCGGTTGACTGACTGAAGAAAGCATATGTATTTCTTGACCCAATTCAAAAGGTGGCACTTTTTCGACATCTGTCACAGAACATGAAAATGGTTTGCTCCTGAAGCAAAAGGCGATTCCCATATCACCGTCTTCCTCCAAACTATGGATCAATCCAATGCTGTTTCTGGTTATATCCTCCCACCCGTATTTAGGGGATGACACAGAAGCCTTAATTCTGACCCAGTCCCTGACCTGCCATGTCACCACGATTGTGTCAAACAAACGGGTCGATTTGGGTTATGCTTTATCTCTAATGGGTCAAAGAGAGAAAAAAATAGAAAAAACAGAATGTAGCTTTAAGAGGAAGGGGTCAAAAAGGTTGAAAGGGAAAGTTGCCCAAATATGCACAAAACTTTGTAAATTACTTTTAAGTTATAATATTGTTCTTAAATGTCATTTACGTCCCTGAGGTTTGGTTAGTTTTGCGACTTCCATCTAAAGGTTTGTTTTTTCGCATCTGGATCCAAAAGGGTTTGAAATCTTGCCATTTTCATCCAGCTCGTTAACTCCATCCGTTTTCTCCGTTAAGTCAGGGGTATTTTTTGTTAACTTAAAGGGCAATTTGGTCTTTAGAATACTTGTACATTATGCTAAATGCTTGTACATAGAGAAAAAAAAAAAACCGAATTCCCCTTTAAGTTAACAAAAAAGACGGAAATACCCCTGACTTAACGAAGAAAAATAGATGGAGTTAACGAGCCGTATGAAAATGGCAAGACTTCAAACCTTTTGGATCCAGATACGGAAAAACAAACCTTTGGACGAAAGTCACAAAAAACTGGCCAAACCTCAGGGACAAAAACCGCATTTACTCTATTATTGAGTTAATAAAACTTCAGTAATCACATAAAAATAACCCGTTTTGATCCAAACCAGTCTTGACCCGTTACCCAGCCTGCCCATTCTGCCACCTCTAATGCCCAGTATCGAACATGGTACAAGATTAATAGTATACCTTGAAGTCTTCCACCTTTTCCATGTCAGAAGGATCAGCTTGCCATGGTATGGGTCGATTTGGAATTTCAATTATCAAAAGACCGTCACTTTCTATTTCAATAATTTTTCCAACACTGTGATGTGTTTCACCGCCCCAAGCGTACCTGGGCTCTGCAACCGACCGTTTTACACAAACCCGATCACCAATCTGTAGACACCATTATTCTATGTTAAACATTTATTTTTGATAGTAGTGAAACATATTACAAGTTTATAACAATTAGCATATTTTTATTACCCTAAACGGCTCAACGGGTTCAACTTCCTCGGGTTCACAATGCCATGGATTTGGAAGATAGCTGAGTTCTAATAATAAACTGTTATCGGGTCTAATACAATATACAATACCAATGCTTCCTGGTGTGACTGATCCTAATCCATGCTTAGCTGTGGTAAGAGCGGGCCGGACCCGGACCCAATCTCCAACTTTGAATTCTTCAACCCGTTCCATTTCTGCAGGATCCGCCTTCCATCCTCTGGATGCTCCAGGAAACCCAACCCGCAATATCCCATCATCATCAACACAAAGTACGGTTCCAATACTGTCTCGAGACTGACCTCTCCAACCAAACCTGTCAAAATAATAAGTTTTATGTTAACATAACATTTGTGGATGACATTCAACACGTTTGACCTGTTAGATATAAAACCTAATCACAAATTGACCCATCCATAGGTAAACGGGTCGAAAGTGACAGCCACCCAGTAAGATTGTAATCAAACCTTGGCTCTCGGACATCTGGTTTAAGTTGCACGTGTTGACCACGATCCAACGGTATGACTTTGATAACTTCATTGGCAAGAACACGAGCTTCACCAGAACAAAATGAAACAAACAGAATGTCTTTGTCTGGGACACTCTGAACAAAACCAACACTGTTGTGTGTTGCACCTTGCCACCCGTATGTTGGAGTGACAACAGTACTTTTGAACTTCACCCAGTCGCCTACTTGATATCTATACCATCATTTTAACATTAAAAAAAATCAAGTCGTCAATCGTCATATAGAATATATTCAAGAAACTGAAAAAAAAAATGTAAACATTGGTACTAACATTGTGGGAAACAAATGAACCCCTTTGTTTGCAAGTGCTTCCATTAAATCTTCTGAAATCCATTCACGAGGAAGAGCTTCCAAGAAGTCACGCAGCGTCATGCCACTGTATCCATCACATTTACATAATTATAGTATTTTTAAACATAAAACTTATTGTTCAAAAATGAAAGTTAATTAAATTTATTACCTGTGATTCCTAACTTCTACAGCAGCCCCTGGATATTTAAGCATAACAATGATCCATTCAAGATTTTCACGAATCATCTTTGCTGTATCAGCAGCTATATGGAAAGCATTGTTGCCTTCATCATCCTAGAAAAGAGTTAAAAACAATATTACAATCGTTATGCAACTAAGTCTGGTTCTTAATTGCTATTTGCTGCTATATTCAGCTTTGCTAGAGAAAGATGGATACCTGCATATTACAATTTGCTCCTGCAGAAAGAAGCATTCCAACACATGATTTTGATCCTCTTGCCAATGCAACATGTAACGGTATTGTGTTTTGCACATTCCTTATGTTCACATCAACTCCAGCATCAAGAATAATCTGTTCAAACAGTTTTAAAGTTTTTTTTCTATAAATAAATAATGTGTGAATTAATTTATGAGATTGTATATTTTAATATTACAGGTTGGGAGACTTTGATCCATTTCTTTTTCAGATTATTTTTTCTTATCTGGTCTATTTGACCCATTTAAAGACAGGTCATAACCTGAATCGACCAGTTTATTAAAAAATGGGCCGGTACTGCCACCTGACCTACCTTAACCAACTCAACATCATTAGTCATAGCAGCAGTATGCAAAGCTGTACGTCCATGCTGTGTGTCTTGCGCAGTAGCATCAGCTCCAGCGGCAAGCAGTATCTGCACCAGTTCCCTACCACCTGCAACAGAATTAAAAATTAACTATCTGTTTTTTTACAACAAATACGCAGTCTAATCAAAAGAAATAAGATTAAAACTTACTGGCTTCATGGTCTTTCTTTAAGGCAGCTGCCATACTTAATGCAGTGCCAACCGGACTTGGTACATCTATGGCGTCAGCAATGTCTTCAGAAGACGCGACTTCAATCCATCTTTTAACAACTGCTACATTCCAAGTTGTCACACATAAGTGTAGAGGCCTGTCCAGTTGTACAAAGATTAGAGAAGAACATATATATGCCTTTACTAATTTTGATGTAATTAGGCCTGTAAACGAACCGAACGTTCATTAACTGTTCGTGAACTTGTTCGGTGGGAAGTTCAATTATTTATAGAAACGGATGAACATGAACACAATTTTTTGTTCATTTAATTAAACAAACGAACGTAAACACGTTTTGTTCGTCTATTTACATTTGTTCATGTTGGTTCATTTATGTTCGTGTCACTTTAAATACATAAGTAGTTATATTTATTAAAAAGAACTTTCTAACTACTCATATACATATAACTAATTGTTAATTGACTTTCTAGTAATAAAAATGGGGTTTTCCAATGGAATTTATCATAAGTAACCACTAATAACTAATTTATATAAAAAATTACTTTATGTTCGTTTATGTTTAGTCATTTGTGTTCATTTATGTTTGTTCAATTGTGTTGTTTATTGTTTGTTAACTTATGTTAGTTTAAGTTTGTTTGTTCGTGTTCAATTACATGCGTAAACTGTTCGATTAGGTTTTAAACGACAGAACATAAATGAACACGAACATGCCCATTTTCTTAATAAATGAACATGAACAAAAAATGTGTTCGATTATATGTTCGTGTTCGTGTTCGATTAAAGTCAAATGAATGAACACGAACATGCCTCTGTGTTCGCTCGGTTCATTTACAGGCCTAGATGTAATTTTGAACTTTCTTCATGGATTTGATTAAAATTAGGCGCTAAAAATATATGAAAATATGAGTCTGTGCTTACGTTAGATTCTTTGAGTTTGAAATTCCCATAGATTTGCAGCCCCCATGTTCTAATATAACAAGAGCACACTCTGTGTACTTTTTTGTCACGGCTCTATGCAGTACAGATTCACCTTCATCATCAACTGCATTTGGATCAGCACCAGCCAATAGCAATTCCTGTTGTCATTTATAAACAATATTATTATGATAACAAACTAAATAATTAGTTACAATGACTTGGCCCGTTTTGAGATAAAACACAACCCAAATCGATCTATTCATAAGTAAAGATCGTAACAAACTTACACGCATACAATCAGGTTGGCCATGATACGCGCAGACATGAGCAACGGATGGGCCAAACCCATCCCTTAACCGAGATCTGACATTAGCATATCTACTAAGAAGAGCCCGAACACATTCAGGAGATCCAGCTGCAAGCGCAAAGACAAGCGGTGGGTCCCCATCTTTATCAAGAACATCAACATTGGCCTCTGGATAATTTAAAATAGCCTCAACGAGTTCAACACTTCCCCGTCTGCATGCCAAGTGAAGGGCAGTTTGGCCTTCGGCATTTTGTGCTTCAAGCAGATAATGAAATGAGTTGCCGTCATTTTTTGATGAAGCCCTTTGCAGCAACTCACTGTATTATGGCATAGGAAAAGTTGTAATTATATGATTAAAAAAGTAATATAATTTATAAAGTGCGTAACAAAAGGGCTACTGACCTCACACCAGACACATTGTCTTCACAAATCATTTTATGTAGGAGACTTTGGTAATCATGACCAACTTCCAAGACAGTTGAAGGAGAAGGTGGCAAACCATTTGCTTTTGGTAATACAGTTACATCACTGTATTTTAGAAAAAAATAATCAGAATCAGATAGTCAGTTGAAAGACTAAAAGATCATACATTTGAAAGTTTAACATATTCTGATTCTTAAAGAAATTAAAAGATAACCGGCAAAAGATTACCACTTTCATCGAAATAAAAGTAGATTAGGTAAATTAGATAATCTGATTTACCCATTAATAGCATTTTTGTTACAACTAGTATGCAATTGAATATCTGACCCCTATATGTTAGATAATCAAGAGCAAAATATGTTCATCCAAGCATTAAAACTTAATTATTGTGACTTTAAATCTAACCCTGAGCCTTACTTATCCGGGCTTGCAGGAGACCCGCGAGGTATTTCTTGTAGGTGACGAAGAAATATTGCCAGCATAGCACTAAAAGTCGGTCTTTTGGCTGCCTTAAACTGCAAGCAATCCCCAATCATTTTCCACAGATCCCTTGGTATTCCAACACCTACTACACTTGCATACTGTGGAGGTTGCCTCTTGCCCTTGACAACTGCCCGATATATGTCCTCAGCATTTAAACCAGCCCACCTACAAAAGAAATATCAACTTATAAGTAGTGATCACACAAGCTAGCAATCTCAACCCATTGCTTAAGAATGGGTTCATTTGGCTCGCCTTGTCAACCCGTTTTTTACTCATTAACTAATCCACCGACCCGAAAATGGGTGAAGTCAAGAAATCTAACAAGAATATGTTACAACAAGAGAGCAGACATACGGAACGGAACCAGTGCACATTTCCACCAAAGTACAGCCAAAGCTCCAAGCATCTGATTCTGGAGATATACCAAGGGCATCATCCCAAAATATATTTAATGATTTCTTTTCGGGCTCCCATGCCTCGGGAGCTGTGTAGTTCGGGCTCAGCATTGTGCAATCCATGCATGAATGAGTTCTTGAGGAATCACACTCTGAACGGGTTCTTCGACAAGAAGGCTTCTTTAAAATGGCTGGAAGCCCGTAATCAGAAACTACTGCACGACCATCTTCATCCAAAAGAAGATTTGATGGTTTAAGATTCATACAAACCACACCTGCCGCATGAAGTTCAGCAACCCCACGTGCAATATCTGCACCGTATCTATTAAAAAGGGGAAAGGAGGATTTGTTAATTGACATATTAGATTTGGAATATAAACAATAAACTAATATATAGCATGTTTCAGGCATCATAAAATCAAGTAAATGTGGCATTTTTAACGCATGTACTTATCAGTGGGCCGATTTACATCATATTATCTCTAACAAGTCCGAAATTGTCCTTAATTTAATCTCTTCCCAGAGATAAAGAACAAAAGGGTATGGATGCCTTGTAATTGAAGAGACGATTAGCACGTATCTCGGCAACAAGAATGCTTGAAAGATTGTTTATTATGTGAAGCTTCGAAAGAATTTCAATTGTATTATATATTACGTGTATAGATAATACTTTTGCTTAACAATGAGTCATTTACTTATGTATTTTGTCAGCTTGACGTGATTGACGTACAAAAAATAGAAATTTACATGGTAAAGTTAGGAATTAACATAAAACTATGAGGTTTCTAAATGTGGTTTTCACTTTGCAACTGATGTAATCTTAGCCCTTAGGTTTAGATAGTAGACCATCAAAATATTGCATAAATCCATAAACTGTTCTAGACTAAAGGCTCTAGCATGAAAGCAATTCTTTTTATATTCATTTGGTAATATAATTGCAGCAAAGAATAATTTGAAGATTTCAATCTGTGATAAATGCATCTTCCTTGTATGATTCATCTAAATCACGAAAGTAGGCCACGCTTTAAAAGTTGACTAATCTCATCTTCCATTGGTTATTTATAGCGATAGCTTCTATATTTTCTTATATCCCTAAAATAACCTAATTGATATATCCTCTTTATATTATATATAATAATTCCTCATTAGTTTGAGCCTCTACTTTATCAATGTAAGCCGGTTCAAAAGTCTATCAATAACATGCTTAAACGACCTCTTCCAACCAAGATCATAAACCCTAACAAGGAATTTCATTCTAATTCGAGTATGCTAACGTCAATTACCCTAAATTAATGTATCTTGCACGTTACATTCATAGGTCAAAACATATTCAATTAACATAAATCAAGATCAAATCATCAAAAAAGCGAAAAACACAGACCTCAAAATCTGCTCAAGAGTAAGCCTCCCTTCATTCTGTCTCATCTCGGTCTCAACCGAACCATTACACTTATCCATAACCAACCCAAGACACCCATCCACCTTCATCACCCCATGAAACCTACACACATTCCTACACCACATCGCTTTCCGCCTCAACTCCTCAAGCTGCCCCTGCACCCACACCAAATCCGTATCCTCCCCTATCACCACCAGCTTCTTCACCGCCACCCGGTGCCGACACCGCCCCGATTTCCCACTCACCACCCCCATCCACATCTCCACACCTCCCTTTTTCCCCAAATCCTCCCCAAACCTCCTCAAAACCCTCAAATCATGCAACCCTAACTCAATCAAACCATTAGAACTCAAAGAATTCGTCTCACACCGTTCTCTCTGCCCTCTCTGTTCTCTCTGTTCTCTCTCCACCGCCACCGTCAACTGTTCATCCTCATCATCCTCCTCATCTTCATCGGTGAAATCGCCACTCGAAGCAGACGAAATGAGCCCTAGAATCGCGTAATTCTTCCGTAAAGCGTGAACGGAGTTTCCAACAACGGAAACATGACGGCAGCGTGGACAGGACAGAGAAGTATCGGAAGAAGCTGAAGAGAACATTCGTGATAAACACTCCTTGCAGAAGCCATGGCCGCACTGAAGCAGCAAGGGAACCCTATCTTGTTCGTTGTACCTTGTTTGACACACTGTGCAACAAGGTATCTTCATACTTGTTGTTGGTGATTTGAGATCTTGTTGTTATTGTTATTGTTGTTGTTATGGAGATTGTTGTTGTTGAATCGGAAATGGTAGATCCATTGATGGATTGATTGATTGGATTTGGGAAGAATAGCTGGAGAGCACACACGGGACAAGGTTTTTTTTTGGGGGTTTTGAATTTTTTTTTTTTTTTTTTTTTTTGGGTGTTGGTGTGGTTTTGCTTCTGGTTTTGTTGAAAGAATGAAAGTTGAGACCCGTTTGTGCCGGTGTGATATATACAAGTGCAAGTTACTAGATGCAACATTTTGGTTTGCTTTGTCTTGGTAAAATAATAGAGAAAAAATTATATAAATAATGTTTCTGGTGCCGTCAACAAAAAATTAAAAGAAAATGATGTTTCTGGTTTATCTAACCTTATAAAGGTTGTTTTTAAATGGTTAATAGTTGCATAAAATCATTTTTACTTTTTATATATTTCTGGATTTGTTTCTCCATTTTAAGTTTATGCTCATTTTTCTTGATCGAGAGAAACCGGTTGAGTGTATCGTCGAACTCGTCCAACGTTGACGGGCCATCCGATGGCGTTGAAGAAGATGTGTCTCTTGCTCGTGCAGCTGCCTTATTTCTATCCCTACCCTTCGATTGTGGCAGCTCTTGCGGTTCTTCAAAAATGAAATCATCGAACTCGTCGTTTAGATTAATAGTAGTACAAGCATCGGACTCGGATGGTTCGCTAGTCGTTGTTGATTTGGACCGTTTTGACCTATGGGTCGTTGGGTCAAACGGTGGTATAAGATGGCACTTGGCAGATTTGCGTAAAAGCTTCCACGAAGGTATCATCGTAAAAGGATGCCCATGATACAATTTATATTCGTTGTGGGTGGCTGATGTGCGTGTAGTGTAATATATTTTTAATGTATATTTAAGCCCTTTTTACACTTTTAGCCAAGTTTTAAATTTATAAAACACGATATTCACTAACACTAAACATACATATGGGCAAGTGCACCCATCGTGGACGTAGTATAGTGTTGGTAAGATACCGAGGTCGTCCAAGGACACAAGAGCTTTTAGTACCGGTTTATCCTCAACGTCTAATCAAATCAAAAAGTTAGAAAAGATTTTAAAACTAAGAAAATAAAAACTAACTAAATGCTGAAAAATAAAAATAAAATAAAAACACATAGACAAGATTAATCACTTGGATCCGACTCGTGTATTAGTATAACATTTGATTATTTTCGCACTTTTACACTTGTTTAAGAGATTATCTTAGTTATTGTAGTAGGCCCCTCTTTTGAAGGCGACGTTACCCTCAACCCAGTAGTTTGAGTCAGCAAGTATATAATCCTAAAGGGTTGGATTATTGGAAGATAATGAATTAAGTTATTAATGCAAATTGTGGTAGGCCCCGCTTTTGGCGGTAACGTTACCCTTGGCTAAGTAGTCTGAGTCAGCAGGGATACAGTCCTAAATAGCCGGGTTATAGAATTAATAGTAGTTAACTTATGAGGGGGTCAAAGAGTTTGGATCCCCGCCATCCAATACCTATGGGCATTGAAGGAGATCCTACTAAATTTGACCAAGGTCCCTTGCAGGACCTCTAAACGCTGAACAAGGGCAAGACCCTTACCAAACCGTTCCCTTAACCCCCGACCAGGTAGCCAACATACCTCCATATAGACCGTGGAGATATGAATGGTGAAAATCTTTTATTTTATATAGACAGTAATGTAAAACCCGTGAGGATCTCTCAATGATATCAAACAACCTATTGATTGTGCGGAATCCAATCAATAGGTGATTCAAGAATAAATATAATAACCAAGATGAAAACAATGAACAAGTAACAAACCGAAATCTTGCATTCAATGATTATCAAAGACTGATACAAGACTCTCCCTTGAACTCGCAACCTTCTATTCAACCAACAACCTCAACCCTAAGGTTGAGGTTTGTTTAAATACTAACTATCTAGGCCGAAACCTAAGCCCACAAGCTAACCCGGTTGCGACATAACCCAAACCACCTAATCGGCCCATACACATATATTAGAGAAATACACAAAACAACCCCTATACTATGCAAACCTACATGTATAAACCTTCAGGTTCCAACAATCTCCCCCTAGGTTTATGCATGCAGGTTCTTGACGCTTCAAGTATCACGATCACCACCCAACCGATCCTTAAGACCACCGAATCCCTTCTTGCGAATATGAATGGCTGAAGCAACAGCTGCAGTCCATCCCTTGGCGATTGCTTCATATTTCTCAGTAGCTCGTATCTGATTTTGAGCCAACACTTCTAAATCTTTAAGAGCAATGTTGAGCACATCTACTTGATCCACCAAGCGAAAATTAACATCACCATCACAAACAAACACTGCCTGACCAAGACGCTCATCATAAGCCCAGAAATGCAAAGACTTCAAAGCACCTTGAGGAATCTTCTTTACCAACGGAATCACTTTCTCTTTGTCAGTCACAGGCCAGTGCACTGCTTTCATTCGCTTATTGGTAAATGGATCCCGAACACCTTTAAGAGGTTTAACAATAGAGTCAGCAGTACGCATCGAAGGAAAGTTACGCTGAACTTCCCTCTTCAATCTTTCGAAAAACATGTGTCCAGGACCTCCAGGGTTATCATCAACGTAAGGTGCATTTGACAATTCAGTCAGATCAACCTTCGTAAATGATTGAAACTGACCAGGATGTTTATACCATTCCACAGGACCAACTTTCCTCTTGATCCACCATCTTTTTCTATCATGGTCATAACCCCAGCTTACCACACCTAAGCGATTTCCAACTTGATCATACAGAGTTTCACCAACATCCATCAGATGATGAGTAGCCTGAGCATCAACATCATCTGGGTTCAGATTCTTGTTCTTCAAAATCACCAACTCCCTTTTCTTTTTAATTCTTTCTGCCTTTGCTTTATCTGCTTCTGGATCAGTAACTCTCTCAAAGTATTTCTCCATTGCAGCATTCTTTTCAGCATTATCCTTTTCAAAGGCCTTCCTTTTGTTTTCAACGTCTGTAGGATCAGAAAATTCCTGCCCAAACTTCTTTTCAAGTCTACCACGCAGATCATAGACCATAGAGAATAACAAACTAACATCTCCTTGAAGTTGCTCAATCTGTTGATCCTTTTTCACTATGATGTCTTCAAGTTGGATAATCTTCGCTTCCTTGTGAATCGAGTCTTGCTCAACAACAACCAACCTTCTTTTCATCTCTCTCATACTGATAAATTCATCTTCATCACTTGAGTCATCGTCAAAAGGCATTCTTACTGGTTCCTCAGGCCTTTTACCACTTGAACTACTAGGCATATCATGAACAACATTAGAAGGACCAGCAGAATCAGAAACACCAAGTGACACAGCACCAACAGGCTCAGAAACAACACTCGCAGCTTGAACTTCGACAGTAACATTGGTGGTATCCATATCAGTTCTTTGAGCGTCAACATCAGACTCAAAGATGTCTGCGGTAGAGGTGGTGGTATCAGTAATATTTTTCTCAAAATCAAAATCGTAAAGACCTTCATCATCTTCATCAGTAATCAAGGGTTGATCTTTGTGTTTCTCAACATACATTCCGAGCCGAGGATCCCTCCTTTTCCGCTTCAAGGGTAGGGAATCAGGATCCTTTGGGTTTTCACTAGGCTCTTCATTTAGAACTGAAAGACCAGAAGGAGGATTTCCCATCTTTTCAGTCACAGACTTTAATAACTGAGCCAAACTTTCAGCAGAAATCACAGGTGGAGCAGTTGAAACGGCAGTAGTCATTCCAGCTTCAGGTGGAAGCTCTATGTCATCATCAGAGTTACACATTATCTCAACACCTTCATCGTCAGAGTTAATTATAATACGCTCTGGCTCAGGCTCACCTTCAACTGTCCTTGGAATATCATGTTCTTCAGCAAGAATAGCACGTGCAGTTACAGATCGTGCCATCACTGGATTCTCACCAATATCTTCTGTCTCTGCGAACTGACCAAATTTCTCCAATTCGATAAAACCTTCAAACTTTTTCTCGGTTCCTTTCTTCGTAGTGAGAGCACCAAAACATGAAGGACCCATAGGCTTTAACTCCAACGTATTACCAGATCTCTTCAATTCAGGATAACGCTCATTCAAAATCATCTGCACAAATCTTGGATACATAAGAAACTTATCCTTCCGAAGCCCAATTGCATTTCTCTTCATTGCTTCCAAGATATATCTAGAATAATTAAACGGCTCGTTTGTAATCACGCATATCAATGCAGCAGTCTGTGTGGTATTCAACTGATCAATTCCCCCTCTATTTTCTGTCATGCACAAAAGGAACATGTGCAGTAATAGACGCCAGTAAGGATGCACAAACTTCTTTACCAGGGGAGGAAACTTTCCTTCATAACTTAAACGAGGTAGAATTGCTTCCACTGTTCCAGCAGGAAGTTCTATAGGATCTGTTTCCTGATCATTAAACCTTAACACATCTCTAATCATCTGCTCGGTCACTATAACTTTCGTCTCTTGAATCTCAGCAACTATAGCTCCCTTTCCTTCAATGATTTCAACGTTAGCAGTTTTCCAAAAGTCTCGAATAAGGCTTTCATAAACAACTGGATTCTCACGAAGAGCATGAACAATCCGGCATGTATTCAGGCCTTTCATCAACGACGTATACAGCTGCTTGTGCTTCACTGGTGGAGGTGCTAAATATCCAACTTGATTATGAGAAGATATAAACTTTAAATCCATTTTCTGCACACAACACAAATCAAATAAGTTTCCAACTTTCGAATATAACAGTGATAAAAATAAAAACCAAAACAAACACTGTTACTGTTCACTCGAGACCATGAGTCGCAACCAAAAGGTCTCGAGTCGAAACCATGAGTCGCAACCAGCAGATTACGAGTCGCAATCATGAGTCGCAACAAACAAAATTGAGTCGCAACCATGAGTCGCAATCTTGATGTTGCGACTCGTAACCACTGGTTTCGAGTCTTAAGTGTTTTGATTGCGAGTCAAAACTTCATCGGAAACTTCAAATCCTCATCGGAATCTTCAAAAATTCATCGGAATCTTCATCAGACATTCATAATCTCCTGCAAAACTTGAATGATGACGCCATTATACCTTGATGATTAACGAAGAAGATTGCGAGTCGCAATCGGAAACCAGTCGGAACAGTTGATGAATGCCGGAATCTTGAGAGAGAAAATATGATTTGATTGCGAGTGCACAAGGTTATGACTCGTAACCTCCTTTTATACTCAACTGTTGTCATGGGCCCATGTCTTATGGACTTGGGCCTTGTAGACTTGGGCTCAAAACAGATTTATCAATTAATTAATTTTTTAAACCCATTTCAAAAACTGATTTAGTAAAAACTATCCATTAACCTTTTGAGCAATGTTTGCAAAAATAAAAACCTAAAAAAAACAAAATTAAATAATAAAATATTATTTACAAAAATGAATCAGGAAATTTGCATAGATACTCAGGGATCAAATCACAAGGTTTCGGGCTTGACTTCACTTATCAACACTGATCTACTACAGGATGATCTAGACAACTGCCAGTATATTTGTCCTCTTAAACTCATCTCCCTAGACCTTTTCCATATAACTGCCTGTATCTCATTTTATCATGTTTTGATATTTTTAATAATGATCACCCAAACAAATACTAATCAAATCCTGGAATTATGCACAGCTCACTCTATCATGCAAGCAGTTTCCCTACCACATATTTCACAAGTCCAATCCAAATTTCTGAAATCTTAACTGGGAATAGGTTGAGAAGAGAACAGAATAGATCCTTTTCAGAGATGGTATAATATACAGATCAAACGAGTTTTCTCAATTTGATATAGGTTTCATGGGTTTCTTTTGGGCACTTGAGGGCCTCTTTCGGGTGTTAATTGATCTACAGATCGACAACGTACAGCTAGGTCAGCATGTATCTGGATGCAGCAGAAGCTGTAGTTGCCTAGCACCTCCAGGTCAGCATGTATCTGGATGCAGCAGAGGAGGTACACGATTTTTTCGATAAGATTTCAGAATCAGATCAAAATTGTGTGTATCGGGAAAAACATACAGACATTCAAATAGACATGAGCTAATTCCAGGTGATTTTCTTTTCTGAGGTCATGTACTAGTTTAGTTCTGAACAGAAACAGCTAATGTTTCCAATCTTAAGGATAGAGCCTACTAACACATCATACTAGAGTCAAACTTTTTCGATACTGGTCTTACATGAGTCAGCCCTCGACCATAATATGAAAATTCATTTCATTTCCCAGTCCAGCCACACTTCTTTTTGTAATTTTCAATTTTTTAATGTTTTTGTATTTTTCGATTTTTCTCCCCCTAAATTTGAGCATAAATAAAAAAAACTACCTAAGAATAGAAAACTTTATGAACAAATTTACCTACGAAAATAAAACAAAAACATGTTCAATCAGTAAAACGGATCATTTTTAGAAAATCCACAAGCACTCTGAATTTCGAGCTGCTGACAGGTTTGGTGAACAAATCGGCAGCATTTGCATCTGTGTCGATTTGTTCAAGAGTAATAAGACCTCTGTTAAAACAATCTCGAATAAAATGAACTTTAATATCAATGTGCTTGGTTTTGGAGTGAAAGACAGGATTTCGAACAATTTGTATTGCAGCACCATTATCGCAATAAATAGTAGTGTTAAGATAAGTCAAACCATAATCCTGCAATTGATGTTGCATCCACACCACTTGAGAGCAAGAAGCAGAAGCAGCAACATACTCGGCTTCAGCTGTAGATATCGCCACTGTTTGTTGTTTCTTGCATTGCCAAGAAATGAGCCGATCACCCAAAAATTGGCAACCCGCAGATGTAGATTTCCTGTCACTGTCAGTACCTCCAAAATTGCTGTCAGAAAAAGCAAACAAGTCAAAATTGGAATCCCTCGGATACCACAGGCCAAACCGAGGTCGGCCTTTAAGATACCGAAAGATCCTTTTAACAGCAGTAAGGTGAGAAGTTTTAGGATTAGCCTGATAGCGTGCACAGTTGCAAACAGCAAACATGATGTCCGGACGGCTAGCTGTGAGATACATCAATGACCCGATCATGGACCTATATTGACGTTGATTGACAGACTCTCCTTCTTCATCTTCAGTCAATAGTGGTCTCTCTGCCATAGGTGTTTCAGCAGGCTTTGCGTCCGTGAATTTAAATTTTGCCAGCACATCATCCACATACTTCCCTTGATGAATAAGAATTCCTTGCGAACTCTGCTTGACTTGTAGACCCAAAAACAGTGTCATCTCCCCCAGAGCACTCATTTCAAACTTCTTCTTCATAACTCTCTCGAACTCCTTGCAAAGATCCTCACTTGTAGATCCGAAAATGATATCATCAACATAGATTTGAACCAAGATTTGATCACGTCCTACTTTCTTGATGAACAGAGTCTGGTCTATGGTGCCACGCGTATACCCATGAGCCAACAGATGCTCTGTTAGTGTGGCATACCAAGCTCGAGGAGCCTGGTGTAACCCGTACAGCGCCTTGTCTAGCTTGTAAGCGTACTCAGGATGGTCTGGATGCACAAACCCTGGCGGCTGCTCGACAAAAATTTCTTCCTTCACATCTCCATAGAGAAACGCGGTCTTGACATCCATCTGATAAACAGTGAATCCCATGTATGACGCGTAAGCCAAAAAGATCCGGATGGCTTCAAGTCGTGCAACCGGAGCATATACTTCATCATAATCCAGTCCTTCAATTTGTCTAAATCCCTGAACCACCAGCCTTGCTTTGTTTCGAACGATGACTCCTGCAGAATCCTGCTTGTTTCGAAATACCCACCTAGTTCCAAGCTTACGTTTTCCTGCTGGCAACTTGACGAGCATCCATACTCCAAGTTTTTCAAACTGGTTCAGCTCTTCGTGCATAGCATCTACCCAGCCAGGTTCCTGCAAAGCTATATCAATGGTTTTAGGTTCTATTTGAGAAAGATAACAAGAATATAAGCAAGTGTTAATGGTTCCTGATTGACTCCTGGTCAAAATTCCTGCATTTACAGGACCAATCACATTCTCGATTGGGTGATTGCGTTGAACGCTCGTAGGTATGGCCAAATTAGGTACAATCTCCTCTTCAGTGGTGGTGTTGCTAGACTCCCCCTCATTAGGTGCTGTAGTAGTGTGAACTACAGGAGAAGTGACAACACAATCCTCAGGAATTGGTTCAGGAAACAATGCAGAGTCACTCGTTGATGCACCCTCAGGGGATCGATTGACCGACGGAGTTGGTGTAGGATGTTGCGTAAACACCATTCCCGGTGGATCAATGGTATGATGCCTCACGTTGTCTTGCATCTGTTCTTCGTCTTCCGTATCTTCAAACGACAATGGTTGTTTGGGAGTAGACACACCTGCAACTGAAACATCACTTGACAAAATGTTAAATGATTTAAACAGAGCAGAATAATCGTATAACCAATCTGGACCAACTCTAGCGTCCGTAGCATTTTCTTCAAGCCATTCAATGTTGCACGACTCGACGACCTTTTTAGTTACTTTGTTGTATACCCTATAAGCAGAGCCTTTAGCATATCCAACAAAGTAACATTCGTCACCTTTGACTTCAAACTTTCCGTTGGAGTCCATTAGTAATAATACACATGGACAACCAAAGATACGAAAGTGTGAAACCGAAGGTTTATGTCCTTCCAGAATCTCATAAGGGGTTTTCATGTGACGTTTGTTAACTAAAGCATGATTCTGGATATAACAAGCCGTGCTAACAGCCTCGGCCCAAAAGAAGCTAGGAAGCTTTGAATCAGCCAGCATAGTACGTGCAGCCTCAATGAGAGTACAATTCCTTCTTTCAGCTACTCCATTTTGTTGTGGAGTTCGAGGCGCACTGAACTGACGATCAATTCCCTTATCAATACAGAAAGTGTCCAAAGTAACGTTCTTGAATTATGTCCCATTTTCTGATCGAATAACCTTCACCTTAGTACTCGCTTTATTTTCAGCCAAAGTAATGAATTGTTTTACCAAGACAACAGTTTCATTTTTGTGGCTGAGAAAATACACCCAAGTGTAGCGAGAGTAATCATCGACGATTACCAGACAGTAAGCTTTCTTCCCAATACTCAGCACATTCACTGGACCAAAAAGATCCATGTGAAGTAGTTCGAGTACAGCTTTTGTCGAGGGTACTGGTTTAGTCTTATGAGGTTTTCGATGAGCTTTCCCTTTCGCACAAGCAACACATTTCTCCACCAACATGAAGTCCTTGATTGGAAGATCACGTACCAGTTGACCTTTAGCTAGACGGTTCAGATTTTTCATATTCACATGCCCAAGTCGACGATGCCACAGCAGACCATCATGCTCCGAAATCTTTGAAAATAGACAAGTGATCTCTTCACACGGTTTCTTGTTCATATCAATGACGTAAGCATTTCCCTTCCTTTCAGCTGTCATTAAGAACCAGTCTTCTGGAATAACAATCCCAGGCTTAAGAACATGACATCCCTTCTTCGTGAAATGAACTGAATTCCCTCGATCACAGATCTGCGAAATACTTAACAGATTGTGTTTCAGTTCTGGAACATAATTAACATTTTCAAAGCTTAATACACCGTTTCGAACAGTTCCTTTTAACGTGATTCTGCCTGACTCTCCTCCCGCAAATGAGACATATCCACCATTAAACTCTTTGACATTTACCAGTTGGGATAGGTCTCCTGTCATGTGCCTGGAACAGCCACTATCCATGTACCAGAGGCACACGGTAGTCCTCCACAGCTGTTCCTGCACGATTAGCGGGATTAGTTAGATTTAGGAACCCAGCCCATAGTGGATCTGGGTTTTCCTTGTGCATCGATATACGTCACCCTCTGCCAAACTAAATTATCTTTATTCAGAAATTTTGAAACATTCCTTTTGGCGACATTTTGATGATATGATTTCATTGAATTGGATTGCATGCCATTAGCTTTAGGTTTCCAAAACTGTCTTGACCAGTTAGAATTGAAACTTTCAAAAGCGTTACCAAAAAAATTACTTCGATTACGCTGAAAATTTGTTTGTCTATTCTGATATTGATTATAGCGTTTGGCTGCATTCCAATCCTGATCAGAAGGTCTAGTCCTATGATGATAGATGTTCTTCATCGTCTTAGTCCTTGCAGACATCATGGACTCCGAACAGTGATATCGGTTAGACGTGACCTTCTGATTTCGCCCTGATGTTTTCTTATTCGGTGTCCTTGGGAGTTTACCACAATTTCTGGCAATGTGACCAGCAATGCCACAGTTAAAACATGTTTGACGTTTCACATTTTGAATATTCTTGACATTTTGACTCTGTTTGCTTGATTTCGTGTGATTCGATGTTTTAGTTTTCTGAACATGTTTGACTTGTGGTTTTTCTTTAGACAAATTTTCTTCTAATGATTTCTCTTTTAGATCAGCATCCTTTTCATTGTTACTTAATCTTGATTCCGAATTTGAACATGTACGAGTTTCATCCAAATGCGTTTTATCAAGGCATTTATCATCTGAAACTGATTCAGGTTCACTTCCCGAACAAGAAGAAGTCTCAACAACATGCTCTTCCTCAATGCATTTGTCATGTGAAACTGATTCAGGTTCCTTTTCTGAGCTTGAAGAAGTTTCATCAACGTGCATTTCCTCAGAGCATTGATCTTGTGCCACAGATTCAGGTTCATTATTTAACACAGTTTCCAATGGGGTCCCACTAGATTCAACATTAGGGACACCCACTGAGACAGATTCAGAAGAAGAATCAGAATACTCTTGATTTTCTTGAGAAGTCGTTTCAGTGGTTTCACTGAATGCATCCTGAGGGACCTCGCCTGTAACATTTTCACAAGCTGAAACATTAGAGATGTTAGGATCACAAGCATTAGCTGAAAAACAATCACCACACTTATTGTTCAAATCATCCACACAAACATTATCAATTTTGCCCAAAACAACAGGCTCACAAGATGAAACATAAGCTGAAAACGACGCAAACAAAGAACTAGTAAAAGCAATGTCAGACTCAGTTGGTTCAGAATAATGTTCAAAATATGGTTCAGAAACATTTGAAATAACTACTGGTTCACTCCCATGAACATCACCACACTTTACTTCAGAGCTATCATCTGCACATGACGATGAAACGTTAGGATCAATTGTCCCTTTATGAACAAAATTCAAAGGTGTAGACTTTTGTGGCTCAACATGTCTGTTATGGACAGACGATTTGTTGTTATTTGAACCATAGGTCATTTTACTTTCGTTCAGCATCTCCTCCTCAGTCATTGGTAAATAAGTGTAATTATCATTGTACGGAGGAGGAGTTTGATTATAACCCAATCCCGACCCTTTCTTTTTAGAATATGCTAATTGTTGATCACACAGATTTTTGACTAATTTACTGGAGGAATCGAATTTTTTAATGTTTAACTGATTAATTTGGTATTTATCCCTAACATTCTCCAGTTCTTTAGTCACCTCACACAGTTTTTCTTTGACTATGATGAGTTGGGCCGTAGCTACACTAACATCGTCCTTGAGTTGAACGATGTCCTTACGCTGAGCTTCGATTTTCTCTTTGAAAAGTTTTTCGTTTTTCGTTAAAGTGAAATTTTTCCGTTTAATTTCATTATAGTCTTCGATTAGCTCAGTGTTGTGAATTCTATAAGCCTCAACTCGTTCCCTACATTCAGGAGTGCAGAAAACAAAAATTACCTCTTCTTTCGTGAGACCTTTGACAGGTGCTGACAGGATTTGAGTCATGAATGCAAAATCATCAGCTGCAGTCTCTTCCTCTGGCTTTGGGCCATGTTCGCTTGAAGTCATGAAAGCAATGTTGGATGTAGCAGTTTGATTCTCTGGAGCTGATATGTTCAGGCGCTCAATTTCTGAAGACCAATCAAAGTTGATGTTGGGCTGCACCACCAGTGCTTGTGCTAATCCTTGCGGCTGTGGACTTCCAGAAGCGGCAGCATCTGCTATACTTGTAGTGGTCACAAGAGCTCTTTCTCGATTAGGAGTTGCAGGTTGAGCAGGAGTTGCAGGAGTTTGATCTCTGTTTACAAGTGGCTTCGGGCAGTTTCGAGCATAGTGTCCTTCCTCATGACAGTTGAAACAACGAAGATTAAAGGGCACTTTAGCAGCTCCATTCCATGCATTTCCCCACCTGTTTTTACCTGTTCTTTTCACAAACTTTTGGGCTCTGAAGGCTGCCATTGCCATCTGCCAGGTGATATCCATTTCTTCAACATCATCTGGATGAATCTGTGTCAGATCATCAGGACTCCACTTTGGTGGATCAAGCTTTCCTGCAATGAAAGCATTCAGACAGTTGATCACTGACGCTGCTATATCCAGTTTTTCCTTTGATTGATTTGCGAAGAAGGCCATCATTTCGTTGTTTGCAGCGGAGGCAGAGGTAGGAGCAACAGTAGAGACATTTCCAGCATTTTGAATTGAAGCAGAAGAAGCTGGAGAAACGACTTGATTTGAGGATCCAGATGAGTGCACCTTTGCTGAAGTTGGAGAAGCGGATGAAGTATTGCGAAACATCTGAAATCCTCCTTGAGACAATAAGGCTGTGTTGCTGTTGTTGTTGGAGGAGGCGGGAGCAATGGAGAAACCAGCAGCTAGCATACTGTTCTTGTAATTTGTTTCTCTTTGCTTATCATCCAGTTCGCATGCCTTAATGTGAGAGATCATCTCTAACAGAGTACATCTAGCTAGGTCTTTTGTCTTCTTGATCATAGCAACATGATGATCCCAACTCTTTGGTAGTGCATTGAGAAGTTGTCGATTTGAGGATGCATTTGTTGTATGAATTTCTTCCATTTGCATTTGAGTGACTAGCTTCACGAATCTCTGAATCTGATTGTCTATCGTTTCACCATAAATATGGTTGAAATTGTTGAAGTTTTGTTGCAGCAAATTTCTTCGGCTCTCTTTCATGTCTTCGTTTCCTTCATATACCTCGATCAGAGAATCCCACAATTCTTTGGCAGATTTGCAGGTGCGAAAACCAATAGCAATATCAGGACCCAAACCCATGGTTAAGTAGGAAAGAGCTCGATCATCTTCTTCAACAATGAGCAAATCATCTTCAGTGTACTGATCTCGAGGCTTCTTTATTTTGACATCTGGTTCTGTGGGGCTTTCCATCATAATCTCCCTAGGTCCTCTCAAAATGCTTCGCCACAGTTTGTAATCCTTAACCTTCAGATGCTGTTCAAAGCGCCACTTCCACTCGGGAAAATCATTAGCATCAGTTAACCTAGGAATGCGTGTTGTAGTTCCAAGCTTTGAGTCCAATTCTTGTTGTTGATTAAGGGCGGTCAATTCACTGTTGTTTGACGACATATTTAATTAATCAGTTAATTAATTAATTAATTTTGTTTTAAGTCCAAAAGTCAACAGTTCAAATGTCCGTAAATCAGTGTCGTTGCGAGTCGTAACAGCTGGGTCGAAACTGTTGTGGTTGCGAGTCGTAACTGCTGTGGTTGCGAGTTGTGGTTGCGAGTCGAAACTAAAACAGAATGAGCCGAAACTGAGGTTGCGAGTCGAAACTGCTTTGGTTGCGAGTGGAGACTGAACAAATGGTTGCGAGTCGTAACCAGAACGTGAAGAACCGCAACAGAGATGGTTGCGAGTCGAAACCAGAACGTGATGAACCGCAACAGTGATGGTTGCGAGTCGAAACCTGCAAAAGAATAAACGATAAGATCTGTTTACTCGCAATCCCGATTTTTCAGCACTTCCAAAATTCAAAGATATTGTAATCTTTGAATTTGTTGACCACCAACTTCCCGTAAAATCAGCAAACACCTTTTTCAGAAATCAATAAACCAAAATCAGTATAATTTTAATGAATCGGTCATGAACAGTTTGAATATATCACTGCAAAAACACGCAACAGACAGATCAGTAGCACACACGATTCTTGAATCCGAATGATATCAAAACCGAGCCCTTGAATGGCTTCAATGGCTCTGATACCAATTGTAAAACCCGTGAGGATCTCTCAATGATATCAAACAACCTATTGATTGTGCGGAATCCAATCAATAGGTGATTCAAGAATAAATATAATAACCAAGATGAAAACAATGAACAAGTAACAAACCGAAATCTTGCATTCAATGATTATCAAAGACTGATACAAGACTCTCCCTTGAACTCGCAACCTTCTATTCAACCAACAACCTCAACCCTAAGGTTGAGGTTTGTTTAAATACTAACTATCTAGGCCGAAACCTAAGCCCACAAGCTAACCCGGTTGCGACATAACCCAAACCACCTAATCGGCCCATACACATATATTAGAGAAATACACAAAACAACCCCTATACTATGCAAACCTACATGTATAAACCTTCAGGTTCCAACAAGTAAAATAATGCCAAGACACCACGGACAAACGATAAGGAAAGATCACCTTCAACATAAGCAACTAGTTATTAAAGTCATTAATACAAAACCAAATAAAAAGTGCAAAAGATTAAAAATAAAAAGTATTATACTAAACACTTGTCTTCACCAAGTGATGTAAGAGACTTAGGCAAACATGGCCTTGATTATCAAGAACTCTTACGATCAATCTTGGATCCCGAGACGACTCACACACTCTACGATGGACAATGGATGATGGTGGTGGATGATGGTGTTATGGTGGTGGTGGGTGGTGGATGAAGTGTGAGAGAGGTGGTGTGCCAAGGGATGAGTTGAAATGAAACCAAGCACTCCTATTTATAGGCTGAACAGAAGGCTGGGCACGGCCCCGTGTCCGCTGGACACGCCCCCGTGCCCGTCTGACACTCTCTCTCTTCATTAATTGTAATTCGCAATTACAATTAATGCGCCTGCTGTACTTTCGTCACGCCTCCGTGCTCACTGGACACGGCCCCGTGGTGGGCAATAGAAGCTTCTATAGGTTTGTCTTTTCTGCTGCTTCTTGGGCACGACCCCGTGCTGGCTGAGCACGGGGCGTGTTCAGTCTTCTGTTTTCTCTTCTCTGCTTGGGAGGATGCCGTTGAGGGTTCGGGCAATCCACTTTTGTTCCTTTTCTTGTATTTATGTTAGAATTAGCTGTCTTTTTGCTTCTTTTGTGAATTTGAGCTCATTTCATCCTGAAAATACAAAAGGAAGACAAAAACACTCTTTTTCCAACATTAGTACTCAAAAAGGGTTAGTTTTATGCCTTATTTGATGTAATTTATATGTTGCATTTTACACACATCAAATACCCCCACACTTGAACTTTTGCTTGTCCTCAAGCAAAACTCTTTAAATATGAGGCTTACACTCCCAAATGGAATGGGTAGAAGAGAAGGTTTTTGGCTTGTCATAGAGTGTCAGGAATCCAAGATCTTTTTGGGTTTTATTTTTATTTATTTACAATCCTATTCGTTATGATTTATTTAGAACGTTTCATAAGAGAAATTACTTATTTAGGCTTAGCATGCCTTTTTAAAATTTCATTTATATACAAGTTCACATACCTCACGGGAGAAATCACTCAACACTCGGCCGAAGGTGTATTTTTTTAGTGAATCACTCGAGAGCGGCATGGAACTTATTCCTACCATAAGCTTGCCAAGCAATCAATCCTCCTCCTTTTTAACTATATACCTTTGTAAATATCAAGAGGACTTTTTGGGTGAGGGGTTAGGCTTGGGCTAAAGGTGGGTGGTTGGGTTAGTGGTTAGTAAAAAGGCGAAAAGCGTAAAAAGCGTCGGTTTTCGTAAAACACTTTGTTTTTAGTGACTTTTTATTTTGAAGTATTTCTCCAAACAAGCTTTTGTTTTCATAGCTTTGTTTGTTTTTAACTTCATCATTCATTTTTTTTATCACACAAAAAAACCGAGCTTACGAAAAACCGAGCTTGTTACTAAAATAAAGGGTGAAAATAAAAAGGGTTTTTGATGGGTAAAAAGGGTTTTAGGGTAAAGAAATGAAAGGTTTAGGCTCAAAGGGGTTAACTAGGGGGATTTTGGGTAGGTGGTAAAAAAAATTGAAAAATAATGGTGTAGAAAGAAAAATGGTTAGTCCTAATGCCTCCATCATTTACTTACTTGGGTTTAAGTTGGTAAGGACCGGGAATGAATCGTCGTGGCAAGTTCTAGAGTTGTAAGAACCAAGCGGCTATTTCACACAAGAAACGAAAAATGAGCACTTAGTCTAAAGATGTGAATTTGTATGCTCAATAAAGGCTCAAAACTCACTTTTGTGGGAATGGGTTTTTATGTGATCGAGCATATATAATCAAATTTTAACTAAGCTTGTTATGCCGTTTCATAATTTTCTTATGTTGGTTCTTGTTATCACGACGCTCTCGGTTGTAAAATTTGTAAAAATATAACCTTATTAATCTTAGGATTCCTAACTTAAACTTTAGACAAGTAAAAAAAATGAAAATTTTTGAAAAAATTTAGGGTGTTTAGCGGTTCCAATAGAGTTTTGTGTAAGGCTTGTTATTAGGACTTGCAAAATTTCGAGGTGTTAGCTCCCCCCCCCCCACACTTAAATTACACATTGTCCTCAATGTGTCCCAAAAATAAATTTTTAGGTTGATTGGATGTGTAATGTGGTGTTAAAAAGCAAAGATTTATGTTACTGGCAGTCTGGACACGGCCCCGTGTCCGCTGGACACGACCCCGTGGTGAACTGTCAGTAACGAAAACTTACAGAAGGTGAACACGGGGGCGTGTTGGTTAGACACGGCCCCGTGTGGACAGTCTGTAAGCCTGAAAAACAGGTTTCCTCCCCCGGTTTCTCCATTTTGGGCCTATAAGTGCTAAGGTTTAGCACTCCAAGCCTTGGTTTATACCTGTTTCATCACTTAATACCACACCAAGCAACATAAACATCCTACATTACCATAGTTAATTGTCTTCAAGCATAAAGTAAAAGAAAAATAAAACGAAAATTAAAAGTAGTCAAGGAAAGTAAATTGTTCAACATTTGGCACGCAAGCCATAAATTGTTCGATAGAAAAGGGTACTTAAACCTGTGGGCTCACCATCAACCCGCTCCTTGTTCCTTCAAACCTCCTACTCCATGTCTTCATCGCTATCCTCGCCTCCACCCCCATGTCCCGCCATATACTCCCGGATGCTACCGATATCATCTTGTATATCGTTGATGTTGCGTTCAATAGCTCCGACCCGGTGGTATGTGTTGTTGGCGAGATTGTAGGCGTTCCTTGTACACATGAGGTTTTCCTGCAAAAGATTATGTAAGCTTTGAAAGTTAGGAAAACCGCCTCCTTGTGAGGAGGATTGACCCGAATCGCCATGGGGTTGGTACTGGTATTGGGGAGGTGGTGCATGAAGAACTAGGGCCTCCTGTGGGTTCCATGCATAGCCTTGTGCTCTTTGGAAGCTCACCATCCCGTCTTCCGCCTCATAAAGTAAGTTCATGGCTCGGCAAATGTGGTAGTCAACTCGTCCCGACCATGGACTTCTTTCAAAGGACCTTGGAATGCTCGTGAAATGCTTGAAAAGACGGTACACCCATCCCCCAAAGAAGATAGGTGTTGGAGCGCGAGCAAGGCGATTGAGATGCATGTTTCGTAACAGGAGATATGGAACATCGAGAGGCTTCCGGTTGTGGATGCAGTGAAGGACAACCAAATCTTTCAACCCTACAACGCCACTACTGTCGTGACGCTGGTTTAGCGAGTAGGTGAGGAGCCTGTGAATGTAGCGGTATAGCGGGTCCCTCAGTTTGGTACTCTTGGTGCTGCTAGGGTTGTAGATTCCTTCACCGATTTGGGCCCATGCGGCTTGACGTTCATTCTCATCCAAGTCTCGTAATCCCCCGGTGTTTTCCTCATTTCCCGATTCTTCTTCACCATACAGTCCTATTATAGCTCCAAACTGTGCCATGGAGATCGAGTACTTTGTCCCGCCACACCGAAATACGACCCCTTCATTGTCAAACGGGTCACACCTTGAATTGAAAGTGAAGGTACTCTAAAACTCCATGGTGCATTGATGCACCGACCGAAGCCGAGTGTTCAATGCAACTGCTAGTGGCCCTGTCACGATGTTGTTGAATCGGTCTAGCTGGTTCACCATGGTTAACAGGTCCGTGCATGCTCGCCTAGGGTACTCCTCGGGTCTTGTTTGAAGTATTTCATATCTTGCCCTAGCATCGAGTTCGCTTGCATTGAACCTTGTGAACTTTGCCATCTGAAAGAATACACCAACAGTTAGTACGAAACAAAGAAATTCTTAAAGAAACTGCAAACAGTAGGCTGGACACGGCCCCGTGTTCAGCGGGCACGGCCCCGTGTCCAGGCGTCTGTAACCCAAAAACTTCATTTTTCGTCCCGGTTCCGAAAACCTGAAAATTTTTAGCCAAGTAGTTGCGGTTTCCCCCGAAAATGAAACCCTAAGTGTCGTTTTTTCCAAAACAAACCGTTTACCCTTCCAATTTCATCTTTTTCGGTTCAAAAAGAAGGGTTTGAGGTTTTAGTCAGAAATCGGACGAATCTATCAACAATACATGTATATTTACTCCCTACTACACTAATCTAAACTACTATTAACAGATTGCATCAAAAATTTGACGTTCGATCCGGATGAACTTGAAGAACCCTAGATTTTTCCCCAAATTTTTGATGTTTAACTACATGCAAGTAACTAATCTAACTACTGATGATGATGATAGAATCATACCTCGATGTTGTTAAACGTGGGAGTGACGTCGAAAATCTGCGGAAAATCGCCTGGAACCAGAGCGTTTTCGGCAAAACGGGGCGTGTGGAATGAGGTAACTGTTATGAAAAGAGGGTTTTATCCCGACAGTTGCCTCGACACGGCCCCGTGTCCAGCGGACACGGCCTCGTGCCGAGCAAAAATTAAAATTTTTTTTGTGTGCTCGTGTGCATGCCCCTTTTTCCGAAATTGGTTAGAAGACTTACCAGTTTTTTGATGTACACTGGCTTGTTTGTAACATGTCGAGTATGATGTGGATGCTTTTCATTCGTTAACCGTTTGAAGCGAGATCTCTTCTTCTTCATCCTCAATGGATCCTCGGTAGGGTTTTAGCCGTTGGCCATTGACTTTAAATGGTATCCCATTTCGAGCTTTAATTTCTACTGCACCGTGAGGAAAAACGTGGGTGACGGAAAAAGGTCCTGACCACCTAGATTTTAGTTTTCCAGGAAATAATCGAAGTCGTGAATTAAACAATAGAACTTGATCTCCTACCCGAAATTCATTAGACTTAATGTATTTATCATGTAAATTTTTCATTCTTTCTTTATAAATTTCGGAGTTAGAATATGCATAGTTCCTTAATTCGTCTAATTCATTCATTTGACAAAATCGATTTTTACCGGCAGTTTCTTAGTCTAAGTTTACATTTTTTATTACCCAGTAGGCTCTGTGAGCTATTTCTACTGGCAAGTGACAGCTTTTTCCATAGACGAGCTTATATGGGGTTGTGCCTATAGTGGTTTTATAAGCAGTTCGAAAGGCCCATAAAGCATCGTCTAATTTGTCGGCCCATTCCTTTTTATTTAGTCCTACGGTTTTTTCAAGTATTCGTTTTAAACCTCGGTTAGTCACTTCGGCTTGCCCATTTGTTTGAGGGTGATACGCCGTTGAGACCCGGTGATAGACCCCATACCTTGTCAATATTTTTTCGAGTTGATGATTGCAAAAATGGGTACCTCAATCACTGATCAAAGCTTTTGATGTCCCAAAACGAGAAAATAATTTTTTCAGAAATTTTACCACTACTCTTCCATCATTTGTTGGAAGAGCTTCGGCCTCCGCCCATTTAGACAAATAATCGACTGCCACAACTATATATATTTGTTTCCTTTTGACGGTGGGAAAGGTCCCATAAAATCGAGTCCCCACACATCAAAAATTTCACAAACGAGAATGCCGTTTTGAGGCATTTCGTTTTTTGGAAGAAATATTACCTGATCTTTGGCAAGCATCACATGTCTTTACAAGGTTTTGCGCATCCTTGTAAATGGTTGGCCAATAAAATCCTGAATCAAATACCTTTCGTGCGGTACTAGCGGCACCATGATGCCCTCCGTATGGTCCTTCATGACAGTGACGGAGAATTCTTCGTGCTTCATTACCATGGACGCACCTTCGGATGAGCTGGTCGGCACACATTTTGAAAAGATAAGGGTCTTCCCAAAAGTAATGCTTTACATCAGCAAAGAATTTCTTTCTTTGGTAATGCGGCCATCCTTTGGTGACTATACCGCTAGCTAGATAATTAGCATAGTCGGCATACCATGGTTCTTGTCTACTCTCCATCATCTCCAAGGACTCTGTGGGAAATTTTTTGTTGATTTGCTCATCCCTGGTTGCTTCCAAAGCTGGGTCTTCTAGGCGTGAAAGATGATCTGCAGCAGTGTTTTCTGCTCCTCTTTTGTCCTTGATTTCGATGTCGAATTCTTGGAGGAGTAGAATCCATCTGATCAAACGGGGTTTTGCGTCTTGTTTCTTGAAGAGGTACCTGATAGCTGCATGGTCTGTATAGACTACAGTTTTAGAAAGAACAAGGTAAGAACGAAATTTATCAAAGCAAACACCACGGCTAGTAATTCTTTTTCTGTAGTTGTGTAATTTTCTTGTGCATCGTTAAGCGTTTTACTAGAATAATAAATTGGGTGGAAATGCTTCTCTTTTCTTTGTCCCAAGACTGCTCCAACAGCAAGTCACTTGCATCACACATGATTTCGAAAGGGAATTTCCAATCAGGCGCTATCATGATAGGTGCATTGACTAGCATTTCCTTGAGGGTTAGAAATGCTTGATTGCATTCCTTGTCAAAGATGAAAGGTGCATCTTTTTCAAGTAATTTCGTTAGAGGTCTTGAAATTTTTGAAAAGTCCTTGATAAACCTTCTATAAAATCAGGCATGCCCTAAGAAACTTCTGATTGCTCTCACGGAGGATGGTGGAGGTAATCGAGAAATAGTTTCTATTTTTGCTCGATTGACTTCCATTCCTTCGCTTGAGATTTTGTGACCGAGTACTATTCCCTCCGTTACCATGAAATGGCATTTTTCCCAGTTAAGGGCGAGGTTAGTTTCCTCACATCGGGATAGCATTCGTTCAAGATTATCGAGGCATTGGTCATATGAGTCTCCAAAGATAGAAAAGTCGTCCATGAAGACTTCCATTGTCTTTTCTATCATATCATGGAAAATGGCTACCATACAACGTTGGAATGTTGCAGGTGCATTACATAGACCGAATGGCATGCATCGATAGGCGAAAGTTCCGTAGGGGCATGTGAAAGTTGTTTTCTCTTGGTCTTCTGGTGCTATCGGTATTTGAAAGTAACCTGAAAAACCATCTAAGAAACAATAAAATTTATGACCGGATAGTCATTCTAACATTTGATCAATGAAGGGCAAAGGAAAGTGGTCTTTCCTTGTTACTTCATTTAATCGTCTATAGTCTATACAAACTCTCCATCCTGTGACGGTCCTTGTTGGTATTAGTTCATTTTTCTCATTAGTTATTACCGTCATACCTCCTTTCTTTGGGACTACTTGGACGGGACTCACCCACGGACTATCGGAGATAGGATAGATTAGTCCAGCGTCAAGTAGCTTGATGACTTCATTTTTAACCACTTCTTGTACATTGGGATTTACTCTTCGTTGTGGTTGAATTACTGTTTTGTAGTCATCATTCATTAAAATTTTGTGCGTGCACATGGAAGGACTTATTCCTTTAATATCTACAAGCTTCCAAGCGATCGCGTTTTTGTGTTTTTTAAGAAGATTAACTAATTTCTCTTTTTCTTTGTTACTTAATTTAGAAGAAATAATTACAGGTAAACTACCATCTTTTTCTAGAAAAGCATATTCCAAACCTTTAGGAAGTTCTTTGAGCTCAATGGGTGGGTCTTTAGAAGACACCTTATTTTGTGGCTCATCTAGATCAAGAACCTTAAAGGTTTGTTCTATGGCGATTTCTTCTTCAACAATGTGGTCATCTTCTTTAGTTGTATCGGGTGGTTCAACTTCATCTTCAATTAGGGGGTCATTATTGCCAAAAGGATATTTCATTGAACGCTCAAGATCTATGCTCCTTTTGAATGCCCCTAACTGAAGAGGTAGATTGTTGAATTTCCGGTTTTTCAAAGCTTTATGAATTTGTACAAAAGGTTTTCCCAAGACTAAAGGAGCGTCATCGAGGATGACAAAGTCGGTTGGGATTACCATTTGATTTGTTTGAACCAAAACATCTTCAACTACACCGATTGATTTTAGCACTTTCCGATCGGATAGAAAAATGGGTATTTGAAGTGGAGCGAAATCACTAATACTTAATTTTTCAAAAATGTAGTTAGGCATTATGTTAACACAAAGATCTTTATCAATGGTGATATTACTAATAAATGAATTTTGAAAGAAACATGGAACCGGTGTAATGTTAATTTCAAAAGGATCTTCTTTTATTAGCGAGGTTTGATCATTAGTTAACTTAACACTTACCATTTCTTTGATTTTAGCACTAGTGTTTAACTCTTTTAAAAACTTGGCATGAGGGATTACTAAACAATGATTTTCGAAAGTAGGTGACAAGAGGTTAATTTCTTCAAAATTAGACTCTTCTTGAATTTTAACATTATCGGACTCACCTTTTTCGTTGTTTAACTCATGTGTCGGTTTTTCACTTTCTTGTTCTTCCATTTTTACATTTTCAACTATCTCTACGTTATTATTACAATTTAATTCTTCTCTTGCACGGGAATCCTCTTCCCTTGCGCGAGATTCTTTTATGCAACGTTCGATAGTTTTAATGTGTTCTAATATCCTATTGGTCACTTCGGTGAGAGAAAAAGAATTGGGATCCTCAAAGCTTGAATCCGGTTGTTCGATCCTTGGCTCCTCATAATACTCATATGAAGTAGATGGTTCACACCATTGTTCTTCATTGTAAGTATATGATGGATAAGGGTCGAAACTTTGTTCTTCATAGTACTCATATGAGGTGGGTTGTTCACGCCATGGTTCCTCATAATAATAGTATGAAGGTGGTGGCTCATATCTTGAATCTTCAAAGTATGAGTATGAAGGTTCATACCTTGGTTCATCGAAATATGAGTATGAGGGAGGAGGTTCATACCTTTGGTCTTCATATGGTGTGTATGAAGTTGATGGTTCGTACCTGGGCTCCTCATAATGGTTGTATGAATTGGATGGTTGATATGAGTTATTATATTGAACCGAGCGTGTGTTACGATAATTAGTGCAATAATTACCCCTATAATCATCCTCATCATAGGTGTAGTTGTAACCTCCTGAGTATTGATCCATAAGAATCACTCAGCAGACCACAACTGAGTATCGGGACCAGAAAACAAAAATAATGACGGAAACATAAGCTGGACACGGCCCCGTGTTCAGTGAACACGGCCCCGTGGTCAGGATCTGTATCTGGGCGTTTTAATTAAAGTTACTGGTCACGTTGAGCACGGGGGCGTGTTCAGTGAGCACGACCCCGTGTTCAGACTCTGTATCTGGGTATCTAACTAAAAAAATATGCAGCACGGGGGCGTGTTCAACGAGCACGGCCCCGTGTTCAGGCTACTGTAAATGCAAACTAAACTAAAATGCAGAAAAATGTGCGCGCGTTTTAAAAAGGTTTTGAAAAACTGATTAGGCCGTCGATTTTAAGCTTTCTTAAAATCCTTGTGTCCCCGGCAACGGCGCCAAAAACTTGATGTGCGTGTAGTGTAATATATTTTTAATGTATATTTAAGCCCTTTTTACACTTTTAGCCAAGTTTTAAATTTATAAAACACGATATTCACTAACACTAAACACACATATGGGCAAGTGCACCCATCGTGGACGTAGTATAGTGTTGGTAAGATACCGAGGTCGTCCAAGGACACAAGAGCTTTTAGTACCGATTTATCCTCAATGTCTAATCAAATCAAAAAGTTAGAAAAGATTTTAAAACTAAGAAAATAAAAACTAACTAAATGCTGAAAAATAAAAATAAAATAAAAACAGATAGACAAGATGAATCACTTGGATCCGACTCGTGTATTAGTATAACCTTTGATTATTTTCGCACTTTTGCACTTGTTTAAGAGATTATCTTAGTTATTGTAGAAGGCCCCTCTTTTGAAGGCGACGTTACCCTCAACCCAGTAGTTTGAGTCAGCAAGTATACAATCCTAAAGGGTTGGATTATTGGAAGATAATGAATTAAGTTATTAATGCAAATTGTGGTAGGCCCCGCTTTTGGCGGTGACGTTACCCTCGGCTAAGTAGTCTGAGTCAGCAGGGATACAGTCCTAAATAGCCGGGTTATAGTATTAATAGTAGTTAACTTATGAGGGGGTCAAAGAGTTTGGATCCCCGCCATCTAATACCTATGGGCATTGAAGGAGATCCTACTAAATATGACCAAGGTCCCTTGCAGGACCTCTAAACGCTGAACAAGGGCAAGACCCTTACCAAACCGTTCCCTTAACCCCCCCGACCAGGTAGCCAACATACCTCCATATAGACCGTGGAGATATGAATGGTGAAAATCTTTTATTTTATATAGACAGTAAAATAATGCCAAGACACCACGGACAAACGATAAGGAAAGATCACCTTCAACATAAGCAACTAGTTATTAAAGTCATTAATACAAAACCAAATAAAAAGTGCAAAAGATTAAAAATAAAAAGTATTATACTAAACACTTGTCTTCACCAAGTGATGTAAGAGACTTAGGCAAACATGGCCTTGATTGTCAAGAACTCTTACGATCAATCTTGGATCCCGAGACGACTCACACACTCTACGATGGACAATGGATGATGGTGGTGGATAATGGTGTTATGGTGGTGGTAGGTGGTGGATGAAGTGTGAGAGAGGTGGTGTGCCAAGGGATGAGTTGAAATGAAACCAAGCACTCCTATTTATAGGCTGAACAGAAGGCTGGGCACGGCCCCGTGTCCGCTGGACACGCCCCCGTGCCCGTCTGACACTCTCTCTCTTCATTAATTGTAATGCGCAATTACAATTAATGCGCCTGCTGTACTTTCGCCATGCCCACGTACTCACTGGACACGGCCCCGTGGTGGGCAATAGAAGCTTCTATAGGTTTGTCTTTTCTGCTGCTTCTTGGGCACGGCCCCGTGCTGGCTGAGCACGGGGCGTGTTCAGTCTTCTGTTTTCTCTTCTCTGCTTGGGAGGATGCCGTTGAGGGTTCGGGCAATCCACTTTTGTTCCTTTTCTTGTATTTATGTTAGAATTAGCTGTCTTTTTGCTTCTTTTGTGAATTTGAGCTCATTTCATCCTGAAAATACAAAAGGAAGACAAAAACACTCTTTTTCCGACATTAGTACTCAAAAAGGGTTAGTTTTATCCCTTATTTGATGTAATTTATATGTTGCATTTTACACACATCAGTGGCGGTCGTAATGTCGACGTCACTCGAACCGCTTCTTCTTGTATGATTGTTGACGAGACTATTATATGTGTTGTTGAAGTTGTTAATCTTGGTCTGCATTGCAGTCCACTTGCCCGAAAATGAGTCAGCCGAACGATATTCACCATGACCCATTGCGGTGAAAAACTTCTAACGTACGCGTCTCTAAAATACGGATATATCTTGGTCGGTTGCTATAATTTGAAAAAAAAAATAGTAACAACAAAATAAAAATAAAAAATATTTATAAAAGTATATTTATAAAAATACATTTATAAAAAGTTAATGGAGAGAAAAATTACAAACAATCGGATCCTCCGACACGTCGAGCAATTCTTGTGACAATGCAAGTTCTTCCCTAGGCATCCACCTCTCGGTCGTCTTAAGAGCACGTACTTCGTCCTCGCCCTTCTTAAGGTGCCTTCGTCCACCTTTTGAGGAAGTGGGTTGGGTTTGGGGTACGTTTTGGTTTTCGGGTACATTTTGGGTTTGGGTTATGTTTTGGGTTTGGGGAAAAATGGTGGTGGGGAATAGTATCCAAAAAACTGGGAATCGGTGGCGTGGTCGGATGAGGGGAGGTTGGTGTGGTAGGTAGCATCGGATAATACCAACCTCACCCGTTCGCGGGTCTCTTCGGTAACGTTCTTCTTGCTCGTTGTTTGATAAATGACCCCAAAACGGATTGTTGGGATCCGACGGGTTTTGATTGTTTGGAAACATTGTGTGAATATGATAAATTTTTAAAGTTTTGAGATGGAGAATAGATGGAGAATTGATTAATATTTGAGTAAAGGGAGTCGTATATTTATAGTGTTAAAATTAAAAGTTAAACCTTAATTATTTTTTTATTACTTCGACTGTTTGACAACGATCATTTTGACCAAACATCTTGAACAGCGCGTATTTTAGCTCGCTATTGGGCTCGCGATGGGTCTATAGCTCCCCCTCTTTGGCGGGCTCGGGATGAGTGTGGGGCGCCAAGGGCGCTAACGAAGATGATGTGGCCTGGGGCGGTATACCACACCCCTTGGCTTTAATAGTTACATAAAATCATTGTTACTTTTTATTTAGTAACACTTTTTGGTTTGTGTATGATAATGGAAAAAATACAAGTTTATTCAAAATCTAAAGAGTTAACTACACGGATAGTCCTTATAGTTTATCAAAATTTTAGATTTGGTCCCTAGCTTTTCAAAAGTACATGGATGACCCATGTGGTTTGCATTTTGTAACGCATTTAGTCCACATCCAACAAATCTAAAGGTTTTAGCGTATCCAAGTTAGGGACTAAATGCGTTACAAAGTGCAAATCACAGGGATGATCCATGTATTTTTGTAAAAACTTGAGGACTAAATGCGTTACAAAGTGCAAGCCATATGGACCATCAGTGTACTTTTGAAAAACTAGGGATCAAATCCAAAATTTTGGTAAACCACAGGGACCATCCGTGTACTTTACTCAAATCCAAATGTATTAAAACATTATGAGTTAATATCCGGTACAGAACCCTATAGATGGATCGATATATCAAAAGTGACTAGGTAACATCCTAGGCCTTTGTCATCGAAGTTGCAAATCCCAAGACACTTAGACCAAACCAACATAGCCCTCTTCTAAGGACCGTCACCTGTTAATCAATCATCAGGGTTTGTTAATAAATACAAATAACTGACACATTTATAAAACATGTTTAAAACATCCATGAGACGGTATTTTGATTTACTAGGGTACAGTTTGTCACATATTGGAATCTAGTCTTAATGCTAGATACACCAATCATACACATCACAAGGTATGTTATGTATATGCCTATACCTCGCATTATGACTCAATCCGTGAATACAATTTTCGGCACCTCTGTAAATGCATAAATTGGCTCAAAGTGTTATTGTTTTGCAAGCATGCGTATGTAAATTGAATTTTCACTTAGCAACCAAGGCCCAATTAACGCGAAATAACAACCAATAGGTTTTATGGCATCTCTTGTTTTCAAAGCTAGTTAACGTATTTACTTGTTATCGCGTTGAATAACAGTCGTACCAAAGTTTTATCGACTCACGATGTAGATATCAGGTTGGTTCTATAGTAACATAATGAAATGGAACAATCATCCATTATGATGGTTACTAATCATTACTTGTTATTTAAGACTGGTCGTTTATAATCGGGTTAAAAACACGTTCATTAGATTAAATGTTTGAGTCAGATGGGCAACAATGGGCTTTTACAAACCTTACAGGTTAGACAATATATGTCTTTACGATATGTGACCCAGATTTTTGTCACATGTTGATTTATGATCTCTTACATATCGTGAAGGGTGGCAATGGTTGGACCTTATGGTTCGTGTCCAAAATCAGGTCAACCTTGTCAAAAATTACCTCTTACATACCGTGAAGGTCATATGGGTTTGGACTTTACAGTCCGTAATCCACTTTTGGCATCAGGTTTGGTTTGAAACCCTAACACAGATGTAAAGGTTTAGAGGGGTTATGCTTTATAGTTCGTAAAAGGGCCTTGAGCCAACATATTGATTTGTGACTCGTCAGATTTGACTGAATAGAAACCTGACACACGAAACAAAATTACAGGGACATGCCTTAGGTTAAATGGAATGCTCAAGGGCGAGGAATTAAGAAAATAAATACTCTAACAATCTGGAATGCACGAGTCAAACTACAAAAAACAGTCCAAGTTTAATTTGTAACGCCCATTCTTTCACGCGATCAAAACCAAATATTAAACAACGGAATTTTACGACAAAATTCAAACTTTTATACATTACTTGTAATTCAGCCAAATTATACAAAGTTAACCTTTTAAAAACTAGATACAATCAACTACCATTTAACAAAAGTTATAATCACATGTTTTTGCAGCATCTCTAACAACTAGACTTTAATTACATAAACAACCAAAAGTTTTGACCCATTGCATAAACTAGTTCGGAAGCGCGTTGATGGTGAAAAAGAGTTGTGTGTGTGTTTGTTCCAAGCTTGTGAGTCCGCTTATAGTGTGGTTTTACCTACAACATAAACAAAGATTTATTTAAGTAAGAGAAGAGTAAAGTCTTAACTTTCATTAAACATGACATTCCACCATTTTCATTATTCCCATAAACTTCATGTTTATATTCCTTCCATTACATTTGGCTTACTCATCTACTCAATTTCATCACTTTAATCTGTTCGGATAATAATCAGTTTATAAACATTTAACCCGCTTACAACGGAATAAATACATGACTATTTCAAACATTATATTCTAGCTCGTTAACCTATTGTACCGGATTCGTTTGCATGATCATTCCAAATATAACATTCTCATTCTTTGACACGTTCGTACCGGATCGCCTACATATTCATTTTAAACATAACATTCTTATTCTTTGACCTGCTCGTACCGGATCGTCTACATATTCATTCTAACATAACATTCTTGTTCGTTGACTCGTTCGTACCGGATCGTCTATATATATTCATTCTAAACATAACTTTCTTATACTTTGACCTGTTTGTACTGGATCGTCTACATATTCATTCTAAACATAACATTTTTGTTTGTTGACCGGTTCGTATCGGATCAACTATATAACCATATTAAATATTTCATTCTAGTTCATTGACCCGTTCGTGATGGGTCTATTACATGACCATTCTTTAACGCATTAAGAATACCATAATATATATCAATAAACATTACTACAAGTAAACTTTAATCATACAAGTAACGTACCTCGGTCTTGTGAGCCTTGAGGTTTCCGGCCACTTAAACTTTCCTCCTTCACGCCTACATTCAACACATTCATTCTTTAGTTCTAACAATCCATTCCATTTCATACAAAGAGTCCTCACATTCCAAACTTTAAACAATATCAATAATCGGCATAATTCACACATTTATCAACTAATGCATTTTATCGAGCACTTAGTGTGCATCTATCAAAATGTTTAGAATCTACAACTTGTCATGTTATTATATACCATTTTCTATCTACACAAAATCTCACTTATACTCAATATCACAAATTTCTTAAACGATAATCATTAAATCTACAATCATGACAATTTGTTAACATAAGTCTTATCTAGTACTTCATAATCTACGATCATAACTCAAAACCCACTTCATGATTCATGGGGATTTTATATAAATTACATAAACCCATCAATTTATACAAAATAGCAATCACATATGTTTCCTAACAAGGGTTCCATATTCAATTTCTCATTATACATACTTGACACATAAGATATAACCTCCTTCACATCTTCTCATTACATCAAAACTCCACAAACTTACAAATTAGAGTAAATTACAAGTTTTGTCCTTTATGTTTACACCAAATTGCAGGCGCTGTCCTTTAGCGTAAAAGTTGACAAGTTTTGTACTTAATGTTCTAAAATCTTGCACGTTATGTCCTTTAGGCCAAACCCAGTTAGATTTTTTGGTTAAATCAGATTACACAAGGGTATTTTAGTCTTTTTAGCCATTTATTTAATATTATTTAAAAAACTAAAACAAAATATTTTAAAAAATTATCACCACCACCATTAACCCACTACCACCATTGATTCTTTGTCTCCAACCATCTCCATCAACACACCACAATGAAGTGATCTCAAATTGAAGTAACAATGATAATCAAAAGATATGATTCTATTGATTTACTGGAAAGGTTACACTAAGAAATCAAATCAAACAACATAGAAAAGGGGATGGGAATTCTGTGACAACCCATAATTTTGAGGTAAAAACTGCCCTTGTTTATTTTTCATAAATTAAATTCTATGCTTTTATTATTTGATGAATGAATTATATTTTATCTACATCGCGTTGAACCGGTCCGAGGTGTTTGAACCAAGTGCATGTGGATTCAACCCACTCGCGAAACCCGAAACCTATGAGGTCCAAATCATAGCATGTATAATATATATTTACTTTACTAAAATATTGTACATATACATTAGTTGTAAAAAAATACATTGATCAAATAATAACGTGACTTACTGCCACAATTACTCATACCCTTCTTTCATTCAAATTGGGATCAGCCCAAATCTCATCATCTAGCCACTTATCCCTTAGCCCCAATTGCCACTTTAATTATTATTGGCCCAACCCCCAAAACCAGCCCACATTAGTACGCAGGCATGTATACATGCGTATACTTTCTGATGAGTGCACAAAGCACAACAAACCCTACACCCTCCCCTTGTGTGTGCGTCGACCAGGATACCCCCCCCCCATTCGCAAATCACTCCAAGTAATCGTTGGATTCTTCCGTTCTGCTTCTAGGTAACTTGTCGTGCTTCCTTCAATGCTATATGTGCTTCAAACGTTTATGCATGGCTGCGATTTTTAGTAGGGTGTACCGTGATGTTTATGTGAATGATTACAAGTTAGGGTTGTGAGAAACTTGGTGGTTTTAGGGTGGTTTTGGTTGTAAAAGCGATTAGTCAACAACTAGGGTTTGTGTTTGCGGATTGAAACTCGTATTGATGATGGTTTTAATGTTCTAATATGGTTCATCTGATGTTAGCATGGCTGAGTTTATGTCAAGGACTATAATACTTATGTGTTAGGGTTCATGAGAATCAAGAATCGTGCATGGTGTTATCAATAATATGTGTAGTCATGTGTTCATGGATTAGGGTTTAGTATCTTGATGCCCGAGCATGTTAAATTTGATAAGAATTTGATGTAAATGACTTATTATCTGATGTTAGTCGTTATTAGAAGGTGTTGTGATCATATGTGCGCGTTTTAGTAACGTTTAAGCGATAAACAGCATGCTGAGTAACATTTACAGCCAACTTCAGTTGGCTGTAAACAGACCGTTATTATTTGAAAAATTGATTTTCTGAAGTCTAAATTATATCTTTTCGAAAAACAAATCAAATGGCACTGGAATCGCATTTTTTTGAGGTCGTTTGCTATTTTTAAAGGTCCGTTTTGTACAGCAGCAAAAGCTACGTTTTTACTGCGGAAAATGTGTGTTATGTTTCTCATCATAACTTAATATCTGTGTAGAATTAGGTCATGAAATTTGTACTGTAGATGGCCACTGATGTCATTGTAATTCTCCAACTGGAATTTCGTCAATCGGACTTACGATGAATTTTAAATGAATTTTTCCGTGGCCTGCAGTCAGAAAGTGACGAATCTGATTGCAACCCGGTAAATGATTTTTATAAAATAATTGGTGATGAATTGGATCCGATATTTTTACACAATAATAATTAAATCGTTTAAAATACTCTGTAAAAATTTGGGAATTTTTAGAATAAGTTAACTATTTTATTAAAATGCCCAAAAACAGCCCAGTTTTGGATGTTAAAGCTGAAACGACGTAAGTAGTAATTTGCGTGTCTAAATGTTGGGTAGGTTATCTGAGAATGATCTAACGTGTTGTATGTTAATGAAAGTGTTATGTGCAATATCGTATTCTTGCTTTTGAATGGTTATAGATGGGATGTTTATATGGGTGTGAACTGTTAAAGTGAGTGCGTGTTATGTGATAGATGCGTGTAGGAACTTTGTGTTTTATTTAAAACCATTAACAAACTAAATGGTAATCATATTAGGACGTGATTGACCAACCCTGACCTTTAGCTATTTTAAGAGTTCGACCGAGCAACCAAAGGTGAGTTCACACTTTCCACAAGGCATGGGATTCCCGGTGGTTTGGGAATGGGTTAAAGTATACTAAGGAAACCTGCGTATTCTCCTTTGGGTAGAACAAGTACTCCCACCCTCTTTGTTGAAGGGTGACAACACTGAAACCTGCGTGTTCTTCTTGACACGTACTCCCACCCTCTTAACTGAAGGGTGACAACATTGACACTAGACAAAACTCTATCATTAAGTCCCCCATTTTATATCGACTTAATCGCCGGGCCAATGGCGAACGGGTCATTAGTTAAATAGCGTTATTAGGTTTGACAAGCCTCACACCGTGCCGCAGAGGACGGGCGTGGACTAATGGACTTGGGCACTAGTCAATGATGATAGACATTGACGCAAGGCACATAAACATAACTACAGTCAGTAGTCGATATGGTAACGGGTCTAGTGGGATACATGGGGAAGCCCCCACTGAGTATGGTTTGGGAAACAAGGAACTGGTTAACTCGTGGTTTTCGAAACATAACTATGGTTTTTGGAACAACGTTAAAATGGCAACCAACTGTGAACTAGCTCAACTTTGTTGTTGATTCGTTATTATATGCCTTGCAGGTCATTAGGTACTTAGATGGAGCTTGCACAGGAGGAAGAGGTCGTTGTGGGACATGGACTGTTAAGTTCCATGTTAAACTTATGAACTTTTATACTTTATTATAGTTTTGAACTTAATGCTTCCGCTGATAACTTAAGTTTTGTTGAATTGTTTTGGACACCAATTATATTGTTTGGTTTGGACTTTTATTTGTTTAATTATATCGTTCAATATGATTGGTGGCTGGATCCTGGCCAGTCACGCTCCCTGCGCTGATACTCCGCTTGTGGATTTTGGGGGTGTGACAAATTCAGATTACAGATTAGGGATGGGAGAAAGATGATCACACACACATACATCATATTCCTTGTTCTCTATATCTCTCATTTGATTCATAACACACAACCACCACCACAACCACCTTCACCCATGTCACACCCCTATTTTCCACGTGTCACCGGTGGGCCCGGTGGGGAGTATCGTGACGTAGGTGATATCATCATAGTCAAACAACACAATTTAAAATGCACAGCGGAAGCAAAAGATAAATATATTATAATCCGATATAAAGTAATATCAAAATATTACAAACGGAAAGTAAAGGATCCACATGCGGATCAAAATAAAGAGGAAACTTGTTCAACAGACTTTAACATCTAAGCTTGCGAGACTTCTATTTGATGCTAGGAGAGACCAGCCTATTACGCGTAGTACCTGCACTTAGTCTTTTTGGGAAAATACGTCAGTTTACACTGGTAAATACAATTTAACTAACTCATTTTGAAAATGTTTTAAAAATTGATTTGAATGCACATGGCACAAAACTTTTTATAACTTGGGATAATTAATCAAATTTTAACTTGTAAAAGAATTACATGTTTGTTATGCGTTTAGTCGCCCGGTTCGTGCCGGGTTTAAGATTAATAGACACACCACATAATATAAATCCGCGGCGGGAAACCAACGGTTATACCTTAATAAATATGGACACATTGTCGGGTGTACGCCTACACCCGCGTGTCAAGGTCGTGGCCATTTCATGAATGATGCCAAGGATATCCGGGACATGGTCATTAAACTCCCAAAGGCGTAAAACAAACAAAACCAATTTTTAAACGGGTCATCTTGATAATACTTAACCACTAATCGATTAAGGTCAAATGCCCGACCAAGCGGTATTTTATATACCGTACCCCAAGCCCGTATAAGGGAAAATAAGTTAAAAGTATTTACCTGAGCAAATTTATACAATTTATCCCAGCTGTATACCACCAAGCAAGTACAGATAGCTTTTACTGGGCTCCTAAATCTGGAACGAAGGTTTTTAATAACCTATTAGATTCCTAACGGGTCTTAATCAAGCCTAAGCTTAGACCGGTTAGTTTTAAAGGAGGATACGGTTCAATACGCATGATTAAGCGAGAACCGGATTAGAATGTGGTTTAGACCCGACAAGCTTGTATACTTGTGTAATAAGGGTAAACTAAACACATTCTGGATTTTGAGATAAAAATGATAAGGTTTGACCCGTTTCGGCTAATTTATGCAAACTAGTTACAACGCCGATCCGAACGCGAAAAGTGCGTAACGGGTAACCACAAGAGTCATGAACAAGTTTCCTAAGTTAATATGCCTTAATTATGTTGTGATATCAGTAGGATACCTTCCATTATGCCCAAAATGAGTTTAAGACCAATTTGTGCCCCGTAGGGGTATTTTGGTCATTTTTAGAGGTTATAAAAGAGATTAAATATTATTCTGAGTTACAGGTCTGATTTAATCAGTAAATATACTTAATTTAATAAGTTATAACAGTAGGGTATCATATATATATGTGAAATTTATTAATTATAACCATACTATGCACCGTAGGGGCATTTTGGTAATTTCACATAGGCTAAAAGGGTCAAACTGAAAACCTGAGTTTAAAACTTTTCCTCACTATTAAAATATAAAAATTCACTGAATATATCAGTAGGCATCAAACCTTATGAGTTTAAAACGGTTTTAATACATACTATGCGTTAAAACGCTTAAAAAGGCGATTTGGAGCCATTTCCGGGTTTTCAAAGGAAAGCTGATATTTTTATTATTCCAGAAGGCTCAAAATAATTTACTTATCATATTAGATCAGTAGAAAAAGGTTTGGGGTCAAAATATTTTGTAAAACTCAATTTATAAGCCAAAAGGGCAAAACCGGCAATTACCGAATCAAGCTTAGAACTCTAAGTTATGCTCAGCCTAAAAATAATTAAAAATCTCCAAAAATCCCAAAATAATATATTATATCAGTGGGTAAAAAGTTTGATATTAAAAATTGTGTTTAGATAGGCTATATGCTAATTATGCCGTTTAATTCATAAAAGCTTTTCATTTACGCTAATGAGCATAACTTCTAATCTAGACCTTCAACTGATGTCAAATTTTAGGGACAAGTTTATAAATTAGTAATAAAGATTATCGTCCTCTCACATTTTCAAATTTCTCGTTTTAGGGTCAAAAGGCGTAACGGTCAACATTTAGGCATTTAACGGAAACATGCATGAACTAGGATTTCTATGGAACCAAGTTGTATCACCTTGGAGGGTTATACTAACTTATAATATGGTCCTAATGGAATCCTAAGGCATAACTAAACTAAGCTAAATCGGGTCAGAACTGAAAGTCAAAGCAAAAGTCAACTTTTGCGACTTTCGGTTCCGAACCGAGCCTATACTTAGAATTGTCGGGTTGAATCATGCTTAGGCATGTTCAACTAATATTTACCAAGTTATTAATGTGGCAAAACTGATTTTGTGACTTTTAATTTAATAGTTATGCATTTTATTTAAAACTAACCCATTTGACTTTCATTTGACCCGACAATTTAACTAAGTAAACGTGGTAATTAGGAGGCGCCCTTTTGAGGGTTAATTACCTACCTAATTACGGTCACGTAGCCATGTTCGTTGCGAACAATGACTCAACCGATTAAAAGTCAAAGTGTTTATCGAAAACGCTTGACTTTCGGTTATAACCGCTAAAATTAAACTAAGCATGAAAGGGGACTTACAAAGGGTCCAAGCAAGGAGGGTTGATCCTAATTTCTCAGGTATGAGGAGCAAAGTCCCCAACTTAGAGAATTCAAGATCGAGGTGTGAAATGGGGCAAGATTAAGGTGGGTATTTATAGGATTTTGAGAACCATTAGGATCGTTTCTCGTAAACCATGATCAAATCTGAGCCATACACCTATTACCCATGGTTTACAAAACAATGGGCAGCCCCTAGATTCAAGAAATGAGAGACAAGTGCAAACCCAAAGCTGGTTTTCAACATTCTGCTGTTGGGCATTAGTATACGGACCGTATGGTCCAGTATACGGTCCGTAAGGGACCTGCACAGCACAGCAAAGTTTCACTTATTTACATATTAGGCCCCTGTACTTGTTAATTGCCATTTCCGATACATCTAAGGCTCGTTAAACCATTTTTAAGGCTCTACAATGATGCCTAAGCATAGGGAACATGAAACATGCTCAAAAATATGCCCGATGTCGGTTTGTTTGGTCGTACGGTCCCGTTGTTCGGCTAATTACGTCGAAACACGGACGGACGCTAAAAACGATCCAAATCACGCGACGAATGGAATTTTATCAAGCCAAACACTAAAATAAAATATTTTAGTGCTTACATAAATTTTTGGGTGTCCGGGGATATTCAGAATGCAAGATATGCGCGGAAATGCAAACTTGTGTACTTTTTGACACTTTTAGTCCCTGCATGACTTAAAAGTTTATTTTTGCGCACCAAACACCTCTAAGCCTATATCTAAGCTATATAAAGAATAAATAGGGTATAATTAACTCATGGACATATTCCGGAAGGTCCGTTACCATACGAATCGACCTACTTTTGCAGTTTGACGCAATTAGTCCTTTAATTGCGCAAAGTAGTGTGGAATGCCGTTTAATGACATCCAAGCCTTCCATGGCCCATAATAGGCATTTCCATGCATGTTTTTAACTATTACTACGCTCCTGTTCACTTATATGGTCACCGAAAGGCGTAGATTCAAAAGTTGAAGCTTTAGGTCCCTCTATTGCGCCAACTTGCGCATCTCATCATTTAATAGCATTGAAGCCTCATCTAATCCATATTAGGCATTCTTGAAAGTATCATTAAACATCACGATGCTTCGGGTTCGCTAAAAGGTCATTCAGAGGTATAATTAAACATATTGACACTTTTAGTCCCTCAAACTTTTAAAGTTGCGCGTAACTCTACTTATAGGCATAAAAACCTTAGACGGCCAATAATTGGCATTCCCGAGAGTATAATTAAATATTATAAAGCTCCCAGTTTGTTAAAAGGTCACTCATAGGTAAGAATTTACATGTTGACGCTTTTAACCCTTTATTGCGTAAACTTTCAATTTATTCCGCAAACGGCTACACTCGATCGCCAAGTGGTTCATTTGCGAATATAATTATCGTGAGAGGTTATTTTGAAACTTATCTTAGGTATGCTAACACTTCCAGTCCTTTCACAATCAAAGTTTTCGATTTTTCGAAAAATAAGTCCTTTAAATTCAATGTTTGACTTTATTAGGGTTTGTTACACGTGTCAATACATCATTGTACGTGATTTTTACGAGGTGTTACAACCCACCACCGCCACAACTACTTTCTCTCTACCAGACTACCACCACCGTCTCCACCGTCACCAGTCACCACCCCCACCGGAACCCTAACCCCAACCACCACCATTAAAACCCACCACCCCATCCACCATCACAACCCCCCACTGTCTCTATCATCACCACCTTCACAGAAACCCTAATCCCAAACAACCTGCAAACAACCTAAATCACTAACCACCACCATATCCCCCATCATAACCCGCCACTGTCACCATCCACAACCACTAAACTTGATAGAGAGAGAGAGAGAGAACAGATAAGATCAAAACTTGATAGATCAAAGAGATTAGAGTGATTTACCATCGAACTGAAGAAATCTTCGGTGAAGACGGAGGAGCAGAGCGACGATTTATGGTTTAGTCAGCGTTGATTTGAAGATTCTTACTGATATTGACTTTGAGTTTGGTGCAGAAGTTAGTTGGAAGAAGAAGATGCATACCCTTCTTCAAGGCGGCTATTAATGATCATTATTTCTGGTGATTTTTTATGAATCTGTAGAGTGGTTTTATTGATTGTAATGTTGATGTTAATGGTGATTGTGAAGTTTTATGCAATAAGAGAGAGATGGAGAGAAGAGTAAGCTGTGTTAGAGAGAGAGGCAAGATTTTTTCTATTTCTAAATCTTTTTTTTATAAACTAGTCCCTACACGTAAGTTATTTTACAAAATAGCCCCTGAAGAGATAAAATAACAAGACTACCCTCATGTACAAGGCACATGACCAAATTTAACCAAAAAATCTAACTGGGTTTGTCCTAAAGGACATAACGTGCAAGATTTTAGAATATTAAGTACAAAACTTGTCAACTTTTGCGCTAAAGGACAACGCCTGCAATTTGATGTAAAGTAGAGGACAAAACTTGTAATTTACTCTACAAATTATGACTTACCTCTTGTTAGACAAGCTTAGATTATTCTAATTCAATGTTCATGCATAAGATTTGTGCTGATTTACTTCATCAATTTGTTAGATTTTAGACTTTTGATTAATATGAAGTTCTTCCCCTTCCTTCCTCTCTCTAAAACATGCGCACACACACACACACCTACCTCTTCCTGCACTTTTATTTTCTCTAATTTAGTTACCATATATTCACATCTAGTCCCTCTAGTTTAGTTCATGTTTTTTTTCACTCATAATGTTATTATTTTTTTATAACAATTAATAACTAGATTAAATTTATTATTTTAGACATCATTCATCATGCTCCAATATTCTAAACAAAATAAAACAACTTGGTCACAACATCTAACTTTTTGGGGTGTTACACAATTAATCAATATAGAATCAATATAACATGAATAAAATGGAATTAGCTACATAAGTGAGTTTAAATAACTTACCAGAAGTTCAAGGCACTTTTGATTACCAACCAAAGTGTTACACCCTGATTTCCCGGTGGACCCGGACTTGAGGTTTAAATGTGACGATTGATATAGATATTCACATTTTAACACAGTGGAAGTCTTGGGAGTATAAAATAATTATTACAAAGTTCAATGTCCAAAAGTTCAAAATAATGTACAGACGAGAGTGTACAAAAAGATCCACAAGCGGATCGAATAACAAATGATTACATAAAAGACTATTAGGTTTTTTGCTTGGAGTTGCAAATTCCAATAAGCAATTACCGGGTAGCTTCCAGCCTATTCCGTACTTTGCAAACCTGCGCTTAGTCTTTTGAAGATACGTCAGTTTTCACTGATAAATACAATTAACCGACACATTTTGAAAATATTTCAAAATCATTTTATATACCATTTGGTATATCAATTTTCATAAATAACTTGGGACAAACTATATCTCGTGTTACCAGTTAGTATTACATGCTTGTCAATACATATGAGACTCGGAACTAAACTCTTATGTAACACCCCGAAAACGGGTTTGGTAATCAAACTCCGTTAATACTAAAAGACGGGTAAAGTGCCGTTAGTAGTAAAAATAACCCGGTAAATATTTGGATTTAAACAAGAAATCCTAATATTAAATACAAACGAATCAAAGGTTTAAGGAATTGAGTTTATAAGAGCCCGAGTTAACGGGACTTAAAATAAAACGGGTTATGAACAAGATAAAAATAACTAGGAAATAAATAACCTAGTTAATTACAAGTCTTGTAGTAATGAGGAAACTTGATTAAAACACCCTAAATAAAACTTGGGAAGAGTAGAGGGGTTAAAGGTGTTAAACTAGAAACTAGTTTTTAATAAATAAAAACCCAACACCAAAACACACACCTTGAGTGTGTGTTCTGGTCGACATAAACATAGGAGCCAAGAAGCTCTCCAACTCAAAACCCTAAAGCTCACAAATCTAGCAAAATCGAAGATGAATCAAGCAAAGAAATTGGGGCTTTAACTAAATCCTTGATCCCCTAAGCTAGGAGGTCACAAGGTATGTCGATTTTTGTAATTCAGTGATATCTTGAATTTATGATGAACACCCACAATCGAAATTCTTGAGTGCATGTGGAATGTATGGGTGATATTGACATGAATACAAGTCTAGGAACAAGTCTTAGAAGCAAACTTGTAGAATTAGTGCCATAAGACTAGAGATTTAATGATTTCCCTTATATGTGCTAAGTGGGTTTTCATGATAAAATGATGAACACATGAATCTGAATGTTAAATTGTGAAATTTGAAGATAGGATGCAAGAACTAGATGTTGTTTGTAAACACTAGACATAGAGATTTGATTCTTGATGTAAATCTTGGTGAAAATAGCTAGTTATGAACTAGTTAGTAAACATGTAGAATTATGCCTATTAGCTGTTTGATAAAATGCCTAAATGAGAAGTAAAGTGTTGAAATTCAAGTGAAACGCGTAATTGGCAAGCTTGACTAATTACATGAGATATGGGATAAAATGGGTTCTGATCATAATGTTGATTTGCCTTAATCGTGTATATAATATGATTAAAGGTAGTTGACTTTAGAAAGTCGAACTAACCTATGAAGAAGCCGAATAGAAGTTTCGACATAAAGTCCGTAAGATGAACTAGTCATAATAATGATGACTAATCTAACCATCTTACGAATTATGATGCTAGTTTGACTCTTGACAAGCTAGATGGAGGCTTGGGGAAAGAAGCGGGTCAAACGGATCGTATACGCGGTAAAGAGCATAATCCGGATACAAGGTAAGTATAGCTTACACTAGTCATATATTTTAGAATGTTCTTTTGTCGTATTGATTACGAATAACACAAATGCCTAATTGAGATATGGTGTTCCGGCGTGTAGTCATATGGAAAAAGATAACCAAATAGGATAGGAAGCCGTATTGATGGTTAAAAATGAGTTAAATTGGTAATTCGATCATGTTATGACGAATGAAACATGTACTTTTAAAGGTTAGCATATAAGGTAAATTATGATAACCAATGAGGGTAAAATTGTAATTTGGTCACTCGTTGACAATAATTGTTGGTTTTGAAAGATACTTATTTTGTAAGCCTTAATAGGCCAAAAAAAGAAGCGTTAAGAGGTGATTTATAATTAAAACGACCGTGCGGTGTAAACCGGAGCGAGTCGTGTAGACGAGATGGCAATAAGCTTCATCTCTCCAATATAATCGGTCATTTAGACCAAACGGGTCAAAAGGTGAAAATATCACTATTTGACGATATCGACTAATGGTTTGTTGAGTTGTATGATTACAGAAATAATTATCGAGTGGATTTTTACATCGTTATTGCTTAGCAGCTATTGAGGCAAGGTATTTAAATGGGTCAATATAATGATCTGAGCCAGGTATGCATAATAGAATAACTCTCATTTAAACGTAAGGTTTAATGAGAGTTAATCGGAGTCTAAAATAGATTTTGGTTACTCTAATAGGTAAACCGAATGTTACAAATGATGGTCATTACGATTGAAAGGCCTAATGACTTTTCAAACAAAATCATAGTTAAAAAGAGGGCTTATGGGTCAAACATGTTTACAAAAATCTCTCATCGTTAATGAAGGGCCAAAATGGACCAAAACGCCCTTACAAGTTAAACTAAGCAAACAACCCTTAAAGATTGTTTGGAAACGAGTTTCATGATTAGATAAATACCTAAGACAAGTATAGAAGTTGAGAGATGTAATACAATAGTCAAATGGCTCTATTTGAGTCTTTGCCGTAAAATAATGGGTAGAGGTGTAAAACTCGGTTTGTATAGGTTACCAAAGTAAACCCACCATAAATACAGTTGTGGTGGAAAATTACATGATAAGAAATGTGGTAATGTAATGCTAGAAGCAATCGAAAACAATTTTAAGCTTGAAAGTGCTTAAATACCCTTAACGGGTCAAAATAAGAACTTGAGTGTAAGCGGGTTTTAAATACGTAAGAAACTCGTGACTTGAACCTAATATGATAGGAGATATTGAAAATTATGAATTTCATGAGTTTAGGGAGCCTACAAACATGTTTTTGTTTGATTTATGCATGAACGGGTCAAAACAGCAAAACATGAAGAATATGCAGCAACTACCGTAAGTTACGGTAGCTACCGTAACTTACGGTAGCGGATAAATTGTTACGACAGTCTTCTACTACCTTACGGCAGACTAGTGTTGCCCAGTGGCTACCGTAAGTTACGGTAGAGCCCTGTTATTTGTGTTGAGTTTTGTTTCGCGAACCCATTTGAACAAGTTTTAAACCGCATATGACTAATAACATTTCATGTTTATGGAATGTAGGTTGCGTTGGAGTACCGAATGACATTCGAGCCCGATGAAGAACCGAACACGATTAAGAATCAAGCTTCCGCAAATAGTTCCGTCGTCACGTTTTAAACGGCGAATTAAACTACAAAATGTTGGAATGTTTTATTTAGTAAAATGTTTTAACAAACTCGCATTTTTAAGTGTATGTTTAATCTTAATACACTATTACAATCAAAATTTGTCGGATATTTGATTAAAATGGACATAGGGTGTTACAAGTTGGTAATCAGAGCCCAAGGTTAAAAGAATAAAGTGTTCGGTTCGAGGCTTGATCGCAAATCCGGTAAGTACAAGTATGTTAATGGTTTAGCGTATTAAAGTGTTGTAAACAACACATAGGGTTATCGTGCAATACATGTTACCCTAATTAAAATGATTGATATAGTTGATGAAAATACGCGCGTTGACGCGTATAGTAGAAAAAGCCTTGTATTATAATACGGGCGATTATTGAAGTTGATATTATTAACTCTTGTAAACGTTTTAGTTGAAGGACACTCGCATCTAAAGATAGCGGGAGTCTAATAAATTGCGGACTTGACGGAGGAACGGTCCAAAGTACGACAAGTAGAACATACTCACCAAGGACCTAAATCACGTAGCGATCGCGAATAAGGCTAATGGCAAGAGAAGCACGTTAGAGCAAGCATTACCAGGTGCACATTTTAAATTTAATTGCACAAATAGTAATATGCAACAAATACGTAGATATTGAAAGTTGCATATGTAGATTAAAAACTTGGAAAAACCCGGATAGAAAAATCTATCCAGGATATTGTTTCCAAGAGAAATAAATAGAGGTGTTACTTACATAGGGCGTGATGTGAAAGTTATAAAAGGATCATGTATGTCATGTGTTGATCGCCTACTCTGGCCAAGTAGGTAGTGAACACATGATACCATGAGCTTTTTATGATGGACACGCTTACACCCGATGTAGTAAGGACAGGGTGAGTGGGACAAATTAAGAAGTACCCAAATGAATCAGATAAGCAAAATATTTGATCATAATGTAAACGCACAGCCGAGTGACGGAAGCGTATTATATTAGGATAATGAGCCCGAGAGAAGGGACAAAGAAACATGTAAAATGATTAAGGTACGCATTGGGAGGGGGTGTACTTACACTTGAACCCGGAGAATGCAAACATGTAAAATGATGTAGACATGTATTAGGAGGGGGTGTACTTACACTCGAACCCGAAGAATATAAACATGTAGAATGATCAAGATATGCATTGGGAGGGAGTGTACTTACACTCGAACCCGGAAAATGCGAATATGTCTCTAAACGGGTCGTTTTTGTAAAACGTCAAACTTGAGGACAAAGTTGGAATATAAAAATGAAACGAGGTCTTAATGCATACTGGGAGGGTTGCAATAATAACGACTTCGGTAAAACACCCGGTTGATGGGTAAGAATTAAATACATGCGTAGACCGAGAAACGGGAACTCGGATGGAAAGTTAAAAGACTCGGGTTTTGGGTCATAACTGAAATATGATAAGATAATGTAAATAGAAACCGTGAATAAATTATGTTCAACTATTTTAAAGTTGAACGGGTCGAATATAATATCATGCCGGACGGCATGAGTAAACGCAAGCGGGATAATAGTAGCGTTAAAAGTAAAAGAATAATGAGCCCGGTAATGGGACATAATCAAATACGAATGTATGTAAACTGGATAATGGTGAGCATAAGATAAACCGACGCATAAATGACTTGAGAAGTCATAAAGTCGGAAAAAAAATTCCGAAAAGAAACGAATGTAGCCTTAGACTACGGTCAAGGTCAAAGAAAATACCAAGGCGAAAATAAATGATTTTAAACAAAAACAGGATGCCTTAGACACCAAACATGTATTTTAAGAATGACATGAGTAAGGAATGATCTACATGATCAACCTAACCTTTGGGGTTATAAACAATGGAAAGGTCTACGAGACTAAAACGACCCACGAGTCATAACTAGAAAGAAATAGATTATAGGGACCTTGCCTTAAAGAGGTGAAGATCTAATAAAATAGCCCATAGACTAAGTGATAAAACCTATGGGTTAATAAGAACAAGCGAGGGAATAAATGGAGAATCCTCGCATAAGTCAAAGACTGAAAAAAATAAATTTTGGACTGTCAATATCCCGATATGGATAATTGACAAAGGTTAAAGAGAAGACGCTAAATTAAAACTTCGGTTTTGGTAAGAAATAACGTTTCTACAAAAAAATGAATTATGATAGATGTATAAACAGTAAACATGAAAGATATAAGTCTTGACACTGATAGGTGCAAGAAGATATATTCGAAAAGTGATAATTCTGAAAATAGAAAGTTGATGTAAAATTTGGCATGACGTGACATGATCATGGTCAAGAAGTGTAATGTGAAGTATAATCACATTAGAGCCGAGTGACGAATATTAGAGCCAAGTGATGAATATTGCTAAGTTAATTAAACTAGTGGAAATAACGAGATCACGTTATTTCAAGTTGCATTATGTCATATAAGATACATAGATGATTAATAACCAAAAAGATATTACCATACTTTTCTGGTAATACTAACAATCAGTTAAAATATGAGCAATGCTCAATTGATTAACGAGATCAAATGCATGGAGTTAAACTCGATAAATCATGTAAGAAAAAGGTTTCGAGGACGAAACCTCTTTAAGGGGGTAGACTTGTAACACCCCGAAAACGGGTTTGGTAATCAAACTCCGTTAATACTAAAAGACGGGTAAAGTGCCGTTAGTAGTAAAAATAACCCGGTAAATATTTGGATTTAAATAAGAAATCCTAATATTAAATACAAACGAATCAAAGGTTTAAGGAATTGAGTTTATAAGAGCCCGAGTTAACGGGACTTAAAATAAAACGGGTTATGAACAAGATAAAAATAACTAGGAAATAAATAACCTAGTTAATTACAAGTCTTGTAGTAATGAGGAAACTTGATTAAAACACCCTAAATAAAACTTGGGAAAAGTAGAGGGGTTAAAGGTGTTAAACTAGAAACTAGTTTTTAATAAATAAAAACCCAACACCAAAACACACACCTTGAGTGTGTGTTCTGGTCGACATAAACACAGGAGCCAAGAAGCTCTCTAACTCAAAACCCTAAACCTCACAAATCCAGCAAAATCGAAGATGAATCAAGCAAAGAAATTGGGGCTTTAACTAAATCCTTGATCCCCTAAGCTAGGAGGTCACAAGGTATGTCGATTTTTGTAATTCGGTGATATCTTGAATTTATGATGAACACCCACAATCGAAATTCTTGAGTGCATGTGGAATGTATGGGTGATATTGACATGAATACAAGTCTAGGAACAAGTCCTAGAAGCAAACTTGTAGAATTAGTGACATAAGACTAGAGATTTAATGATTTGCCTTATATGTGCTAAGTGGGTTTTCATGATAAAATGATGAACACATGAATCTGAATGTTAAATTGTGAAATTTGAAGATAGGATGCAAGACCTAGATGTTGTTTGTAAACACTAGACATAGAGATTTGATTCATGATGTAAATCTTGGTGAAAATAGCTAGTTATGAACTAGTTAGTAAACATGTAGAATTATGCCCATTAGGTATTTTATAAAACGCCTAAATGAGAAGTAAAGTGTTGAAATTCAAGTGAAACACGTAATTGGCAAGCTTGACTAATTACATGAGATATGGGATAAAACGGGTTCTAATCATAATGTTGATTTGCCTTAATCGTGTATATAATATGATTAAAGGTAGTTGACTTTAGAAAGTCGAACTAACCTATGATGAAGCCGAATAGAAGTTTCGACATAAAGTCCGTAAGATGAACTAGTCATAATAATGATGACTAATCTAACCATCTTACGAATTATGATGCTAGTTTGACTCTTGACAAGCTAGATGGAGGCTTGGGGAAAGAAGCGGCTCAAACGGATCGTATACGCGGAAAAGAGCATAATCCGGATACAAGGTAAGTATAGCTTACACTAGTCATATATTTTAGAATGTTCTTTTGTCGTATTGATTACGAATAACACAAATGCCTAATTGAGATATGGTGTTCCGGCGTGTAGTCATACGGAAAAAGATAACCAAATAGGATAGGAAGCCGTATTGATGGTTAAAAATGAGTTAAATCGGTAATTCGATCATGTTATGACGAATGAAGCATGTACTTTTAAAGGTTAGCATATAAGGTAAATTATGATAACCAGTGAGGGTAAAATTGTAATTTGGTCACTCGTTGACAATAATTGTTGGTTTTGAAAGATACTTATTTTGTAAGCCTTAATAGGCCAAAAAAAAGAAGCGTTAAGAGGTGATTTATAAATAAAACGACCGTGCGGTGTAAACCGGAGCGAGTCGTGTAGATGAGATGGCAATAAGCTTCATCTCTCCAATATAATCGGTCATTTAGACCAAACGGGTCAAAAGGTGAAAATATCACTATTTGACAATATCGACTAATGGTTTGTTGAGTTGTATGATTACAGAAATAATTATCGAGTGGATTTTTACATCATTATTGCTTAGCAGCTATTGAGGCAAGGTATTTAAATGGGTCAATATAATGATCCGAGCCAGGTATGCATAATAGAATAACTCTCATTTAAACGTAAGGTTTAATGAGAGTTAATTGGAGTCTAAAATAGATTTTGGTTACTCTAATAGGTAAACCGAATGTTACAAATGATGGTCATTACGATTGAAAGGCCTAATGACTTTTCAAACAAAATCATAGTTAAAAAGAGGGCTTATGGGTCAAACATGTTTACAAAAATCTCTCATCGTTAATGAAGGGCCAAAATGGACCAAAACGCCCTTACAAGTTAAACTGAGCAAACAACCCTTAAAGGTTGTTTGGAAACGAGTTTCATGATTAGATAAATACCTAGGACAAGTATAGAAGTTGAAAGATGTAATACAATAGTCAAATGGCTCTATTTGAGTCTTTGCCGTAAAATAATGGGTGGAGGTGTAAAACTCGGTTTGTATAGGTTACCAAAGTAAACCCACCATAAATACAGTTGTGGTGGAAAATTACATGATAAGAAATGTAGTAATGTAATGCTAGAAGCAATCGAAAACAATTTTAAGCTTGAAAGTGCTTAAATACCCTTAACGGGTCAAAATAATCACTTGAGTGTAAGCGGGTTTTAAATACGTAAGAAACTCGTGACTTGAACCTAATATGATAGGAGATATTGAAAATTATGAATTTCATGAGTTTAGGGAGCCTACAAACCTGTTTTTGTTTGATTTATGCATGAACGGGTCAAAACAGCAAAACATGAAGAATATGCAGCAGCTACCGTAAGTTACGGTAGCTACCGTAACTTACGGTAGCGGATAAATTGTTACGACAGTCTTCTACTGCCTTACGGCAGACTAGTGTTGCCCAGTGGCTACCGTAACTTACGGTGGCTACCGTAAGTTACGGTAGAGCCCAGTTATTTGTGTTGAGTTTTGTTTCGCGAACCCATTTGAACAAGTTTTAAACCACATATGACTAATAACATTTCATGCTTATGGAATGTAGGTTGCCTTGGAGTACCGAATGACGTTCGAGCCCGATGAAGAACCGAACACGATTAAGAATCAAGCTTCCGCAAATAGTTCCGTCGTCACCTTTTAAACGGCGAATTAAACTACAAAATGTTGGAATGTTTTATTTAGTAAAATGTTCTAACAAACTCGCATTTTTAAGTGTATGTTTAATCTTAATACACTATTACAATCGAAATTTGTCGGATATTTGATTAAAATGGACATAGGGTGTTACATCTTATACATGATTAACCGACACACCACTTTAATCCCCATATTGGATATGAAAATATTTTATTATAGCATTAGCATCTGTCAGGTGTATGTCTACACCCCGTGCTCAAGTTGTGGCCACTTGCAATTAAGTGAGCCATGGATATCCAGGACACCGTTGCATTAACCCCCAATGTTTAATTTATCAAGCATAACAGATTAAAATGGCTTATTTAGATTTTAGACATATTGGTCATTGATCTCATACCCGACCAAGCGGTAATAATTTACCGTATCCCAAGCCCGTATAGGGAAAATATGTAACACCCCGTGTTACCGAATGTCAAAGTCAAAGTCAAAGTCCAAGTCAAGTTTGACTTCTTTGACTGTAATTAGTCTATCTTATGTTTGTATTATGTGGAGTAATTGTTGTTTCTCAAAGGAATCGAAGTAATCGAATAATAATCGACGCGAAACGATTTACGACTGTGAATAGTAGGAAGTAACAATGCGATAAAGTTAATCAATCAATAATCAAGCTAATCGAACCATCAATCAAACTCGAAAGTCGAATTATGCGAATTTGGTATTATATTACGTGTGTGTGCGCCTTATGTGTTACATGTGCGTGTTTACTTTATGTTACGTGTGGTGATCAATCGAATCGAAACTCGAAACTCAATCGAACTCAATCGAAATCGATATCGAATATGGAATGTAGATGCTTGTATGTAGATATAGTGGTTGGGATTAAAAGTAATTTGAATACGAAACTCTATCGTATTCGTATCATCATCAATCGAAATCGAAATATCAAAAATCGTCGCACCGAACACTCAAAGCAGGCTCTGATCGATCAGGCTTCTAGCCGATCGAACAGCCCAGCCGATCGGATAGACTGTCCGATCGAGCAGGCTGTCCGATCGGGATGCCTGGCCGATCGGCCAGCCCTTTCCTCTTTGGGAAGCCTATAAATAGGCCTGTCATTGTCATTCTTTCCACTTTTGGAAACCATCTGACCGACCAGCTCGTGCTCCCCTTCTTTTCTCAGATTTCTTCCGATTTCGGTAAGTTTTCATCCTAAATCTTGTACTTTCTTGATCAATGCATGCTCCTACACCTTTCTATCTTTCAAATCTTGATTTCTAACTGTGAAATCATCAAGATCTAAGGATTCTAGGATGATGTCATCATGGTGTTCTTCAAGAACTTCATGTTTTGGCCTCAATCCACCAAGAATCACTTGGATCTAGCCGATTTCCACATAAACAAACTAAGATCTATCACAGATCCGAACATTTACATGGTGTGAAGGATTGAAAGAAGGATTCCAACTTCCTTTCAACTCTTTTACACTCAATGCCTTCAAACCGGTTGAAATGGAGCTTGAGCCAACTCATCAATCATTCTAATGGTCGAGTGGTTCAAGATTCGGATTCTATCTACGAGGTTCACCGATTCCGGGTTAAACTATAAACTCTGTTCCGAACCGTTCACCGGCCGGACTTGGTTGATTCCTGTCTGAGCAGAGGAAACAAGTAAGAACGAAGGTCCCATGGTTCATCCCGTTGTCAAAATACTTCAATATAACGTCAAATAATCAGAGCAGCCAAGTGTTAGACGAACAGGCCGACCATGTCAGGATACTGACCGATCGAACAGGCTGTTCGAACGAACAGCCCAACCGATCGGACCTGTCAGCCGATCAACCAGGCCAGCCGATCGGCTAGCACATGGCCCCACACTTTGACAACTTCATGATGTATAGTATTGAACGAAGTGATGTTCGATCGAACGAGCTGTTCGATAACATTACTCATCGGATCATGAGATACTATGCTTCAACCCTTAATCGATTTTGCAACTCGTTCGACGTATTGGAGCGCCACCCGATCGAACATGCTGTTCGATCAGGTGACATCCTACTGAGGACTACTACTGAAGTGTCTAACCGATCGGTTAAGCCGGCCGATCGAACGGACCGTTTGATCCATCAACCTGAAGGGTAAGAACACTTCAATGTTCTCAAATACTACAACGAAAACTTCAAAAGGACAAGCCATCATACACACACACATCCTACACAAGGGAAGAAACAATCCACTCGAACAGTCCACCCGATCGAGCCTACCGGCCGATCGAACAGGCTGTCCGAACGGACTGTCTAACCGAACGAACAACCCGTTCGATCGAACCTACCGTTCGATCGACCAGGCTGTTCGACCCATCATCACTTGTTCCTATTTACGCGTTACTCATCGTTATGCTATCGAACTATTCAGGCTAACCCTACTCTCAAGCGCCCCTTCAATCCATCAATCAATCGCTGTGAGTATACTCGAACCCTTTTTGCTTTAGCACTTTTGGGTTATACGTTACTTATAAAAAATCACAATCGAACACACTACTCAACTATTTAACGCTAACCGTTCTGCATGTATTACATGACTAAATGAATGCTTGTTGTTATGTTTACACGTGGAATGCTGTCTACCTGCCTTAACGACGTAGTACTATAGTTTGGACTCAGCACCCGTTCACACGGGGGTTGTTAAGGACAATTACTTGCATGGATTACGGTGGTAATCATGTATTGCAAACTGTCTCGGATAGTCAACCCGCAGTCATTGGTATCGATAGATCCATGTCGATAATTAACATGCATCGTTTTCCTCTGTGTACGTGTTGGTTATGCGTAAACTATTTCGAACTCTATATGCTATATCAAACTTGTATGCTTACCTTTACATTTTATGTATTGACTTTGTTTTAACGTATGTGACAGGCAATTAGGATGCTTATCTGCTAGGAAGGTGAGCTAGGAATAAGCTTCTAGAGCATAGTTGTCTGTAGATCTTGCAGATCGAGTCTCTAGAAGCAATTGAACAATAATTATATTTTTATTTAAATCTGAGTTGTCGGAACAGTATATTTGACTAGATGCTTATCTGTAATAACTTGTTTTATTATTTGGGATACGGTATGGGACGTATTAATTAAACTAAATAGTAATGATAGTTGTAGTGGAAACTTCTGGACAATCTGTTTTGCTCAGTGCCATGCCCCGATGATTCCGCCATCGGTTGGGGTGTGACAAAATATGTTAAAAGTATTTACCTGAGCTTTATTTTAACAATCTAAAGATATATGTAAGCACAACCGTTTAAGTCAAAATAACTAACAAGGTTGCAATTTACTGGACGCCCTTAGTTGGAATGAACAGAACTATGATCCCTTAGAATATTGACGGTCTTATTCAAGTCATATGACTTGGACCAGTTAACTTATAATAAAATCGGCACGGTTCGCTAGATTAAACGGAGACCGGATAAAATGTGGTTTGTATTCTCACGAATACTATGACTTATATAATATGGGTCAAACAATAACACATTCTGATTAGAACTGATTCAAAAGGAATTTGACCCGATTCGGCTAACTTATTTAACTAGGCTATATAAGTCATCCGTACGCGCATAGGCGGCATCAGGTGTCGGATGAGTCAATGTCAAGTCCATTATGCCAAACATGTTTATTATGTTACCACATCAGTTTTATAACTCAAATTACATGTTCATTATGATTCAAAAACATTTTAGTTTTACACTCAAAAGGGCATTTTTGGTTTTTTTAAGGCATAATACATGGACTTTTGATATACGTTAAATTATACATATTTTTATACCCCAAAACACTTCCGTTTTAAGCATTTTTTACCGAAAACACGACGGTTAGGTAACAAAATCGGTACTTTTATATTTTCAGGTCTTAAACAGAGTATGATGGAAAAATCTGGTGAAAACGGACAAAATCTGATGCATTTATGATGAAAATGGACAAAATCTGATGGACTGCCAAGTGTGGCACGACCGTGCCACCGGCGGCACTACCGTGCCGCTGCTACGATCTCGGAAGCACTGCTAGTGCAACCAGGAGTGCCAACTGTTTCTCGGGCCGCACTACCGTGCCACCCGCAGCACTGCCGTGCCATTGCCAAATCAAGCCTTCTGACCAACATCTCTGAGGAGTGGCACTACCATGCCACCAGCGGCACTACCGTGCCGATCTGCTGACCCAAGCAACTTGTCCACTAGTCCACTTGGCTGACTCGGGATCGCTGAAACTGACGTCACCTGACAAGACCTGACCGCACGACCGTGCCAAATCCGCACGGCCGTGCCAATCTTGAAATCGCCTATAAATAGCAGCATTCGCTACTGGTTCAGTTGTTGGGTTTTTCTCCATGTTTCTGGGCGATTTCTGGGTTCCGAAGCAGTCCTGATCAGACCCATTTGAAGTTTAAAGATCGAGTGGAAGCATAACCGATCTAACCCATCAATTCCTTGCTTGTTTATCGTTCGATTCCTTGTTCTTGAACATGTATTCTGATCATTTTGCAAGTTATGAGCTGATGTTCGTTTATGTTTAATGTAGTTTATGTAATAGTAGTTATAAACTTGTTTCTTGAATAAATCTTTATGTTGTAATCTTATTTGTATGAAACTTAGTACTTTTTCTTGTTGAATCTTCATGATTATATAATGAATGTTTCATTGATGTTGAGTTCCTGATTATGTTTGATTATCTTGGATAATGAATCTGTGGTTAGTGGGATGGTAACTATTTCTTGATTAATCACTTATTTGTAGACTTTGTTTACACCATGAAACCAGACCAGGGTATTGGTTTTATACAAGATATATCTTATTTTGATTAGGAATACTTTCTTGTACGTAAGGGTTCTAACGAATTATATGGTGTTGATTGCATGTTCTTAGATGCGGTTTATGATCCTTGTTTAGTAGTTTTGGTCTGAAATTGCTGACATGGTAGATTTGTGTTTAAGACATGTAAAGGTGAAATTGTTTGTTATATGATCTACATAATTGCTTATCCTCGTGGCTGTATTGTGACCATCGGCATTGCTTTCTTTGATAAGTGAGGTTAGGAATCCAGACTCGGTAAATAACCTATCTTTAAAGGTTCGCATGAATAAATATCTATAGCTCGCTAATGAATGATTTTAGGTGGTTAACGTGTGACCATCGCGTTAACTTTCCGAAGAATCATAATGCTAGAAATCCAGACCCGGTAACTAGCTGTCTTGAATTGGAAAATTGATTAAGTGCTTTTGTGACATATCTGCTAGATAACATATCTAGGTTGTTTATGAAACAAGATAATAGTATATTTATGTTTTTAGATGTAATTTAGATAACTTAGTTAAACAACCATTCACTTATCCTTTTATCTGGTAATCTAATGACAAAGATATAGTACATTATAACGCCCGCGTTCCATGGATCGATATCTAGCTCTTACCAATATTTTGCTGCATATATGACGGGATACACTTGTCCTTTGTTGTGTGTGTTTTAATGTTAAGGTATAAACCATTTTTATAAATATAAAACGCACTTCGTTGCACGTGAACATACTGTAAATAAATATGCGTGTTCGCATTCACGTCAAGTTTTTGGCGCCGTTGCCGGGAAATAAACGGCGAAATTAATGGAACAATCCGAGTCATTATTCTACCGGTGTACAAACTGTCAATAACTGTTAATATCTGTAAATTTTTGTATTTTTTCATTTTCTTTTACCTAACTGTTTAACTAACTTTTGTTTTCTTTAATTTACTAACTTGTAATTTACTAGATTTTTGACTAACTTTTCTTTTCTGTTTTACTAACCCCTAACCAACTAACTTTACTAACTCACTAACTTACTAACTTTTTATTTATTGTTCAACTAACATTTTATTTATTTATTTATTTATTTATTTACTTAATTCAGTTATGTGTTCGGAATCAAATCGTGTACTGGCAAGTATTTAATTTCAGTAATTTCATTTCTGTACTTCATTCATTTATTTATTTCAGTTCAGTATTACTAATTCAGTATTTTATTTATTAACGTTCAGTTATTTTATTTATTTATTTATTTATTTATTTATTTATTTCTGTCCGTTTAAATTTCTGATCATTCATTTAATTATTGTACTCATTTGTTTATTTATTTACTTCATAAGAATAAAATATAACTTTCTGATAAAACCATCAGATTTTCTGATTAATTCCAATGAATTTATCCGATTTTCTGATGGATTCTGATAAACCCATTAGATGTTCTAAAAATAATAGTTTTCAATTCTGATGAATTTACCAGATTTTCTGGTATTTCTGATGGATTTATCAGGAATTCTGATGGAACGAAAATTTCATCAGATCTTATCAGAATTTTATAAGATATATCAGATTTTCTGATATATATATATAAAAAAAACAGCTCTCGGATGTAAATATGTAAACAAACCAGTAAATATTTGTTTAAATTTGTTAAATAATCTGTGTATATTTGTATATTATATTTTGGTATTGTTATTATTATTTATTTCATATATATATGTTATGTTCTTTTTTCTGTATAATGCGTTCCGTTTTATGTACAGGCTAATGTCCACGCCCCCTGCACCCGTTAACGCTGAGCTAGCCAACAAACCAGAAAATAACTTAAGAAGAAGTAGGCGGTTTCGCGAGAGATCACTTGTTGTTGCACAAAGGATTGCGGCCGCAATCGACGAACCAGTGATTCTTTCTAATAGCGAGAGTTCAGAGGACGACACAGGAAGCATTATGGCAGAAGACGACCAGCCTCTGAATGAGACCGGCCGTCCAGGAGGAGAGGGCTTGCTACCGAGCATTGCCCGACCTACTATAGTAGCACCGAGTTTTGAAAATAAATCTAGTATTATTAACATGTTGCAAAATTCTGTGCAGTTTGATGGGAAGGATCACGAAGATCCAGGTCGGCACATCGCATCATTTCTCGAAGTTTGCTCGACTTTCAAAATTAGAGACGTTTCTGAAGACACAATCCGTTTGCGGCTCTTTCCATTCTCTTTGCGAGACAAAGCCCGATCTTGGCTTTTGTCACTTCCAGCAGAGTCCATCACGACTTGGAACGAGATGGCAGATCTTTTTATGCAAAAATACTTCCCTCCGGAAAAGACAGCTAAGCTAAAGAACCATATCATGACATTCAAACAGGACGAAGGAGAATCTCTACACACAGCTTGGGAGAGGTTCAAAGATCTTCTGATCGATGTTCCATATCATGGGTTGTCCAAAAGGCAACCTGTGTTGAACTTCTACCAAGGACTCAACTACGACTCACAAGAACGTTTAGATGTATATGCAGGAGGCGATCTTGGAACAAATACACCCAATGAAGCCTATGCAATCATAGAGAGAGCTACCTTAAAGTCAAGTTCTCGTCACGGTGGAGTGCGGAACAAAGCATAATCTATTCCTGGAGTTCATCAAGTGGATACATATACGGCTCTAGCAGCACAGATTGGAGCTTTGGCAGCAAGATTTGATCAAGCTCAGAACGTTTCGCAGGTACAATCATCATGTGAGCTGTGTGGAGTGTCACACGAGCCAGGTACATGTGAGCAGGGTGTTATGTTTACATGCCACGAAGAGGTGGACTATTTGGGCAATCAAATTAGGCCCCAAAATAACCCCTATAGCAACACATACAATCCTGGTTGGAGGAATCATCCAAACTTTGGGTGGAAAGCTAATTCCAATAACCAAAACCCACTCGGATATGCTCAACGCGCTCCCGCACCACAACAGTCTCAGGGGCAATCCTTTCAGCCCCATGGACAATCTTTTCAGCCATCAGGGCAAACTTTTCAACCACGTTACAATAATTTAGGTTCAGGAAGCACTTCCCAGCCTCAAACCTCTCAAACCAACTCAAAACTAGAAGAGATGATGGCGCAACTGTTAAACAACTCCAACAATGCCAATCAAATGTCTGAGAAGCGATACAAGCAGCATGAGGAGCGTTTCATGGCTCAAGAAGGGGAAATGCGGAGCCAAAAGGCTTCAATTCAAACCATTGAGAATCAAGTCGGCCAATTGGCCAAAATGTTGTCTGAAAGACCACAAGGTAGTCTTCCAGGTAACACAGAACTAAACCCGAGAGGGCACGTTAATGCAGTAATGACGAGGAGTGGTAAAGCCACGGGACCTGACAAATCGGACTCACCACCGATCACTGATACGGTCCAAACTGACGCTTCAGACGAGGTGCAAGCTAGGCGAGTCCCAGCAAGTACAGCACAGTTTCAGGAGCCAGTTAAAGATTTCATTCCTCCTGTCCCATATCCAAGCAGACTGAAGAAGCAGAAGAACGATGAACAACATGGTAAGTTTTTAGAAATGTTTAAACAATTACACATAAACATACCATTTGTTGAGGTGTTGGCTCAAATGCCTAAATACGCAAGGTTCTTAAAAGACATCCTCACAAACAAACAGAAGCTCGAAAGCTTGTCTTGTGTGTTGATGAATGAAAACTGTTCAGCCCTTCTCCAAAACCGTCTACCTGAAAAGATGGGAGATCCGGGCAGTTTTACTCTTCCCTGTCTCATTGGTAGCATGTCTGTCAGTCACGCATTAGCCGATTTAGGAGCTAGCATAAACCTTATGCCGTATAAGGTCTTTGCTAAATTAGATCTGGGTGAACCTTCACCCACTAGAAGGAGCATTCGACTTGCAGATCGTTCGATCAAATATCCGCGTGGGTTCGTTGAAAACATGCTTGTTAAAATCGATAAATTTGTTTTTCCCATGGATTTTGTTATTTTAGACATGGACGAAGACTCAAAAGTGCCATTAATACTTGGACGCCCGTTCCTCAATACTGCGAGAATGATCGTTGATGTGGCAGCTGGCCAAATCACACTCCGAGTAAATGACGAGCACGTGACTTTTGATATTAAAAGATCAATGCAGCATCCGCAAAGTCACGATGACATGCTTTACTATGTCGACATTGTCGATACTTGTGTAAGCTCTCATTTCAAAGGTACGATAGAGGAAATTGATATGGACACACCTCTTTTGTGTGAGAACCAAGACGACATTTCACAGGAGCAGCCAGTCTGCCAAATCGATGAAGATGGTTCCCAAAGTCCAGATCAATTTGTGGAGATTGACCGTGAAGTTGAAGAAAAACCCAAACCATCGGTTGAAGACCCACCGTCGTTAGAGTTAAAAGAACTCCCACTGCATCTCGAATATGCATTTCTAGACGAGGAGTGTCGCTTACCAGTCATCATTTCAGCATCTTTAGAAAAAGAAGAAAAGAGACAACTTCTCGAAGTTCTAACACTCCATAAAAAGGCCATGGCGTGGAAAATTATGGATATCAAAGGCATTAATCCTTCTTTTTGTACGCATAAGATTCTCATGGAAGACAATTACAAGCCTAGTGCACAGCATCAAAGGCGATTGAATCCTAACATGCAAGACGTGGTGAAGAAAGAAGTAATTAAATTATTAGATGCATGGTTGATTTATCCTATATCTGATTCTGTTTGGGTAAGTCCAGTGCAAGTAGTACCCAAGAAAGGTGGTGTTACTGTAGTTCCAAACGATAGGAATGAACTTATTCCTACCCGTACCGTCACCGGATGGCGAGTTTGCATCGATTATCGCAAACTCAACAATGCCACCCGTAAGGATCACTTCCCGCTTCCATTCATCGACCAGATGTTGGAACGTCTGTCGGGGAAGTCATTTTTCTGTTTTCTGGATGGATTCTGTGGATATTTTCAAATTCCTATCGCTCCCGAAGACCAGGAGAAGACTACTTTCACATGTCCTTTCGGCACATTCGCCTACCGGCGTATGCCTTTTGGGCTATGTAATGCACCAGCCACATTTCAGCGTTGCATGGTAGCTATTTTCCATGACATGATTGAAGACTCCATGGATGTATTCATGGATGATTTCTCTGTTTTCGGGAGTTCTTTCGATTAGTATCTTGGAAATCTGAAAAGAATGTTAATGAGATATGAGGAAACTAATCTTGTGCTTAACTGGGAGAAATGCCACTTCATGGTGAAGGAAGGGGTAGTTCTCGGACACAAAATCTCTGAAGCCGGGTTGGAAGTTGATCCAGTAAAAGTGGACATCATTTCTAAACTTCCTCCCCCAACCTCGGTCAGAGCGATTAGAAGTTTCCTGGGTCATGCAGGGTTCTATAGGCGATTCATAAAAGACTTTTCAAAAATCGCAAGACCTATGACCCGTTTGTTAGAAAAAGATGCTCCATTTGTATTTTCAGACGAATGCATGAAAGCATTCAAGCAACTTAAACAAAGGCTTATCGAAGCACCTATTTTAGTTGCACCCGACTGGGCGTTGCCATTTGAGATAATGTGCGATGCTAGTGATTACGCAATAGGAGCAGTCTTAGGACAACGAAGGGAGAAGCATTTTCATCCTATTTACTATGCCAGCAAAACTCTACATGATGCTCAGGAAAATTACACGACTACTGAAAAAGAGCTTTTGGCAGTAGTATATGCTTTTGACAAATTTAGGTCGTACCTTGTGTTGTCCAAAACAATTGTGTACACGGATCATGCAGCAATCAAATACCTTTTTAGCAAACAGGATGCAAAACCGCGTCTTATCAGATGGATCTTGTTACTTCAAGAATTCGATATTGAAATCCAAGACAAAAAGGGAGCTTTGAATGTTGCAGTCGACCATCTCTCGAGACTTGAGCATGGCAATTCAGAAGATTCGTTGGGGGAACCAATAAATGACAATTTCCCCCACGAATTTCTGCTAAGTATCGAGATGAATAACGAATCACCTTGGTTCGCCGACTTTGCAAACTACCTCGCATGTGGAATCCTTATCAAAGGATTGTCATATCAGCAAAAGAGGAAGTTCTTTGCAGACTTGAAGTATTACATTTGGGACGAACCATACTTGTTTAGAATCGGAGCCGATCAGGTGATCCAAAGATGTGTGTTTGGAGAAGAGGCAGCTAGCATTCTGCGCCACTGTCACGAGGGGCCAACCGGAGGTCATCATGGAGCAAACTACACCGCAAAGAAAGTGTTAGACTCTGGATTTTACTGGCCCACAATTTTTCGTGATACACATGAATGGGTTAGAGCGTGTGATGCTTGTCAAAGGGCAACGAATATCTCCGCACGCAATGAAATGCCTCAGCATCCAATGCAAGTCTGTGAAGTCTTTGATATATGGGGTATCGACTTCATGGGACCATTTTCGGCCTCACGAGGTAACAAGTACATCCTCGTTGGTGTAGACTATGTCTCAAAATGGGCCGAAGCTCAAGCTTTGCCTACAAACGATGCTAGGGTAGTCGTGAGGTTCTTAAAAAGTTTATTCGCACGATTTGGTGCTCCAAAAGCACTAATCAGTGACCGAGGAACGCACTTTTGTAATGCGCAATTAGAACGAGCCTTGTCCCGTTATGGAGTTCATCACAGATTGGGTACGCAATATCATCCTCAAACGAGCGGGCAAGTTGAGGTCAGAAATCGGGGTTTGAAAAGAATCCTTGAGCGGTCCATTAATAATAACCGCAAGGATTGGTCAGACAAGCTAGATGATGCTCTGTGGGCTTTTAGAACAACATTCAAGACACCTATCGGTACCACACCCTTTAGGTTGGTTTACGGGAAAGCCTGTCATCTACCAGTCGAGCTAGAACACAGGGCATTCTGGGCCTTGAAGACGGCAAATATGGATTTAAAAAGCGGAGGTGAAGCCCGTTTTCTACAAATCCACGAGCTTGAAGAGCTAAGAAACCATGCCTATGAAAGTTCTAGCAGGTACAAGGAACGAGTCAAGAGATTTCATGACAAGAGGTTGAGAGACCATAAGGATCTCCGAATAGGGGATCTCGTCCTATTATATAACTCAAGGCTGCGTTTATTCCCCGGGAAGCTAAAATCCCGATGGATGGGTCCATACAAAGTTAAAGAAATATTTCCATACGGGGCCGTAACTATCGAGGATCCAAACGGGGCAAGTTTCAAAGTCAACGGTCATCGTTTAAAACTTTACCTCAACGGACCGGTTGACCCGGTGGAGGAAATTCTTGAACTCCACATCCCGCACACTTAAAACAAGTGTGGGGAGAATGAGTCTAGCTATCGACTCGCTGACAAATTTAGCGAGCGTGTTTTCACACGCTAAAGGTAATTTTGTATATATTAGTTTTTAATATTTAGTTCGTAATTCGTTCATTTTTCAGTTTTAAACGTAGGTACATACGACCTTAATCCATAACTTTTAGATTTTTGAAGTTGAATAATTGTTATAATATATGAAATAGTGCAAAAATGGAAATTTTTGGTGAAAATTCGGAGTTATAAGCTTACTGTGAAAAATTACATAAAAAGGCCCAGGTGTTGCACGGTCATGCCAAATCGGCACGGTAGTGCAACCGTTAGTTAAAACTGATCAGTAACTCGGACATAGGACAGTCATCAGACCACACCACCGTGCGACCGTTGCACTACCTTGTTGCCCGATAACACAAAGCGACCCAGGCCAGCGATCCGGAATGGCACGACCGTGCCAAATCCGCACGACCGTGCGACCCGAAAACCGAACAGTAAAATCCAGGGTATTTAAACGAATCTGCAGTAAAAATACTTCATTTTTCCGAAACCCTAAGCGCCGCACGGGAGTTCCTGGTCGCCCAAACCCGAAAATCACCTAATTTTTGCCTTGATTTCGCTTCAATCATCCTCCAAGGTATGTTTCCTACTTATTTTGTGGATTAAACTTAGTTTCTAATGTAGATCTGACGCTTGAACCAAGAAATTTTGGGGTTTTCTTCATAAATGTCAAATAAACCCTAGTTCTTAGGTGATTAGTGTTAAATCGGTAGTTCTGATGCTTGATTCAAAGTTTGTTAACTGATTACAAGTCAAATTCTAAAAAATACATGTTAAAATCAGTAAAATAAACTATTTTTGGGTAAAAGTTGCTGTCGCACGGTCATGGCATGACAGTGCCGGTTAAAAATCAAGCACAAATCACCGATTCAGAGCTGCGACGCTGAGTCGCACGACAGTGCCAATTTGGCATGGTGGTGCAACATCGATTACCGGTAACAAGCTGTTTAGTGATCAGGAGATGGCACGGCAGTGCCAAAGTGGCACGACCGTGCGACTGAGGAAACAGAAACAGAAGCTTGAAAACAGCCTGTTCCGGTGGCAGCGATGAAATTTTTAAGTTATGCTCTTATTTGATTGTATTCCTGTGTGCAGATGAATCACAGATTCCTCCAGTTTAGCGAGAACAAAGCGAGAGAACAGCCGTGTATTGCCAGACTAGAAGCATTATGGAATAGACGGGGACAAATTGGTGAACCAAGAAGGATCAACTGGGATACTCTGACAGCCCTGAACCAAGAAGAGAGGCTATCTAATATGATGTCAAATCCGATGTCAAGGTTGTTCAACATTGCGCGACCCGTTTATCTTGAACTAACATTGGAATTCTTTGCTTCATACACTTATGAAAAGCCAAGAAGCGAGAATCCAGACTTCAAAAACAGAGAGACAATACAGTTCAGGCTGGGGAAAAAGTGGCATAAATGGTCAGTTGCTAAACTTGGAAGAAGATTGGGGATATTCTCATCCGAAGATATCGATTCAGAACTTTTCACCAATATCTACAAGTTTGCTAATGATCAACAGCGGGCTAACTTTTGGGCACAAGTGGCAGTTGGACCACCCTACGAAGCTAGGAAAGCTAAAGCTTCACGACTACGAGACCCGCTTTTGAGGGTCCTTCATCAGGTCATGAGTCACACCATCTGTGGACGCATGGACAGTGCAGGAAACTGTCCCACTCCAGATCTTCTTTTCATATATTCATTAGTGACTGGAGTACATGTCAACCTCGCAGCTAGAATGGCGGAATTCTTTATACATAGCGTAGGGAGAACCACAAGCAGCAAGATCCATGGTGGTGAATATGTGACTCAGTTGGCATACAACTTGGGTATTATGACAGATGATGTAGTCAACGGACTTCACATGGTTCATGCAGGAGGAGATGTGGATATGAGGTCTCTGCGAGCGATGGGGTTTGGTAGTAGATACAGATAATGGCTCGCGACTGAGGGGTCTAAATGGGGAAATATGGGATCCACTACCGTTACCACCACAGAATAAAGACGTCAACATGGCAGAGATCGAGCCACCACCACATGATCAGCCACAACATGAGGAGCATGAGCACCAGCATCAGTATCAGTACCAACAAAACTGGCCTCCAGGTATACCTTCCTACCCTGAGTTGTACCAGCAGTTCCAACATATGCAGGTTTCTCAAGATGCTATCAGGGCAACTTAAGACGCTATGAGAGCCGACCAGTTAGCTATACGGGCATCTCAGCAGACCATGCGGGAGGAAGTGTATGCAGGATTTTCCTACATCTTTGGAGGGCTAGAAAGTGTGTATCCAGGCCATTTTGGCAACCCTCCATAGTTTCCATTTGGAGACACAGGTACCTATGGGGCGGGTTCATCTGGAACACGCCACCATGATGGTGATGATGATGAGGAGTAGGAGGAGGTAGGGTCAAACAGTTCAGAAACTTATGTTTATGTCATTTCTATTCAGTACTTTATTTGGGATATTTTTACTTTATGTCTGTTTTAAGTACTTTAGTATGTTTGCTTTGTTTGAATAACGGATCTGGTTGAATTATCTAACATTTTGAACAATGGTAATGTTGGCTATTTTAGCAAATGACATAATTGGCAGATTTGAAAAGAAATGCACACAGAGTTGAGACGACTTCGAATAAAAATTCTACTCAAACAAGTCAACTCCAACTCTGAGGACAATGTGAAGTTCAAGTGTGGGGAAGGGTTTAAAAGATTTTAAACTTTGTTTGTCCTTAATTGTTCTCATTTCTGTAAATATTTTCGAAAAATAAAACAAAAATGGTCAATTTGTGTTCTTTAGGAAGCATCAAATTTGATAAAAATCAACAAGTCAAATTCATGTTTGAAAAAGATAACTAGAAAGCAATGATAAAACAAAAACGAAAAACTTGCATGTTTATCTTTATATTTATACCCATTCCTTCCGTTTACGTGAGCATATTTTTGAGCCTTTAAAAGTTTTCTTGTCAAATGCTTCTTTGTTTTTTTGGAAAAATGAGTGAGCCGGATGTTTTATGTAATTTAGAACTTGTCATTATAATGCTTTTCAAAACCATGAATATGTGAAATTACATAGAAATGATAGAGGCAATTAGGATAACCCCTTTGTCAGCCTTTTTCTTTGTTTATATCCCGCACCCAACACTATCCATTAATTCGCCATGTTGAGCCTATTTTCCGTATTTTTCTTAAACTTTACCAAAAAAAAATTAAAAACCCAAAAATAACCTTTTCTTATTCACCTTTATTTTCCTTAAAAATTTGGCCATAAGATAGAAGTTTCGTTTCAAATTAAAAAAAATAAATAAATAAAAATAAAAAAAACTGTTTACCAAAACTCTCTAAAGAAATTAAGGAAAGACTATCAAGGAAGAAAAATAGAGAGTTGACACACAAAAAAAAGAATAAACTCTGAAGGCCTACACAAGTAGCTTAGCAACGTGTTCAGAGTAATAGAAAAAAAGCACTAAGTTTTTGGCCAAGTTTTAACCTTTCTTGCTACTTTCAAAAATCTGTTCCATACCCTTAACCTTAGCTTAACATTACAACCCATCAAAGACCTCTTGACTTATGTTTTTCTCATATTAATTGGTGAAGATTAGATATTTTGACAAGCTTATGATATTGCATGATTCATTAACTAGGCATCGAGTGTTTAACATACACATTATATGTATGATTCAGAAAAATAACCGAGTGTGTGTGAACATTGTGAGAAATATAAGGATTCGCATGCTAAAGTCATTCGAAAGTTGAATTATTGCTTTATAATTATCCTTTCATACATTTAACAAAGCTTGTTTGTTTTAAATCTTTGATGATGACTTTTTGAAAACCAAATTGACCACCAATCAAATTAGTAACTTTGTAAATATTCAGATTTGATTCCGTATTTTATTTTAAGTTTGCTTGAGGACAAGCAAAGTTCAAGTGTGGGGATGTTTGATATACGTTAAATTATACATATTTTTATACCCCAAAACACTTCCAACCGAAAACACGACGGTTAGGTACCAAAATTGGTACTTTTATATTTTCAGGTTTTAAACAGAGTATGATGGAAAAATCTGGTGAAAACGGACAAAATCTGATGCATTTCTGATGAAAATGGACAAAATCTGATGGACTGCCAGGTGTGGCACGACCGTGCCACCGGCGGTACTACCGTGCCGCTACTACGATCTCGGAAGCACTGCTAGTGCAACCAGGAGTGCCAACTGTTTCTCGGGCCGCACTACCGTGCCACCCGCAGCACTGCCGTGCCATTGCCAAATCAAGCCTTCTGACCAACATCTCTGAGGAGTGGCACTACCGTGCCACCAGCGGTACTACCGTGCCGATCTGCTGACCCAAGCAACTTGTCCACTAGTCCACTTGGCTGACTCGGGATCGCTGAAACTGACGTCACCCGACAAGACCTGACCGCACGACCGTGCCAAATCCGCACAGCCGTGCCAATCTTGAAATCGCCTATAAATAGCAGCATTCGCTACTGGTTCAGTTGTTGGGTTTTTCTCCATGTTTCTGGGTGATTTCTAGGTTCCGAAGCAGTCTTGATCAGACCCATTTGAAGCTTAAAGATCGAGTGGAAGCATAACCGATCCAACCCATCAATTCCTTGCTTGTTTATGGTTCGATTCCTTGTTCTTGAACATGTATTCTGATCATTTTGCAAGTTACGAGCTGATGTTAGTTTATGTTTAATGTAGTTTATGTAATTGTAGTTATAAACTTGTTTCTTGAATAAATCTTTATGTTGTAATCTTATTTGAATATAACTTAGTACTTTTTCTTGTTGAATCTTCATGATTATATAATGAATGTTTCATTGATGTTGAGTTCCTGATTATGTTTGATTATCTTGGATAATGAATCTGTGGTTAGTGGGATGGTAACTATATCTTGATTAATCACTTATTTGTAGACTTTGTTTACACCATGAAACCAGACCAGGGTATTGGTTTTATACCAAATATATCTTATTTTGATTAGGAATACTTTCTTGTACGTAAGGGTTCTAACGAATTATATGGTGTTGATTGCATGTTCTTAGATGCGGTTTATGATCCTTGTTTAGTAGTTTTGGTCTGAAATTGCTAACATGGTAGATTTGTGTTTAAGACATGTAAAGGTGAAATTGTTTGTTATATGATCTACATAATTGCTTATCCTCGTGGCTGTATTGTGACCATCGGTATTGCTTTCTTTGATAAGTGAGGTTAGGAATCCAGACCCGGTAAATAACCTATCTTTAAAGGCTCGCATGAATAAATATCAATAGCTCGCTAATGAATGATTTTAGGTGGTTAACGTGTGACCATCGCGTTAACTTTCCGAAGAATCATAATGCTAGAAATCCAGACCCGGTAACTAGCTGTCTTGCAATTGGAAAATTGATTAAGTGCTTTTGTGACATATCTGATAGATAACATGTCTAGGTTGTTTATGAAACAAGATAATAGTATATTTATGTTTTTAGATGTAATTTAGATAGCTTAGTTAAACAACCATTCACTTATCCTTTTATCTGGTAATCTAATGACAAAGATTTAGTACATTATAACGCCCGTGTTCCATGGATCGATATCTGGCTCTTACCAATACTTTGCTGCATATATGAAGGGATACACTTGTCCTTTGTTGTGTGTGTTTTAATGTTAAGGTATAAACCATTTTTATAAATATAAAACGCACTTCGTCGCATGTGAACATACTGTAAATAAATATGTGTGTTCGCATTCACGTCAACTTTCATAAAACCCAACAAACGATATGATCAAAGGGTATAACCTCAGTGGGTTATTTCATACATTGATATGATCATAATACAACTTCAAATCAGTAGCTAAAATGGGCCAGAATCGAAATTCAAAGCAGAAGTCAAACTGTTTGACTTTCGGTTGCGAACCGAGCTATAAACAGGAAATGACGGGTTAGACATGATCTAACATGTCCTAATTTGTTATACCAATTGATATAATGTCAAAAATTGGTGTTTAAATACTGAGAAGTTCATTTAACATAATCACGAAAATCTGCATTTTGACTTTTTTTATTACAACTTTGACCCGTCATTTGACCAATCTTAACGTGATCTTTAGGAGGTGCCCTCATAGGGGATTATCACCTACCTTATTATGATCATGTAGCCATGTTCGATTAGAATGTTGGCTTGACCAAAATGGTCATAGCCGAAAGTCAAAGCAAAAGTCAATTTACTTGACTTTCGGCTAATAACTTAGCCTAGAATGAAAAAGAACTAGGGAGAACACTTACAAGTGTTCAAAGGAAATATTTAACTTTAGTAGGAAGCCTCTATAAGCAGAAGCAAACTCCAATAGAAGAGAGAAAGAAAGAAAGATTGAATAGTGCAAGTTGAAATGAGGCATAAGCTCCTCTATTTATACTTGCACAAGGTTGATAGGATCATGTTGTGTGTTGGCAATGTTATTCAGATGTTAACTAGTGTCAGTGATGTGTAATAAGCAGAGGGAGTGTGGCGTTTTGCGAGAGAGGTGTCAAGAGTAGCAGGCTGCCATGGCAGTCTGCACATTCTGCCAGCGCACCCCTTACGGACCGTAAGGGTGATGGCTTACGATCAGTAAGGACCTTAGCACGCTCATGGTTTCAATATCCTTACGCTCCGTAAGGATCACTCAGAGGCTAAACTTTGGCAATTTGTCACAAATGATCCATCCACATCCAATCTTCCACAATTTTACATATTTAGTCCCTCTCGTCCAAATAATTTGGCATATTTGAGAGTTGATTGGACACGTGTTGCCATATGATTCGATATAAATATCTGAGGTATGACACAAAGTCTAGTTCGAACCAATATGGGCCAATTGTTAAGAATAAGCAACATTAAAATGTGAGTGAGTTGAAAATATAAAGGGGATGACGAATCAGACCTTCACATTTGACCCATTGGAAACTTTAATGTTAAAACACTGGATGGATCGATGACGAACAACAACATTGCACTTGAACAAGATGTGAAACATCAAAATATGAACAAGATAGAAAGATGTAGAAGATGAATCTCTTTATTATTGAATCAGTCATCACAGATTACATAAACCGAAAGAGTATACTCATCTACAAGTTGCTTTAGATCACAAAGATCTAAACCTAGCTTTCTCTTACTAACACATAGTCACTCTCTCTAGAATGTGCACACCCAAGAGGCTCTAAGATATTGCACAAAGCTTGCCCTAATCTAACCTATCAACACCTATATATAGACTAGGGATTAGACCCAGACAAAACTTATAGTCCGGGATACAACAAACAAACTGTAACACTTCGCATTTTTGTACTTTCCTGTTTTAGATAGTCTTGTTGTACCTTCCATTTTTTAGACACTTGTACTCTCGTTGTATTCTATTTTCGTTTCAGTTGTAATCCGAGACTATTGATCATAATGAAATCGAAGTTATTTTAATCATATTCATGTTAGACTTACGTGCAAACTTTTACTCAAAATCCACGTTTTGGACACTATATTATGCTTGAACCTTGATTCTTTATTATACATTGATGCTCGATACTCGTTAAACTGATTAAAACTCATAAAATAATCAAATTGGAAAATACAATATTTAAAACCAGGCCCTTCGTACGAAGGGGGAGTTGGGCGAAAATCTAGGAAACCTAGGTGTGATACTTGCCATTATCATCACCCTGCCAACTCCACTTGTCGCCATTGCACTGCGTGCAACCATTTTGGTCACACAGCTCCTTATTGCCGCCATACCAACCAAGTTCAACAAGCTCCCCAAAACCCTAAACCAGCCAACAACGCACGAGCCTGCTACAATTGTGGGGATACTACGCATCTTCGTCCTCAATGTCCTCAACTAAGTCAAGAACAACAACAGCAGCAAGCTCCACGAGGACGAACATTCAACATCAACGCTAAACAGGCTCAAAACGACAATGAAGTCGTTAATGGTACGTTCCTTGTTAATAATCTTTATGCTTCGATACTATTTGATACTAGTGCGGACAAAAGCTTTGTGTCCATTGAATTTGAAACCTTGTTAAATTGTACACGCTCTAAATGTCACACCCCAACCGATGGCGGAATCATCGGGGCATGGCACTGAGCGAAACAGATTGTCCAGAAGTTTCCATAACAATTATTATTACTATTCAATTTATATAATACGTCCCATACCGTACCTTAAATAGCAAACAAATTATTACAGATAACATCAAGTCAAATATTCTGTTCCGACAACTCATATTTAAATATAAAAAATTGTTCAAATGCTTCTAGAGACTCGATCTGCAAGATCTACATACAACTATGCTCTAGAGGCTTATTCTAGGCTCGCCTTCCTAGCAGATAAGCATCCTAATTGCCTGTCACATACGTTAAAATAAAGTCAATACATAAAATGTAAAGGTGAGCATACAAGTTTGATAATAGCATATAGAGTTTGAAATAGTTTATGCATAACCAGCACGTACACAGAGGAAAACGAAGCATGTTAATTATCGACATGGATCAATCGATACCAATGACTGCGGGTTGACTGCCCGAGGCAGTTCGCAATACATGATTACCACCGTAATCCATGCAAGTAATTGTCCTTAACAACCCCCGTGTGAACGGGTGCTGAGTCCAAACTATAGTACTATCGCCGTTAAGGCATGTAGACAGCATTCCACGTGTAAACATAATAACAAGCATTCATTCAGTCACGTAATACATGCGGTAACGGCTAGCGCTTGAAATAATTGAGTAGTGTGTTCGATTGTGATTTAGAATAAGGAACGTATGTAACACCCAAAAGTGCTAAAGCAAAAAGGGTTCGAGTATACTCACAGTGATTGATGGATTGAAGGGAGCACTTGAGAGTAGGGTTAGCCTGAATAGTTCGATAGCATAACGATAAGCAACGCGTAAAACGTAAACAAGTGTCGGAGGGTCGGACAGCCTGGTCGATCGGACGGTAGGTCCGATCGGACGGCTTGGTCGTTCGGTTAACCAGACCGTTCGGACAGTCTGTCCGGTCGGTCGGTAGGCCGATCGGATGGACTGTTCGAGTGGCTTGTTTCTTCCTTTGAGAAGGATGTGTTTGTGTATGATGGTTTGACCTTTTGAGGTTTTCGTTGTAGTATTTGAAAACATTGGAGTATCCTTACTTTTTAGGTCGACCGATCGAACGGACCTTTCGATCGACCGGCTTATCTGATCGGTTAGGTACTTCAACAACAAGTTCTTATCAGGGTGTCACCTGGTCGGACGGCTCGACCGATCGGGTGGTACTTCAACATGTTGAACAAGTTGAAAATCGATTAAGTGTTGAAGCATAGTATCTCATGATCCGAAGAGTAATTCAAATCTGACCGTAGTCCGATCGAACAGCACTTCGTTCAATACTAGACTTCATGAATTTGTTAAAGTGTGGGGCCATGCGCTAGCCGATCGGTTGGCCTGGTCGATCGGCTGGCTTATCCGATCGGCTGGGCTGTCCGTTCGGACAGCAAGCCCGATCGGTCAGCTTCCTGACCTGGTCGGCCGGTTCATCTAACAGTTGGCTGTTTTGATTGTTTGACGTTATATCGAGGTACTTTGACAACGAGTTGAACCATAGAACCCTCGTCCTTACTTGTTTCTCCTGCTCGGACAGGAATCACCCAAACCCGGCCGGTGAACTGTTCAGAACGGAGTTTAACGTTTAACCCGAAATCGGTGAACCTCGTGGATAGAACCCGAATCTTGAACCGCACAACTACTAGGATGATAAGTGAGTCGGTTCAAACTCCGTTTCTACCGGTTTGAAGGCATTGAGTGTAAAAGAGTTGAAAGAAAGTTGGAAAAACATTCTTTCAATCCTTTTCACCGTGTAAATGTTTAGATCTATGATAGATCTTTGTTTATTTATGTGGAAATCGGCTAGATCCAAGTGATTCTTGATGGATTGGAGCCAAAACATGGAGTTCCTCAAGAACACCATGATGACATCATCCTTGAACACTTGAATCTTGATGTTCACGGTTAAAAAGTAAGATTTGTAAGATAGAAAGGTGTAGGAGTGTGTATAGATCAAGGAAGTACAAGATTTAGGATGAAATCTTACCGGAATCGGAAGGAATCTGAGAAAAAGAAGGGGAGCACGAGCTGGTCGGTCAGAGCTTTCCAAAAGTGGTAAGCATGGCAATGACAGGGGTATTTATAGGCTTCCAAAAGAGGAAAGGGATGGCCGATTGGTCAGGCACCCCGGTCGGACAGCCTGTCCGATCGGACAGCAGTCCGATCGGCTGGGCTGTTCGATCGGCTGGGATCCTGATCGTTCAGCTACCTGATTCGAGCGTTCGGTGTGACGATTTTCGATATTTCGATTTCGACTGCAATTGATGAGAATACGATAGAGTTTCCTATTCAGATTACTTTTAATCCCAACCACTATATCTAACATACAATCACCTCTGTCTCGCGCTATCTTTTCGCCACCAATTATCATAATTTCACTTTTTGATTGAGTTTTGAGTTTCGATTCGAGTTTCGATTGATTACCACACATAACATAAAGTAAACACGCACAAGTAACACATAAGGCACACCCACACGTATACTAACACAGAGTTCACGTAATTCGAGTCTCGAGTTCGATGATGATTAGATTAGCTTGATTTATTGATTAATTGACTTTATCGCATTGTTACTTCCTATTATTCATAGTCGTTTAACGTTTCGCATCGATTTGAACATTCGATTACTTTGATTAATAACACTTACTCCACATAATACAACTAACGTAATCGCAAACATAAAATAGACTAACTATGATCAAAGGAGTCAATCTTGATTTTGACTTTGACTTTGACATTCGGTAACACGGGGTGTTACACTAAACTACCTAAGTCGTTCTCAGTCAAAGTTGCAAATGACAAGTCTATCTCAGTCGATTCTATTCTGCGAAAATGTTTTCTCACTCTTAATGATCATGTTTTCCTTATCGATCTTATACCCATGCAATTGGGTAGTTTAGATATCATAGTAGGCATGGATTGGCTTCGCAAGAACCATGCTGAAATCGCTTGTCACGAGAAATACGATCGTTTACCTCTTCCTTCTAGCGATACTTTACACGTCTATGGAGACCGACCTTCAAGAGGACTGAAGCTTATGTCATGCACACAAGCGAAAAGTACTTATGTAAATAGTACCTTGCCTTTTTAGCCCACGTTGTGGAAGAAAAGGGCAAGGGAAAGAGCGTAAGTGATGTTCCAGTTGTGTGTGATTTCCTTGATGTCTTTCCTGAAGATTTACCTAGCCCTCCTCCATCTCGATCTGTCGATTTTTGTATTGATCTCATCCCTGGTTCGACTCCTGTTGCTAAAGCCCCTTATCGTCTTGCACCCTCTGAGATGCAAAAGTTGTCAAGTCAACTCTAAGAACTTCTCGATAAAGGCTTCATACGCCCAAGTACCTCACCTTGGGGTGCTCCTGTGCTTTTCGTCAAGAAGAAGGATGGTTCGTTTTGCATGTGTATCGACTATCGTGAGCTTAACAAACTCACTATCAAAAATCGTTATCCTCTTCCTCGCATCGATGATCTCTTTGACCAACTTCAAGGTGCAACTTGCTTCTCCAAGATTAATCTTCGATTTGGTTATCATCAGCTTTGTGTTCTCGAAGAGGACATTCCAAAAACCGCTTTTTGCACTCGTTATGGCCACTATGAGTTCATGGTTATGCCCTTTGGCTTGACCAACGCACCAGCTGTCTTCATGGATATAATGAATCGTGTTTGTAAATCTTACTTGGATCATTTTGTAATCGTCTTCATTGATGATATGATCATTTACTCGAAAACTCAATCTGGTCACGAACATCATTTACATTTTATTCTTGAACTCTTGCGTGGTAAAAACTTATACGCAAAGTTTTCCAAGTGTGAATTCTGGATCAAAGAAGTTCAATTACTTGGACATGTAGTGAGTGAAAAAGGAATTCATGTTGACCCTTCCAAAATCGAAGCAGTGAATAATTGAATCGCGCCTAAATCCCCATCTGAGATTCGTTCTTTCCTAGGATTAGCGAGTTACTACCGTCGATTCATCTCCAATTTCTGGAAAATTGTCGTTCCTCTCACTTTGCTTACACAGAAAGAGAAACCTTTTGTTTGGGGTCCTGAACAAGAGGAATCCTTTCAAACTCTTAAGGAATCGCTTTGCAACGCTCCTGTACTAGCTCTCCCTGATGGGAATGATGATTTCGTGGTATCCTGTGATGCCTCGAACCGTGGTCTTGGTTGTGTTCTCATGCAACGAGACAAGGTCATCGCTTATGCCTCTTGACAACTCAAAATACACGAGAAAAACTACACTACCCATGATCTCGAACTTGGCGCAGTTGTTTTTGCGTTAAAGATTTGGCGACCCTACCTATATGGTACAAAGTGTGTGGTTTTATGTCATAACCCCCGACCCCACCCTAGGAGCGGGAGCCGCGAGCCAGTCAGATGGTATCGGTGTTTATTAATTTGGCAGCGGAAATTTTCATCAGGACCGTAGTTAGGAAATATTTTTATCAGAGTTAAACACCAAAATGTTTAAAATAGATAAATGGGATAAAACCCAAGTTTTCTTTACAATACATTTATAGGGATACCTGATTATTGAAAACATAATCTCCTTTATATTTAGGTAACTTTTATAGCCACTCTTCTAAGCCTTCAGTGTGCTCCAACTGGCTTCTATTAGCTTTATACTTAGTTACCTGAAACGCGTTTTAAAAAGTTTTATCAGCAAGAAATACTGGCGAGTGAATCCCAGTTTAATCAAAACAGGTTTTATCATTTCACAGTATTTAGAGCGATTACAATGTTTATATCTACCCAATTACTCATTCAGTACTGTCAATCCTGACTGGTGGGTCATATTACACATTAGCTAACTCTTTGTCCAATGGTAACGTGTTCCACATTTTGTATACAAAACCCCAACATACCGGCAGTAATTGTAGAATTACAAAGACTCAATCACTGCTAAATTGCATTGTACAACATTTAAGGTTTTGTATAAATTGTTTAAAAAGGAGATTACTCACATTGCTACTTTAGGTTTTTCCTTTGTGATTTCCTGGTTATAATCTAGTTAAATAAACAATGCACACGCGTTAGTATAATAACCCAATTTACATTAGTTATACCATCCCCGAGACAGAAACTCCAACGACTACGTCGGGCAGAGCCTCGACAGCCGTTACGGAGCACTAGATCAATCGGGCAGCGTATCTAATACGTAACCGGAGGTTATAATACTTACAACGAGGCAGAGGTTCGCTATTTAAGGGGGGGGGGGTATTATGCCCGGGTATAGAGTCTACACTAAATAAATTTGAGAGAGAATTCGTTTGTAAGCGATCGGAGAATGAAGGCCGATGCTCCTAATTTAAAGGAGCTGATCTAGGGTTCCTCGTGGCCCGCGTAAGGTTTAGCAAAGGGCTTTGCGGCCCACGACATAGGGTATGCAGGGTGTAGCTGGGCTGAGTCATCGGTGTAGCTTTGATGAGTGGCGGGACACGTGGCACGCTAGGGTTCCGCCTGGTGTTGAGCTGTCGCGCCCCACGTAACTCGAAGGCTATGCCTTCGCGGCCCGCGAGCGCCACAGGATTTTTGTTTTTATTTTATTTTTAATTATATAAAGGTATTCGGGACCGATTTTCGTATACGGGTGTATTTTAAGGTGTATAGGGGCATTCTAATTATATTAGGGGTGTCAAAAATATTTTTGGAGGGTTGTTATATTTTGGGTATAACTCCTGGACTATTTAATAAAATATATAATGTACTTGCATTAAGTATAGTAACCCAGTTTAACTATATCCCTACGTCACGAGACAGAACCCCAACGAACTTAGTCGGGCAGAGCCTTGACATGCGTTGGTGGGTCCTAAATCAATCGGACAGCGCATTGACTCAGTGGTCAGGGGTTACAATACTCAAAACGGGGCATGACATTGTAGGATTTAGGGGTGAATAACTTAAAGAAAATTGGGCTATATAACTATAATAGCAAAAGAGGCGAAAGAAGGTAGAAAGAAGGAGTAGATTGAAAAGCTGAACCTCAACTTCTATTTATACTAACAATTGGAATTTGCTTAAAGGCTACGCAATGTTCTCTATCATACACGTGTTCATGGAAATGATTTCAAAAGGTGTTAATTGATTTCAATTGTCATTCTTACGTATACATTGAATATGAATTCAAAATGTAAATTATTATTATTATTATTATTTTTATTATAACTGTTTCACTTATTTGGCGTTTATAACTTCTAAAATATGATATTTTATAATATAATGAATATGTCATTAGAACGAGAAGAATATTATCTACATTTTGAACCAAGTTTCATTAAAAACAGAGTAGGTTCAAGTATAATGTATTTTTTATAATTTAGTTATTAAACGGTTCTACGCTCGTCCAAAATACCTCATATTTCCATCGGTCAACTTACCCATGATGCATCCTTTTAATAACATAAGTTTTTATATATTTCATTTTTATAAATAAAAATTTTGGGAATGTTACATCCTCCCTACCTTGTTTTAAATCTCGTCCTCGAGATTCACTGAAATGTGGAGGAATACCTTTAGTTTGTCATTGATCCTAGTATATTCTGGTCTTTGCTTTGAATTTTGACCAGAACTATTCTCTATGTTTTGAGACTCTTATCTTCTCAAGAGTTCTTAATGAAGGTAAAAATTACTCTTATTAGATGTTTTGTGTCTTTAGCAAAATTTTTAGTTACAAGTTTCCTAATGCGTCAATAATCTAAAGTAACACAAGGGAAATTCTTATACTTTCGATGGCGTTCCAACTTAAAGAGTTCCGGTCGTTCTTCTTGTCGCACGAATTACGAGATGGATGATCAAACGAAATAATGTTTGATATTGGAATTATAGATATATACGAGAGATTCCTGATAATTATTTCTAAAATTATCATTGACACACCTGTTCATGATTTATCCCTAATTGTCAATCATATGGTCTTTGGATTTCCTTATAGATATACATATCTATATACTTATATATACTGTAATATACACAACATTCATAAGGTCAATGTATTTAACAGATTCATATTTCTAAAACACGTCAGACATTAGGTCATTGTACTATTTAGGGAATTCCATTAACATAACACATACCCCATCTTACCCGGTCTTACCGGAGATGTACCCCCGTCTTACCCGGACAAGCTGGAGAGTCTACAACACCATACCCAGTCTTGCCGGAGAGGTAATTATCATTGTATTTCCCTTAAATAGAATTTCTCTCAAATCATGATTTTAAAAGTGCATCATTTATTATGACTTATATCAAAAAACAAGGAAATTAGCATTCTCATGATGGATCATATCCTAGAACCGAGTAGTACTAATAAACAAGAAATAACAGTGTTATTGCTTATTTATCATACTTGCATTGTTCTAGTCATTATCCTCATGACATACCAATAACCATCACACTTTATCTACGCAAGTAATTAGCTTATCTCGAAGCTTTATAATAAGACATTTTTCTTAAGTTCAAGTCTAAATACTATTCTGGGTGTTATTAGTAATTATCAATATCCTAACTCTTTTGTTTAAGCATAGGTATCATTATGATTGTGACTTTCTTTTGTTTAAAAAATGAAGTTTTGACAAAATATCATTGTCTCCATTGATACTATGGCTAGGTTCGATGTGATGAGTATCCTTACAGCTAACTCTATTTATGCATATATAACCTTAGATTCCGTTGCAAGGAATATATGGTATTTTTAAAACATAACACGTTTCAATTTTTATATGACTTCATGTTTTTATATGAATCACTAGTGATATTTTGTTATGTTTATCTTCAGAAGATATTTGATTATTATATTATGTATACCATCAAGCAATTCTATTATGTATAAGCATATAGGGGATGGATCATGAGAAAACTAGTTTAAATGAGAAAACCAAAAAACTAACTAAAAAAACCTAAAAAAAACCTAAAAAAATACCAATTTTTTTTTTTTTTACAATTTTTTAATATAAAATCGCTACTTTATATGTATGGAAAAAAATTTTCAAAAAAAAAAAAAAAAAAAATTTGTACTGCACATGTGCACTAATACGGAAAGCCTAAACCACTTAACCCACCCCCCACCGACACCCCCCAAAACCTAAACCCCCCCCCCCCCCCCAAAACCTAAATTCACCCTCCCACCAAAAGCCTAACCCCCCCACCCCCACCCCCCAAAAACCTAAACCCCCCCACCCCCTACCCCCAAAAACCTAAAACTATACCCTAAACATAAACCCGAAAAAAACCTAAACCCCCCACCCCCCCCCCCAAAAAAAACCTAAACTTCCCTCCCCCACCCCCCAAAAACCTAAACCCCCCACCCCCACCCCCCAAAAACCTAAACCCCCCCACCCCCACCCCCCAAAAACCTAAAACTAAACCCTAAACATAAACCCGAAAAAAAACCTAAACCCCCCACCCCCCCCCCCAAAAAAAAAAAAAAACCTAAACCCCCCCTCCCCCCACACCCAAAAACCTAATCCTAATCCTAAACCTCCAAAAAAACTAACCCTAAAAGCTAAACTAGACTCAAAAAGCTAATTTTAAGCATGTAATGCAATTGTAGTACATGTTACATTGCACATGTGCACTACTATAATAATAGTGTAGAAAACAAGACGACACCATAAATCTTTTTTTTATGTCATAAAAAATATGCTCGAATATACTTGAATGAAAGATAAGAAAATTTGTGATCTTATGGTGCCATTTTTGTTTTAAAATGATAACGTATGGAGAAATGGGAAATGTTTGAAAAGTTATATATTTTTTGTTCCAATTTTACCCCTCCTTCATTAAAAGTCCCCCCTCCTTCATTAAAAGTCTCCCTCCCCCTCCTTTTTAGTGGATTTTAGTTAGTTTTCTAGTTTTCTCATTTATATCTAGTTTTCTCATGATCCTCTCCCTAAGCATATATGTATATATTTATTATTTAGAAACATAAGATTTCAAATCTCTAGTTAATATTTAAAACTTTCATAATATATATATTACTAATACTAAATCATTTTGTAATATCTTTAATTTATAAAAACAATTTCAGCTATATAACCGATGATACCAATCATCAAGTTTATTCCCATAACTTTATTTACCCTTTTTTTATAAAGGTAGTATATTGAAATAAACTTCTGTTAAATTTATTGAATATAATATTTTGGAATTAAAGGATGGATAAATAAAAGTTTAAAGAAATAATTTAATCAAATATAAACTTTCTGGATTTATGGGAACAATTTCATTTTTAACTAGTGGGTTGAACCATATGGGTTTAAAATATTAAAACTTAACTTTCAATTTATTGTATATTATATTATTTATTCAAAGAAGTATTATAGTAAGTAATACAAGATTTATGTTTCAAAATTTGATTCTAAATATATTGAGTAATTAAGTAAATACATGTATATGCATATATATATATATATATATCAAACAATAATAATAGTAATTTATTTAAAGATATTATAATATTAATACTATAATTTGATCTTTAAATAAACTATATAAAGGATAAGTGTATTAAATATATATTTGAGTCAATTATTTAAAGATATTATAATATTAATACTATAATTTGATCTTTAAATAAACTATATAAAGGATAAGTGTAGTAAATATATATTTGAGTCAATTATCTTTATGTGGGGCATCCATTTTAATTCTAGCTTGAAAATGATACAATAACTAGAACGTTTAGGAAAATTTTAATGTGCTAAGAAAATAAATAAATGAATAAATAAATAAAATACTATATTATCGATTGAAGTCGGATAAGAAAATATGTTTTCATTTTATAATATCTTTACTTCTAAAAACATTAACTATTTACTCTCTTTTATACCGATTGTACAAACCATCAGACTCATCTTTTCTTTTCTTTTATAATATATCATAAAAACCTTTTATAATATTTTAAATGATAGAGAATAAAAACATGATTATTTATACATATATATATATATATATATATAATATATTTTCTTTAAATTATGTTAAAGTTTTGAATTATATACACGTATAAACATATAAACGTTATCATAGTGTATATATATATACTTCCAATTATTAGTACATGCAGCTTGTATATGTATAAAATTTTATATTTCATTATTACTTAAATCATGACCTTTACAACACTAGTCAGATTAATATTTTAAAAGATTATAATCTAAATTATCACTATGAGAGTGTATTGTATTCAATAAATTTCAATTTTTTAAGAGACTCTGTAATCACTATATATGTATGTATATTACTGTAAATAGCTAACTCTTTGTTTACATTTTAAGGTAAGATATGGAATCACTATGATATGTATTTTAGTATAATAACTAATATTTAGGAAATATTAGTTTTTATATATATTAGTTTTTATTTCATTAATGTATTGATATTAGTATATCTTTGATATGAAACCAACATGTCTTATTTTGATATTAACTATACACTTTACATTTTGTATTTCTGTGTCCATACCGATTGTACTATAGGTAGTGGATGTAATAATAATATATATATATATATATATATATATAATATTACGTATATAAAAACTATAGATGTAAATAAAATATTTACAAAACAAAAATTAGTAAGGCATCTATATACATCTAGTACAAAATGTATATAAACTAGTCGAAGCAACGTAAATGTACTTTACATTGCTTTATAGTTTCCAAATTTAGGCTAAAAATATTTTTTTTCGTGATTGGCACTTTTAATTAATATAATAATAAACAAAAATTTTAACTTATAAATATATCAGGTAAATGGGGTGCTTACCTATTTAGGGAATAAGCGATCATTGCAAACTTAATGCAATTAAGAGTAAGGCATCCCTATTAGAGACATAATACATCTGCCTAGGTAGCCTATGGGTACATTTAATTATATTGGTTATTCATACTCTGAACCCAAAACATAAAAATCATAGTATAAATATTAATATTTATCTTCACAAAATAACACATAAATTGTCACATTAATTTCCTAACATAAGGTTTAAGTTTTAGGTATTAAAAGAACTCCTAGATGGCTTAAACCAGTGGCTCTGATACCACCTTCTGTCACAACCCCCGACCCCACCATAGGAGCGGGAGCCGCGAGCCAGTCAGATGGTATCGGTGTTTATTAATTTGGCAGCGAAAATTTTCATTAGGACCGTAGTTAGGAAATATTTTTTTCAGAGTTAAACACCAAAATGTTTAAAATAGATAAATGGGATAAAACCCAAGTTTTCTTAACAATACATTTATAGGGATAAACCCTAATTATTGAAAACATGATCTCCTTTATATTTAGGTGACTTTTATAGCCACTCTTCTAAGCCTTCAGTGTGCTCCAGCTGGCTTCTATTAGCTTAATACTTAGTTACCTGAAACGCGTTTTAAAAAGTTTTATCAGCAAGAAATACTGGTGAGTGAATCCCAGTTTAATCAAAACAGGTTTTATCATTTCACAGTATTGAGAGCGATTACGATGTTTATATCTACCCAATTACTCATTCAGTACTGTCAATCCTGACTGGTGGGTCATATTACACATTGGCTAACTCTTTGTCCAATGGTAACGTGTTCCACATTTTGTATACAAAACCCCAACATACCGGCAGTAATTATAGAATTACAAAGACTCGATCACTGCTAATTTGCATTGTACAACATTTAAGGTTTTGTAAAAAACTGTTTAAAAAGGAGATTACTCACATTGCTACTTTAGGTTTTTCCTTTGTGATTTCCTGGTTATAATCTAGTTAAATAAACAATGCACACGCATTAGTATAATAACCCAATTTACATTAGTTATACCCTCCCCGAGACAGAAACTCCAACGACTACGTCGGGCAGAGCCTCGACAGCCGTTACGGAGCACTAGATCAATCGGGCAGCATATCTAATACGTAACCGGAGGTTATAATACTTATAACGAGGCAGAGCTTCGCTATTTAGGGGGTATTATGCCCGGGTATAGTGTCTACACTACAGAAATTTGAGAGAGAATTCATTTGTGAGCGATAGGAAAATGAAGGCCGATGCTCCTAATTTATAGGAGCTGATCTAGGGTTCCTCGCGGCCCACGTAAGGTTCAGCAAAGGGCTTCGCGGCCCGCGACATAGGGTTTGTAGGGTGTAGCGGCCCGCGACATAGGGTTTGTAGGGTGTAGCTGGGCTGAGTCATCGGTGTAGCTTTGATGAGTGGCGGGACACGTGGCACGCTAGGGTTCCGCCTGGTGTTGAGCTGTCGCGCTCCGCGTAACCCGAAGGCTATGCCTTCGCGGCCCGCGAGCGCCATAGGATTTTTGTTTTTATTTTATTTTTAATTATATTGTTGGTGCATCCGTCTGTCGACTTCGTCTTGTATCGAGTCTTGTATTGTAATAGATAGATCAGGGCACGCAAAACGAGAAAACTTGTTAAAAGGCTAATTTCGCACGAAATCTAATTTCGTGTGAGAGCTAATTTCGCTTGTGTATGTTCGTGCGAAATTACCTCTCCTATATATAGCCTTGATTTCGTTTCATTTGTAACTTTTCCGGTTTGAGAGCCGAAGTGCTGCCGAAGTGTCGTCTTGCTGTAAAACCTTGTCAAATTAATAAACAAGACATTTAAAGTGATATTCTTGCTGAATCACCTTGATACGACTGTTTCCGCCTTTCGTATTAAGCAAACACTCTTTTGAACGACTCGTCTGGTCGGTAAAACGATCCTACAAGTGGTATCAGAGCTCAGGAGGAAGGGTTCATACCGATTCAGCTTAAAATTTCTGTTTTCTACACCTTCTTTTCAAATTGAACTTGTTTTCACGGTTAAAGTGACTTGAATTTCTCACATTATAAGCGAAATTGTTTATTAACAAAGCCTTGAGAAAATTGGACCTAAAATCGAGCTAAATCCTGATCAATTTGACAAAAGTTTGACCGAAATCAGCATAATTTCGCGTGGAATTACATACTAATTTCGCACGGAATTACATTTTGGGGATAATTTCGCTTGAAATTGCACATAATTTCGCATGGAATTGTAATTTCGTTTGAGTGATTCCATACGAAATCATAATTTCGCTTCAAAAAGGTTAATTTCGTTTGAACTGGTGTATAATTTCGTACGAAATTAAGTTTCCTTTGGCCGGTTCACACGAAATTACTTATTTCGTTTGAAATATCTGATTTCGCTTGTGTTGATATTTCGTTTGAAAGTCTGTTGCAGGTTATTTCGTTTGTGTAGGTAATTTCGCTTGAAGAATTTCGCTTGAAATTGTCTGACTTGAAAAACTTGTTACCGAATCATGGAAGAGGAATTCTATAACACTTTTGCTACATCTCCGACTACTCCGGCTGCCATTGCTCAAAGCATGAACATGGAAAATGAAACAAGAACAATGCAAAAAACCCCGAAGCTTATGGGCATTGAAGAGTACTATGGATGGAAAGTTCGTTTTGAGAATTGGGTTCAAGCTAACCATTTGAGATCTTGGGAGTGTATTGAGAAAAAGTATGTATTACCACGTACAAATTTGGGAGTTGAGAAAAAGATTTCTGAATTTACAGATAAAGAACTTGACATGTACAAAACAGAAAAGATGATGATTAGTTTACTTCAGCAAGCTATTAAAGAAGACATATTCATATTGCTTCAACATGATAAGACTTCACGTTCAATTTGGGAAGCACTTCGAATTAAGTTTGCAGGAAGTGAAAAAATGATCAAGAGTAAAAAGGCATTGTTAAAGAAAGAATTTGACTTGTTTACAAGTTTACAGGGAGAAGATACAAAGAAATTGATTGAAAGATACTGTCACTTAGTACGGTCAATGTCACTGTTAGATATCAACAAAGAACGAGAGGAATGGGTAGACAAATTGGCTGATGCCTTACCGCAGAAAGAATGGGGTACATTTTTTATGATTTTGAAAAACACTGGGGAATATGATGGATTAACAATTTCTCAGTTCATCGAAAACATTGAAGGATAAGATCTTGAACAACAAAAGATTGCTAGAATGAGCAATCTAAGTGCACAACAAGATGTTAAGATGTACTTCAAAGGGAGTGTTCAGGAGGTCGAAGAAAGTCCGAAAATCCAAACTGCTTTCAGTGCAGAAAACTCATCTGGGTCAATCAATTAAAGTCCAAACAGCAGCAGTGGTTTTTCTTCATATCCAAATGTTAGTCCAAATGTTTCAGCTTCAAATTGTCAATCTCAAGGATCAAAGAATGGAAATGGGTATGTGATACAATGCAACATTGCGTTAAATCTTTCAAATGGTCAAAGTTTTTCTGAAGAAGTTGCTAAAGATCACATGGCGTTACTTGCTACCGTGCTGGAATCTTATGAGGGATTGGTTGCTGGAAGGATCGGAAATCCTATGCTGACGAAAGAGGATTACGATCAGATCGATGCAGAAGAAATGGAAGTCATGGATATTAAATGGTGTCTGGCAAGTGTCTTGAGAAGAGCTAAAAAGTTTAAGATGATTACAGGACGAAATGATTTCTTGGATGCAAATGTCTCTACTTTGCGTTTTGATAAATCTAAAGTTACTTGTTTTCGATGCAGGGAGAAAGGACATTTTAAGAGAGAATGCAAAAATCAAGAAGCAAGTGGATCAAAGAATCCGTTTGGAAAAGATGATTACTATCGGAAAGCCATATATCAACAAGTTGCTCATCAACCACATCAACAAAAAGAGCCACAAACTGCGCATGCAAAAATGATCGAAGAAGCAAATAAGAAAGCTTATTTTGGTATTATTGATCAAGATGATGAAAAAGTGGTAGAAGGCTTCAACAGGGACAAATATATTCCACCTGATTCAAAAGTTGTAGCTCTCATTGCACAAGTCATTCAAGAGCCTGATTTGCTGACAGAATGGATGAAAGTGTTTGATAGTAATGATACAAGTCAAGAAGAAGAGTCTGTTTCATCAGATGAAAGTTCAGAAAGAACAATAGTTTTTTATCAATCACCATATGATTCTGGTTCTTCAGATGATAGTTCAGAAAAGACAATAATTTTTTATCAATCTCCAACTGATGACAGTAGTGATGATGAGGAAGAAATGCATATTAATATTGCAAAAACTCATTTATCTCCTAAAAGCTTTCAATTTTATTTTGCAGATCGCTTGGAGAAGCTGAAAGAAAAACGAGCAGCAAAAGAACAGAAAAAGAAGAAATGTGAAATGTAGCTCAAAAAGAGAAGATTGTTCATAATGAAAAAGTTAAAATTGCTGAGGAGATTGTTGAAAATGAGAAGGTGATTGAAGTTGAGAAAGTTATTGAAGTTGAAAAAATTGTTGAAGTCATCAAACCGTGTCTTAAATGCTTGGAATCTTGCAAACAGTGCATAGAGAAAGATGAAAAGTTGTGTGAGTTTGACAAGATGAAAGAACAATTACTGTTCAGTCTCAATTATGTGAAAGAGTCGTATGACGTATTGAACAGAACGGTAACTGGTTTAGAAAAGACAAATTCTGAAAAAGAGGATGCATTGACAATGATGAATGCTGTGATGATGTCCAAGCAGAAAGCTATCAATCATTACATTGAAGAATGTGCAAAGTTAAAGCAAGAGTTGGAGACTGGGAGGAGTGAAAATGAGAGAATTAGACGTTTACTGCAAAGTTATTCTAGTTCTGATTATTTAATTGATCGAATTTATCCAACTGTTGCAGGTTTTGAAGTATTTCAAGATGAGAAGGCGAAAGAGAAGGATACTGGTAAGAAACAGAGTGTCAGTTATAACAAGTGTCCGCCTCCGATCTGGGAAGGTTATTCTCCCAGAAAACCAAATGAGGAGCAAGTCAAAAAGGCAGTCAATATAAAGCTAAAGTCCGAAATAACCGATGAATTACCAGAAAACATTGACGTTACTTTTACATCGTCTGATACTGATCATGAATCCGAGTTAATAAAAAGGATGGTCTATCAGGTGTTGGATAAAGATGAGGAGTCTGAGTCAAAGTCTGAGTCTGAAAGTTCAAGTTCGTCAGTCAAAAATTCGAGTTCGTTCGTCGGTCAATAATTCAAAGTCGTCGGTTAAAAGGGTTTACAATAAAGAATTTCTTTTATCAAAATCTAATTTGAAGGACGAAACATTTGAAGTTGCGTATACTTTGAATGATTCAGACAAATTATATTCTGATAAAGAATTTTCAAAAAGAAGTGTTCAAATTGAAAAGATCAAAAAGGTTTTCAAATTAACAAAAATTAATAATTCTGAAATAAAAGAATTAAATCTTATTGAAGAACCTAAAAAGTGCACTTCAAGAGTTCAACAACGTTTAAACAAGAAAAAGCGTTACAGTTCTGGTTCTGGTTTTCAAAAGAAACCAAACCATAACAGTAATTTCAAAAAGAAGGGTCTGGGTTTCATTCCACCAGAAAATCATAAAAATGAAAAATATGTTAAATATTTTAACTCAAAAGTTAATTTTGTCTCAGGTATTTCAGCTGAGAAAGCAGAAAAGAGCTCATTCTGGAAACAATCAAACAGAGAGTTTCTTGCAGAAAGACAAAAGTTGGAGAAGAATGGATTTTATCATAGAAAGAAAACAAGAACCTGTTACAGATGCAATAAAATTGATCACATTGCATGGAACTGTCCTCAAGTAACAAAAACAAAACAGGAAGTTGTTTCTGGAAAACTGAAAGAGAAAATTATTAAGAAAAATGAACCACTAACTGAAAAATTCAAATTTTTTGAAAATTCAACGTATGAAGTTGGTGAGTGTTCAAAGACTAGTTTTTACAAAAAGAGAGCTAATCATGACAACCAAATGTGGGTTGTTAAGAAATATGAGGTAAGATCTGGTGATGAATCTGATTCCACAAAATCAGAGGAGCCACAAGTTGTTTCAAAAGAGGAAAACTCGGTTCCTCCAATGGATGATGAAAATTTTCCACCATTGAGGGCTGAAAATTTTAAACAAAAGGTTGGAAAAGTTGAGATATCGAATCAATTTTATTCTGAGAAGAAAGAATTTGATGTCGAAAAAGCTTTTAATGGGAATGTTAAAAAGATTTTTGGAAAAATGGTTGAGGGTAAAGTGAAAGGGGTTAAATATTTTTATGAATCAAAGAAAGCAACTTTTTACCCAAGTGAAGATGAGGAGGAAACATCCAAGTTTGGTCAGGCTTGGATGTATGTGTTTCATAAGTAAAAATCCTGACTTGCCGGAGCTCCCAGGTTGGTAAGAGTGGAGCAGGAATCGGCATCATTCTTTGTATCAAGTTTGATCGTACATACCTACAAGTGGTAAATCATGGACATTAAGTTGTACTTGATTTTCTACAAGTGGTAATTGTTGGTAAAACCTAAAATTGTTAAAAAAAATTTCAAGAGGTTAAAAAAGAACAAAGTGATGAATTGAACCCCGAACCTACATGAGGTTTTAACAAAACATATTTTCCAGAAAAACCATTTTGATTAAAACAAACTTAAGTGTTTTGAAATCATAATGGGAAAATAGTTTGTTGTAAGGGGGAGTTCTGATTGTTTATGCCAAAAGGAATTGTTGTGAATTGCTTGAAACAACAGTTGTCACTTTATTTGTACAGTTTGTTTTAATTTTTCTTTAAATGATTTTGAATTTTAGGGGGAGTAAGAAATTTCAGAAAATCCAAAAACATTAGAAAATGTAAAAAAAATCCAAAAACATGATAAAATGAAAAATGAGTTTTGTTGTGAAAAAGAGGAAATGATAGTACATCAGTGGACTATCACAACACGCTAAAGAATTGTATAGTAAAAAAATGTGTGATAAACAATCTCACTGTGGATGTGCCAGTAGGTTTTTACACATTCAGTATATTGTTTTCGAGATATAAACCTAAATTTCAAACTTACTTATATCATGGGGAACATCTCTTGGATATATGGGTAACCCCCGAAATCTTGTTTGAAAGGTCCCTCTTTCTGAGATACTAGGTCTTTATACTCAGTGATATCTGGGGTATTATCCCGGAACTTTTGATTTTGCGGAACCAATGGCCTAGACCCTGTATAATACTTTGCATTTGTTTTAATTCTTAAAGCCAGCCCTCAGTACAAAAAATGATGAAACATTGAAAAATGCTAATCATGTGCTGTTTAAAAAAAAGATTCTCTAAAGGGAACACACCTAAAGTCGAACCATCATCTCTCTGATTTTGCGGAAGCAATAGCCTGAGCTCTCATGATTTCGCATTTAACCCTTTAACATATATCATCTAGGTATACTCACCTGTAAGACTGAATATTGGGATCTGGATACGGGAGTATATTCTGAGGTGGGACACACGAATAAGTTTAAAATACTTAAAACATTAATCTCGTATCTCGAAACAGTTGAACTTTGTGTGAAAATTTAAGTGGATCAGTATACTGACAATCTAAGTGAATTGTTTAGAACTTAAAATGTTTTAAAGCTTAACGGTGTTAGTGATTTGTCTCAAAAACTGATATGATTCTCTTACACAAACTCACAAAAAGATTGTCATGTAAATATTTCTTTGCTGCATTTTTTTAAATCAAAAATCCAAAAAGAGTTTAAGTGTGTTTTAGCATAAAATTTGATAAATACAAAAAGATTTTCGACAACTGTTGTTGGAGAGCGGTTTTTCAAAATTCCAAGTGCTAAACATAATGAACATTTCGTGAGGGGGAGTTTGTGTACAATGATAAAAGTTTTTGAGTGTTTACTTACAGGTGGTCATCAGAATCTTTTAATTGATTAAATCATTCTGGAGAAGATTTCTGCAAAGTGGTATATAAATTTGTCAAATTTTAAATTTGTGAAATTTATTGTGAGGTAGAGGATGTGCAGGTAAGCCAGGTTTTGATTCCTGAGGATTGTATGTTTAGAGAAAGCCAGGTTTCGATCCTGAGCAGAATGTGAGCCAAGTTCTGATCCTAAAAAAAGAAGATCAACATCCGAGGGGAGATTATCTGTTGGTGCTGAAGAATAGAAGAGAGAGATTGATGATGATTTACAGTGTCAGATACTTTGGGAGAGTTCGAGGAGACTGATAAAGACTGAAGAGTGAAGACGCGACACCGAAGACTTCGTCAACATCCGAGGGGGAGTCTGTTGGTGCATCCGTCTGTCGACTTCGTCTTGTATCGAGTCTTGTATTGTAATAGATAGATCAGGGCACGCAAAACGAGAAAACTTGTCAAAAGGCTAATTTCGCACGAAATTAGAACAAGTAATTTCGCACGAAATTACTTGGTAATTTCACACGAAATCTAATTTCGTATGAGAGCTAATTTCGCTTGTGTAGGTTCATGCGAAATTACCTCTCCTATATATAGCCTTGATTTCGTATCATTTGTAACTTTTTCGGTTTGAGAGCCGAAGTGCTGCCGAAGTGTCGTCTTGCTGTAAAACCTTGTCAAATTAATAAGCAAGACATTTAAAGTGATATTCTTGCTGAATCACCTTGATACGACTGCTTCCGCCTTTCGTATTGAGCAAACACTCTTCTGAACAACTCGTCTGGTCGGTAAAACGATCCTACATATATAAAGGTATTCGGGACCGGTTTTCGTATACGGGGTGTATTTTAAGGTGTATAGGGACATTCTAATTATATTAGGGGTGTCAAAAATATTTTTGGAGGGTTGTTATATCTTGAGTATAACTCCTGGACTATTTAATAAAATATATAATGTACTCGCATTAAGTATAGTAACCCAGTTTAACTATATCCCTACGTCACGAGACAGAACCCCAACGAACTTAGTCGGGCAGAGCCTTGACATGTGTTGGTGGGTCCTAAATCAATCGGACAGGGCATTGACTCAGTGGTCAGGGGTTACAATACTCAAAACGGGGCATGACATTGTAGGATTTAGGGGTGAATAACTTAAAGAAAATTGGGCTATATAACTATAATAGCAAAAGAGGCGAAAGAAGGCAGAAAGAAGGAGTAGATTGAAAAGCTGAACCTCAACTTCTATTTATACTAACAATTGGAATTTGCTTAAAGGCTACGCAATGTTCTCTATCATACACGTGTTCACGGAAATGATTTCAAAAGGTGTTATTGATTTCAATTGTCATTCTTACGTATACATTGAATATGAATTCAAAATGTAAATTATTATTATTATTTTATTTACTATAATTGTTTCACTTATTTGGCGCTTATAACTTCTAAAATATGATATTGGGTTTTTTACATATTTCCCCCTCCTAAGCCAGCTTATTACGTATTTCCCCAAATAAAAAAAAACAATTACATATTTCCCCCTCCTAACCCATATATATTACATATTTCCCCTTTTCATTAAAATTACTCTTAGAATGACTATTTTACCCTTAATTAACTATTAAACGAATATTTACATATTTCTTTTTTTCTAAAATCATCAATCAATCACATATTTCCCATATTCATGTAGTATTTCCCCAATTCTTCAAAATCTAATTTCAAGTGTTAAAATACTTCATTTCATATCTTTCCACGTAAAAGCAACAAAAAAGAAAAACAAGTTTGGATAAAGGGCTTGGAGGCATGCAAAGAGCTGCCCTGGTTAACCCCACAACGGATGGCAATGAGCAGTACTGCTGCAGATAAAAAGGTCTGAATGAAGCATATATTGTTAAGACTATCTCCAACGCTACGGGTGTCCTTAAGCATCCTTAGCTGCCACATCATATCCTTACAAATCCTTAAAAACCTCCATTTCATCTCCAACCCTACAAATATCCTTACTCTTCTAAATTTCCACCTCATCACCTACTCACTACACACAATCCTTAAATAAAAGTTTTTATTTTTTAGTATGGGTCCACCTTATCACCAAAACCAATACAAAATGCATCCATAATTAAGGACTTCATTGTTAAAGGATTCAAATGGCACCATTGCTCCAATGGTAAGGACATGTAAGGACTTCTATGAACAAGGGTGTTAAATATGCAATGGAGATAGTCTAATATACGGAGTGATTTGAATTAAGGAATTTCATATAAACAAGTTCTGTTACACGCATCGTTCATGCCTGTTGTGATGGAAGACAAGCCATGTTACTTTAATAAAGTGTGTCCAAACACTTGAATGGTTGATCGCAAAGTTTATATATATGAGAATCTGAGTGAATGGTTTATATGTACATAGGGTATGCAAAGTAATTTGATGAAAACAATATATTAAAACAATTGGGAAAATATATAATTGATTGATGATTTTAGAAAAGGGAAATATGTAAATATTTATTTTATAGTTAATTAAGGGTAAAATAGTCATTCTAAGAGTAATTTTAACGAAAAGGGGAAATATGTAATATATATGGGTTAAGAAGGGGAAATATATAATTGTTTTTTTTTTGTTTGGGGAAATACGTAATAAGCTAGCTTAAGAGGGGGAAATATGTAAAAATCCGTATGATTTTTATAAAACAATGAATATACCATTAGAACGAGAATAATTTTATCTACATTTTGAATCAAGTTTCATTAAAAACAGAGTAGGTTTAAATATAATGTATTTTTTATAATTTAATTATTTAGCGGTTCCTACGCTCGTCCAAAATACCTCATATTTCCATCGGTCAACTTACCCATGATGCATCCTTTTAATAACATAAGTTTTTATATATTTCATTTTTATAAATAAAATTTTTGGGAATGTTACATTTTCACTGACCATAAGAGCCTACAACACATCTATAACAAAAAAGAACTAAACATGCGTTAGCGACGTTGGGTGGAATTGCTTAACGACTACGACTGCGAGATTCGCTACCATCCTGGCAAGGCGAATGTCGTGGCTGACGCTCTCAGTCGTAAATCTCTTGCTAGTAGCATTCGTTGTTTTCAAGTCTCTAGTGATCTTCATACTTGCATTCGTGAAGCTCAATTCTCGTCAGCCAACGAAGAAAGTTTATTTGTAGAAATACGTGGTGCTTCTATAGACCAACTCAAGACAAAATCAGACGGACTCCAATACTACCTTGATCGGATCTGGGTGCCAGATCGCGACAATCTTCGTGGACTCATAATGAATGAGGCACACAGGTCCTGATACTCTATTCATCCTGGTGCTGATAAGATGTACCATGACCTTCGTACGTCCTATTGGTGGCCTGGCATGAAGATGGACATTGCCACCTACGTCTCAAAATGTCTCACTTGCTCAAAAGTCAAAGCTGAGCATCAGCATCCTTCTAGTTTACTTGAACAACCAGAAATTCCAGATTGGAAGTGGGATAGCATTGCTATGGACTTCATAACCAAACTTCCTCGCACACCTTCTGGTCAAGATAGCATTTGGGTAATCATTGACCGTCTGACCAAATCAACTCACTTTCTTCCTATTCATGAGGATTTCAAAGTTGAGAAGCTAGCTCAAGTCTACACTGATGAAATCATATGCCGTAAAGGTATACCCATTGACATCATCTCTGACCGCGATGGTCGTTTCACTTCACGTCTTTGGCAAACATTCCAAACCGCTATGGGTTCTCACTTGAATCTTAGTACGGCTTTTCATCCTCAAACAGATGGACAGACTGAACGTACTATCCAAACCCTAGAGGACATGCTTCGTTCTTGTGTCATCGACTTTGGTGGTAATTGGGATGTACATTTACCTCTGATCGAGTTCTCGTACAACAACAACTACCACTCCAGTATTCAAATGGCTCCTTTTGAGGCATTATATGGTCGCAAGTGCTGATCTCCCATCTGTTGGCATGAGATTGGTGATACGCAACTTACTGGCCCTGAGCTCATACAAGAAACGCCGGATAAGATTCTTCAAATCCGTGACAACCTCCTCAAGGCTAGAAGCAGAAAAAAGAGCTATGCCGACAAGAGACACAAACCTTTAGAGTTCAATGTTTGTGATCACGTATTACTCAAAGTGTCTCCTTGGAAAGGAGTGATACGTTTTGGTAAAAAGGGAAAACTTGCCCCTCGCTATGTTGGTCCTTTAAAGATACTCGAGAGGATTGGTAAGGTGGCTGTTAGGATCTGGGGCCATCATGATTGTGTTTGTTTGCATAATGCGATTAATCAAAACATATGAAATGATATAAGTGCAGTGGAAATGAGTAGCAAACTTTGTAAACACAATCAAAAGAAAGTATAGATTGATAAACAATTGCTTTTCATTGAGTCAAAAGATTTACATAAAAGCAAAAGATTACAATGCAAGCTTCCAATCTAAACTCCCCCTCAGCCTGATACACCAGAGTTGGTTGCACAAGATGAAAGGATGAATTGAGGAGAAGAACTCACTCAAAACGATCAAATATAACAGTACAGAATACTGTCATATTTATAGGAAAACCAAACTACTGATGAGCTTCAGCTGACGTCACCATGATAGTGAGATCTAACGACCTAACAAACTATAAACACTGTTCTATACAAACTACTGACATGTAACATCTGATAAGTAGTAAAATGCAAAGCTAAGGAAAACTACTGCTTCACGTTCCTACTGTTGTAGCCTGAGCACAGATGTTGAATCTTCAGTGCATTCTTCAAAGGTGATCAGTCTTTGAGAGAGCAGTGCTTGAGTCTTCAGCAGTACTTAGGAAACAGTAGCAGATAGAGCATTAGTGTTTGTCTTCAGCAGTCGTTGGATAATCATCAGAGTTTGGTTTATCAGTCGTTGTAGTTGAGCAGCACTTAAGATCCATCAGCTGTTAGATAACCACTGTCAAGGGGAGAGTTTAGAGTAAACTTCTGCTTATTGTGAATCCATTTTTGTGATCAGGTTTTGGCTTTACATTATTTGTTCCTCTGATAGGGTTCAATCCCAACAATCTCCCCCTGGAATAGATAATGCCAAAACCTGTCTTTATTCAGGATCTTTATTCTTCATCAGAAGTTCCTTTGCTTTTCTTTTAAATTCTTCAAATTCTTTGGAACTTGTATCATCCTCATCCCTGCACAGTGAGAGCTCAAGGAGATCTTGTAGATCTTCAACACTTAGGCCTAGTGCTTGATTCCTTGATATATGTCTCACTTCTCCATTGGTTCTGATCAGAGTCAATACATGGGTCTTTTGATCAGAGAGCCACTTTAGTATTTTAAAACCAAATGGGTTTCTTGGAAGAGGTTTATTTACTGATGAACTTGAAATGATTGGCCTGGAAAAGAAGTGCAGAGCAGTATCATGAGCTTCAGATACTCGTATGAATGCTTGTTCAATAATCTTATTGGCTGCAACTATGTCTGCTTCAACTTCTTTGTCAATCAGCTCACTGTTTGTGACACCTGCTGATGACTTTTCGCTTACTACTTTGACCTTTTTGGCAAGGGCTTGTAGTTTTGCCAATCTTTCTTTATCTGAAGCTATTTTCTTCATAGCTTCTTCTATCTGTTCAGCTTCTTTGTTCTTTTCTACTCCAGCAGATAGCATTTCTTTCTTTTCTTTTCTCAATTTTGTGACAAAATCTTCTGCTGTGCTGATCTGTGTTTCAAAAATTTTGACTTGCTCCTGCAACTTTTTGTAGTCAGACTTTTTGGGAGGGTTAGAGGCTTTCAACCTCTGCTTCTCAAGCCTTTCATAAGCTTCATCAATTTGCTGCTTTGACCATTTTGCTATGGCCTCCGCAGTATCCACCTTTCCATCCACCAACTCCTGCTTCTTTCTTTTATGCTCGGAAATAAGATCAGCTATGAATTTGTTGTATTTATTCAATTTGGAGCTGTCTTTTTCTTCCGTGGATCAAGTTTAATCTTTTCAATTCTGTCAGCTTCAAGCTTCAATGCAATGAATGGCCAGTCTTTGAACTCTGTTTCTTCAGCAGAATAGAACTTTTCTTTCATTATGTATGCAAGATATTCCTTTCTTAATTCATTTCGTTGTTCTGCTTCAGGAAATAAGCTTGACACCTCTTTGTTCAATTCACTTGCATATTCTGCAATTTGTTTGACCTTGTTGAGCAGGAATTCCCTTCTTTCCAAAATGGCTTCATCGCCTTGATCCTTGCATTCAACTTTGGCTCTTATCCTTGCTTGTCTTGCTTTTGTTTCAAGATATTCATTCATGTTTTTTGGAATTATGAAACCTATGAGAGAAGGAAATTTCCTTTTTGTAAGATCATCTATGGTGTAAAACTGCTTCATCTCATTTTTCACAGCTTCTAATTCCAATGGATATTTAGCCGCAACAGGATCATACTTTTCATCAGCAGCCTGTGTTGTTTCTCTTTTTCTTTTGAGAAGCTTTGTAGGTTGTGGTGTTGGAGTGATGAGATCAGTGGTGGATTTTTGACCAATAGTGGTTGAAACAACTGGTGTTTCATCCACTGTTGTCATTACAACTGCTGATATGTCAGCAGATGTCTTCTGCTTTTGAGCAGGGGATGGTGGTGATGGTGGTGGTGAATCATCATCAGGAATGAAAACCCTTCTCCTTTTTAATGTAGGAGAGGCTGATGATGTTTTGGGTGGATTAGTGGTTTGAGATTTGATGGCAGTGGTTTGTGATTGTGATTGACTAACAGTGGTTGAAACAACTGGTGTTTCAATCACTGTTGTCATTACAGCAGATGTTGTAACATCTGCTGTCTTCTGCTTTATGGCAGGAGGCAGTGGTGGTATGATTTTAGATGATGATGGTTTGGTGGTTTTTGGTTTTGATGAAGGTTTTTGTGTTGTGGACACAGGTGGTGGTGGTGGAACAATAGTTGTGGTGGTGTGTGTTGGTGGTGTGTGTGTTGATGAGATGGCAGCTGTTTAGCTACTGACAACAGTTTTTGTAACTGCTGTTGTATCAGCTGTTTGAGTTGAAGGTTTTGAGGTTTTTGGTTTCTCTGGTTCAATGTACAACCCATCTTCTATACCTTTCTTTTTCAGCTTGATTTTCTCCCCCTTTTGGCATTATCTGCCAGGGGTGTATCCATGAAGAAAATGGTAGATGGACCTTTCTCACTTTGAGCAGTCTTTTGTATGCTAGCTTTTATAGCCTTGATGTCTGCTTGAGTGTCTTTGAACCGAGATTCCACCATGTTGGTCAGCATTTGTACTTGATTAGCATGCTTTTTAGCAACCATTTGTTGCTGTTGTTCAAGCATGGGCTGGAAGATATTCCAAAGCTCATTTGCAGCAAATGCTTGTGGAGCAGGTGCTTGAGCAGGAGGAACAGTTGATTGGGCTTTTTGAGCTTCTAACAGCTGCTGCACCATATCTTTTATCTCGGCAACAGAAGATTCCAGATTTTCAACTCTGGCCGTCAATTCATTGTATTTTGAATCATCACCTGAATTAATAGGATCATCTGAATCCCCACCAGTGGTGGTTGTATCAATGTGTGACTTAGGAACAGAGTCCCAAAAATCATCCATTGATGCCCCTTTTTCTTGGTACTGGGGACTTCTTTCTTCAGCAACCGATAAGCCTTTGATGTTACCAGCAGTTAAAGATAACTCACTGGTGGTTACCGATGTTGCCATGGAAGAAATTGCCTTCAAGGGAGTCTTAGTAATGTAACAACTGTCCAACTGAAGATCTGTTGATCCATCAGTTGTAGTTGCTGCTCCACTTGAACTACCACCGAGAGTTACTTGTAACTCAGGGGTTGTAACCTCCTCAGCTGTTGCTGGGTTAGCAGAGGCATGAGCATCAGACCCAGTCACTTGTGGAGGTATACTCTCAGTAATAGGTGATAGAGAGGAACTGGTTTGTGTCTGTGCCATATCAACTGCATGCAACAGGGGTATTATTGATTGTGGCAATATGATTGGTGAGGGTATGGGTGTTGAAAGAGACATGTCCTTGGGATCAGGACTGTGGAAGATGGATCCGAGTGGATACAGAGCTTCATAATTTGGTGTCCTTGTTCTTACAACCTGATCCTTTTGTGAGGATGCAGGAGGAGTTTTAGGTTGGGGTTGAGATCTTTCTTCCACCTGCTGTGAGGAAGTAGCAGCAGTGGTTTCTTGTGACTTTTGTGTTGTCACTTGCATTGACTCTGGGATCTCATCTTCCAGAGTTGCCTTTGGTGTGGGTTTGGTGGGTTTTCTGGATGTTTTTCTTTTGGTCTTTTTGGTGGCAGGTGTTGGTTTCAAAGCAGTGGGTGTGCTACTTTGATCACCTGGAGCAGTGGGCTCAGCAGTGGTTGCTTGAGGATCAGTAGCAGTTTCTAGAACCTGCTCAGCCTCCTTTGTTTTTAATTTTATTGGTGCCATCATTCTTGAAAATGTTTCAATTGTTAAACAGTTTATTTTGAATGAGACACCTTGTTTGGGCAAATCTGCATCTTTCTCAACAAATTTTTGTTCAAAATAGTAGCTTAGAAATCTTGGAAAGAGCAGAAATGCTTTATTATCAACGTTCTTTACCAAATCATCAAATATTTCCTGGGAGTAGTTATAGTTTTTATCGTTTAAAATAGCATACCCCAGGCATTGGATTTTTGTTGGTATCTCATTAAAAGACGTTGTTTTATTAGATACACACATGAGCAGTGTGTGGAATAAAAATCTGGGTGTAGAAGGGAAGTAACCCTTTTGTAGGGTATCCCTATTTACTTGTCCTGCATAGCCCCTATTCATGAAATCCTTTACCAACTCGTCTTTAGTAAATGAGGTTTTTCCTTTCAAATCATCGAGTTTAAAGGTTTCAGAAATGGATTTTGGTGAGATTTGTACCTTCTTACCCTGTATCGAGGAGTTGATGGCGGCGATGATATGTCCTTGTTTTTCAAGGGTGGCATTTTTCCAGAACTCTCTCTGGGTATCAAGGTAAATAGGAGCGTCTGCTGTTATCAAAGTTTTGTACTTTGATGCAGAAAGGATGTCAAGGATGGAGTCGAAAGTGTGGTTATCGGTAGGTTTTATGAGTATACCTACATAGTTGTGTGGAGCTTTGTAGCGAATCTCTGGTGTTTCAGCGGCCATTTGAGTGGCATCTGCTGTTGTGGAGGAAGATGATGGTTTTGATTTTGTTTTCGATTTTGGTTTCGTCATTTTTGATGAAGAAAATCGAAGAAGATTTTTTTGGAGTTATGAGAGGGAAACTGCTTTGTGAAGAGAATGTTTGGAATTCAATTCGACAATGTAATCCTCTGTTTAGATTTAATCAGGGTTTTATTTAGGGAAAAAGTGATTGCTGATGTGGCAGCGGTTATTTTGATCTGAAGGCTAAAAACTGACCACGTGTCAAACATCTGATGGAATGGAAAATGATGGAAGACAGTTGTTTTGACAACTACTGATGGATCAAGTATCAGTAGTTACAACGGTAATAAAATGAAACAGTGGATGTAACAGTGGATGAAACAAAGATTTTAAACATCAGTGTTTTGGAGAACAGAGGTTGACACTTTAGCAGTGGACAGTCTTTAGAGAGCAGATGTTAAGGCACAATAGCATTTTAGATACAACAGTGGATAAAAAAAAATGAGAATCATTTTTAACAACTGTTTGTGCAGCAGTGTTTTGACTTTTGACAAATACTTTTAGCACCTGTTTGTTCAGATGTAGAAAATGATTTGTTCTTGTAAAAGCACAATCTCTTGTCTATCATCTGTTGAGTACCAGAAATGTTATTCTTAACAATACACATTTTAGATGTATAATATCAAGATTAAATTGTCAGCAGTTATCTTCAGAAATTTTGTTCAAGGTTTTGCCATCTGTCTATTATTTCAGACAGTGGTTTAGCATCCCAGATGATGAGTCCTTTTTACTAGAGCTGCTCATTTTGTGTCTAATTACTGGAACTAGAACATGAGTATCTTAGTAGTCTAAGTCAATTTGCAAACAATTTATGATCAGTGAAAACCTAACTTGAGCTTAACATGACCTTGATATGTGTGTCATTTCCTTTTGGCCAGTTTTAGGGATAGTAATTACACACAAAAATAAGGTAATTACATCCAGACCAGAGATGAACTTTTACTATAAAAAAATAAAAGTACAAAATATATTTTATAAAATGTAAAATATATTTGGTTTTATTTAGAGAAAAACACCTTAAGAAAAATTAAAGGAAGTTTTGAAAAAATAAAAGGATCTGACAACTTTTCAATTAGGTTCATGATCATATCATTCTCAAGTTATTTTGACCATAGTTTGGGGTCATTTTCTTGACAATTGATTGTAAATCCTTTTTTTTAAGAACTATCACTGGAGATGCCATTGTTACCTGCACAATTCCTGTATTGATGAATACAGTTGCATGACTTCATTGTTTTACCCAACTGTAACCTCAAGAGTGTTTTATGCTTATACTCTTTTCTTTTGATTTCAAAAGTTTTGAGATAGCAACACTTCGAGATTTGTTCATTTTCCTTTTCCCTTTTTACCCTTTTTATTCATATGTTCAGAAATACTCACTAGGAGATTATATTTTGAACATACTTTGTCCATAATCACTTTGAAGCAATGTTTTGAGAGATCGGACCATATTCGATCATGTTTTATTACAGATCTCACATTACCTATGATTAGGACAGTTTTGACACCTTATTTTCTCAATGTATTTTGGACAAAGTTGATTTGGTCCTTTTGAAGGTACTCAACCTGCCTTTGAGCACATGAGAGATTTTGACTAAAGTTTTATGTCCCTCTTTTCCATGTCTGCAGTATACTAGTGTTTTAAATGAACACAAGTTCTGCTGAACTGAGGTACATACTTTAGTGTTTATTGAAAACATCACAAATATCAAAACAACAATTGAAATCAATTTTGAAAACATCGAATGATCCCATAATTTATCAGATATTTTACAGATCTAAAAACTATGAGTGACATATGCATGAAAACACTTGTTGTGTGAGATTTGTGTGTCATATGACATCTTGGTTGATTTACAGAGTTTTTGAATTAACCATTTTGACCATGATTCACTCGTTACTCCGTTTTTCAACTGAATACAACCAATCCTTTAGTATCAATAACTTTTGAGCTGAACTGTTATGTCAAATTGATTGTTAGATCGAATTTGACTGTCCAAGCTCTGATACCAATTGTTAGGATCTGGGGCCATCATGATTGTGTTTGTTTGCATAAAGCGATTAATCAGAACATATGAAATGATATAAGTGCAGCGGAAATGAGTAGCAAACTTTGTAAACACAATCAAAAGAAAGTATAGATTGATAAACAATTGCTTTTCATTGAGTCAAAAGATTTACATAAAAGCAAAAGATTACAATGCAAGCTTCCAATCTAAACTCCCCCTCAGCCTGATACACCAGAGTTGGTTGCACAAGATGAAAGGATGAATTGAGGAGAAGAACTCACTCAAAACGATCAAATATAACAGTACAGAATACTGTCATATTTATAGGCAAACCAAACTACTGATGAGCTTCAGCTGACGTCACCATGATAGTGACATCTAACGACCTAACAAACTATAAACACTGTTCTATACAAACTACTGACATGTAACATCTGATAAGTAGTAAAATGCAAAGCTAAGGAAAACTACTGCTTCACGTTCCTACTGTTGTAGCCTGAGCACAGATGTTGAATCTTCAGTGCATTCTTCAAAGGTGATCAGTCTTTGAGATAGCAGTTCTTGAGTCTTCAGCAGTACTTAGGAAACAGCAGCAGATAGAGCATTAGTGTTTGTCTTCAGCAGTCGTTGGATAATCATCAGAGTTTGGTTTATCAGTCGTTGTAGTTGAGCAGCACTTAAGATCCATCAGCTGTTAGATAACCACTGTCAAGGGGAGAGTTTAGAGTAAACTTCTGCTTATTGTGAATCCATTTTTGTGATCAGGTTTTGGCTTTACATATACTGTTCCTCTGATAGGGTTCAATCCCAACAGTGGCATATCGACTCGAATTACCTCAAGAACTCAGCAATGTGCATCCAACATTCCACGCCTCGAACCTCAAAAAGTGTTTAGTTGATGAGGGACTCCAAGTTCCTATTCCTATTGATGACTTGCAAATAAACGAGACTCTTCATTTTGTGGAAAAACCGATCGAAATCATGGACCGAGGAACCAAACAACTAAGGCGCAACAAAATTTCCATAGTCAAGGTTCGTTGAGAAGGAAAGCGTGGTGCCGAATTCACTTGGGAACTCGAGAGCAAGATGAAGATCAAGTATTCACAGCTTTTCGTTCAACCTTCCTCTTAGATTTCGAGGACGAAATCTCCTAAAGTAGGGGGCTTTAACGCTTCGCATTTTTGTAGTTTCTTATTTTAGAAAGTCTTGTTGTACTTTCCATTTTTTTAGACACTTGTACTCTCGTTGTATTCTATTTTCGTTTCAGTTGTAATCCGAGACTATTGATCATAACGAAAACATAATTATTTTAATCATATTCATGTTAGACTTACGTGCAAACTTTTACTCAAAATCCACGTTTTGGACACTATATTATGCTTGAACCTTGATTCTTTATTATACATTGATGCTTGATACTCGTTAAACTGATTAAAACTCAAAAAATAATCAAATTGGAAAATAAAATATTTAAAACGAGGCCCTTCGTACGAATGGGGAGTTGGGCGAAAATATGGGAAACCCTAATGTTCGATCAAATCTATAAATAGAGGCCTTAACCCCTCATTCCAACTCGCCTTTTCCTATTGCAAACACTCTCGAATTGCTGTTGCGATCAGAAGCTTTGTAAGATTTCTCCTTTCTTCATTTCAATGTTGTTTTATTTCATTTCTTGTATTTCTGATCACAAATTCTTGTTTTTCTCAAAAATCCTTTTGATCCTAATCATCTCGAGGATGGTTTCCACTCGTTTTTCCTAGGCAAACTGTTGTGGAGCATCACTTATACGAGATTGGATCAAAGTTCATAAAATTTTACAACTTAATTAAATTCTCATTGCAATTATTACACAATCTTGATGGAATCGGGAACCCATCAGACCCTAACTCAATTCATAGTTAAGGGCCTGCATTAGGGTTAATTTCCATCAAGAAAATGATCTGTTTCGATGGATCAAACATGAATTTCATCAAGAACAGTGCCTTCGTATGAAGGTATTATGCCCGTTTCGTACGAAGGGACTTCGATACATGTTTCATGTTCGATTTCAACTCTGATTTCGCACTTGTTTGTCACGATTAAGTGTTTTATTACTGACTTAAGGTTTATTAAACAGATTAAATGTATACTCCAATATATTCAATCAAACAGATTAAACTAAAACTTTTAACAAACATGGTACCGTCGTACGAAGGGGGCGCCTTCGTACGAACCCACATTATTATCAAACTGAACTATTTTATTTTATGTTAAAACCTCAACCTTTACACCAGATCATTTCATTTACTGTTTACGTTATTTATCTTACTGTTTTCAATAATCAAACCAGTTCGAATCACTCATTTAATAGCCGGTTCGTAATAAACAGAAATGCCCGTTCGTACGAAGGGACTATGCCCATTCGTACGAAGGGACTGTTCTTCGTTTTAACTTGTTTTGTTTCACATATTTCCACAATCTGATCCAACACTCTTTCACATCAGTAATCTCATATTCTCGTTTAACTATTTCAGCATAATCTCGAGACTTCGTCAACTCCGCTCGCGGTTTACGTGTATTCCCTACGCAAAACTGTGAGGATACTCGATCTCATTTTCGTTTTAAACACTTTGGGTGCAACATGTACATTACACAAAACACGCAACACTTGAAACTTATTTTAATCACACTCTATCCACATTTAAACATGAAAACATGTGATACTTGTTAGTCTTATATGCTATGTGTACACTTGTATCTATATGCTCATTAACTTTGCTAGCCTACCTTGAGAATTATAGCGCTATAGGATTAACGCACCGCCCTTGAGTCTTGGGGTATTGTTAAGTAAAACATGTTAACCCCCTCTTCGTTGCGACGATGTAGGGAAGGCACGATTGCGTTGGAAACTTGGGTTTGACATATAGTTTACAATAGTCCAGCTTATTTATAACTTGTATGCATTATTCATGTTGGATATGAGCACGTTAAACATTTTACTCTTATTATGCTATGTATAAAACTTGTATACTCGCCAACATTTTTGTTGATCATATTTAATACATGTTGCAGGTTGATAGACAAGATGACGAAGAATCAAGCTAGGGTGAACATAGAAATACACCTTAGAAATAAACAATATTTAAATCTTGTTTTGGTTTGATACAATTTGGTTATGTTTTTAATCCTGTATGACATTTTTAGCATTTATGAAATTTGATTAAATTATATTGTCATAATTAGTGTTATGATGTTTTGAGCGATTTGTTTTCGTCTCACTCCGATGTTTACACCATCGGATCGGTTGGGGTGTGACACAAACCCATCCGAGTTTACATAAATTTGAACATTCCAATCAACAACTAACAAACTCGGACTACATAAGTCTTGACTAAACTATCCGAACTTATGATAAATTCGGACAAACACAAAAGCAAACTAACAAACTCGGACTACAAACTTTAGTCCGACATTATCTGGTAAATTCGGACAAGGCATTCATTACAAATCCAGAATTTGTCATGCTTCACCATCTTTGACTTCTTTGACTTGAAGCTTTGATTTTGTTGCCCAGAACTGATAAAGCACAGTTACCCGGCAGGAACTGCACTTACAGACTCCCCCTTAACTGTTGCTATCAGTTCTGTCTGGCATCGATAATCTTCAGTCACTCGATACTGCACTTACATTTAACCCTTCAATTTTAATCCAGCTGTCCCCGGAAAAGTACCGATACATGTATCGCATCAACAGGGTTGGTCAATAAATATTGGGTATTACAGTTATGACTTACAAACCAACATCTATTAATTATGAAATATATGGTGTCTAGTGGCTTGAAAACACAGAAACTTATGTTTATAATCAGCTTGACTTCACTAGTCATAAATATATAACATAAATCAAGAATTGTTATGTGAATTATTGATGGATACTGACCAAATTTGATCCAAGGTGGGATATTCCACATAGTAGTGTTGTTTTCGGCATAATTCAATAAATATGAATACAAATCACCATGAAATGCGTTTGGATAAGACCGTGGGGTATGGTGGGGTTTGGGTTGGGGGCATGAGTTAACACGTGGAGTTCGAGCCCTCTCACCGCCTAGTGACGTGTCCGTGGGGTATGGTTGGCAAGTTATTATATATATATATATATATATATAAATTTAAAACCCAAAGTGAATAGGAGGCCGCCACATCAAACCCAAGCCCGCCCCACGTCCGGCTTCAAACCCAAGCCCCAAGGGCCACGCCTCAACCCAAGCCCCAAGGGGTGGTGGCTTGGGCGTTTTCCCCTAACCCACGCCCCAACCCAAGCCCCACACCCCATAGTATAAAAAAGGCTAGGTTTAAAGGTGAAACTAGTTAAAAGTGGTGTTTTATGTTATTTTTTACTCAAAATATCAAAATGCTACGTTTACATGTCTTACTGGCTAGTTTACATGGAAGATAAATGTTAGCTTTATAAAAATATATTATAGCAACTTTTCAAATTATAAAATATAGGTTGCAGATTTGGTTGTTCTGATGTGGAGTGAAAAAATATACTTTTAGAAATTTACCTTACATTTTTAAAATAGGGGGAGATATAGTAGACTCGTTGGGAATGCTCTAAAATAACTAGAACTTATTAATAATATAGAGAAGAAAAAAAGAATAAGATAATACTTTCTTGTTGATATATAAATACAAAATACAATGCCTTTATTTATTGTTATTTTAAGCATGTGGAGAGTCACTTTAATAATGTGATTTATAACACTCCCATTTGACTATTCATATAATGAAATACGCTTGGTGATGTTGCGTCATTAAGAGTAAACTGCGATTTTGGTCCCTGTGGTTTGGGCACTTTTGTCATTTTAGTCCAAATCTCAAACTTTTTACATCTGGGTCCCTGTGGTTTGTATTTTGTTGCCATTTTAGTCCAAAAGTGAAATTTGACCAGAATCCCCAAATTAAACCCCCCTGTTTTGTCATTTTGCTCAGGGGTATTTTCGTCATTTAGACTTTATTATAACCCATTATTAATTAAAAAATAACAAAACTAAATACAATCAACCTTTGACCCTGCGCACAGACCCTTCTTCATCCTCCCCCAAATCCCAAACCCTAAAGTTAGAGAGAGAAACAGAGGAATCGTACCAGTCATCTGATTCCTCGAAAGTTGAGAGAGAAATATAGGGTTTCATTTGCGTAGGCTTCCGGCATCACCGGCGCTTGTACCAGAATCATCACCGGTGAACAGTTAAAGAGAGAAACAAAGGGTTTCGTTTCGCCGGTGAACAGTTAGAGAGAGAAACAGAGGGTTTCGCTTGTACCGGAATCACCCACCACCACCGTCTCCCCTTCCGCCATGGTACACCCACCACCAGCGTCTCCCCTCCACCACCGTCTCCCCTCCACCACCGTACACCCTCCACCACCGTACACCCACCACCACCGTCTCCCCTCCACCACCGTACACCCACCACCACCGTCTCCCCACCACCACCGTACACCTCAACACCACCGATTTTTTGGAGTGTTTGGAGAAGATTTGGGGAAGGAGATGCTCTTTAGGTTTGGCAAACGAAACCCTCTGTTTCACCGATTTTCAATCTGCTTACACATGAATCCTCCAATCCAGATGAAGATATTATTTGGAGAAGGAGATGGCTTTAACTTGTGTTATCACCTGATGCTCTTTAGGCTTGGCTACCGTGTGGCTGTGTTGTGTGGTCCTGCTGGTTAGATGAAGATATTATAGAGTGAGCTTTTAATATATTATTTTTATTAAATTTAATTGATAATGTGTTATAATAAAGCCTAAATGACGAAAATACCTCTGAGCAAAAGGACAAAACAGGGGGGGTTTAATTTGAGGATTCTGGTCAAATTTCACTTTTGGACCAAAATGACAACAAAAATAAAACCACAAGGACCCAGATGTAAAAAGTTTGAGATTTGGACTAAAATGGCAAAAGTACCCAAACCACAGGGACCAAAATGGCAGTTTACTCCGTCATTAAAAACCTTACTATGAAAACCTTATAAAATAAAACACAATTAAGGGAATAAAAGTGCATCACATATTATTCTCATCCTATCCTGATGATTTAAGCTCCCTGAGTCGACGCATCCTGATCCCGCGAACCAATTTATTCAATGTTGAAGCTGAAAGTGATTTAGTAAGAATGTGGAAAGTCACTATAGTAATGTAAATTATAACACTCCCCATTAACTATCCACATAATGAAATATGATTGGTGATGTTACCTTGTTAAAAACTTTGCTATGAAAAACCAGTGGGATAAAACACAACTAAGGGAAAAATGTGCATCACAAAGTATTACCCCCATGATAATTTAAGCTCCTCGTCGATGCATCCTGATTCCGTGAACCAAATTATTGAATGCTGAAGCCAAAAGTGATTTGGTAAATGTCACACCCCAACCGATGGCGGAATCATCGGGGCGCAGCACTGAGCGAAACAGATTGTCTAGGAGTTTCCACAACAACTATTATATAAATTCAGTTTAAATGACACGTCCCATACCGTGTCCCAAATAAATAAACAAGTTATCATAGAAAGCAACTAGGCAAATAATTCCGTTCCGACAACTCAGATTCAATTATTATTACAGACAATTGTTTATTATTTCTAGACTCCCTAGCCTCGATTTCATCACCATGCGCCTAAGCATCCTAGCAACTTAAGCACTTGTCACATACGTTAAAATAAGTCAATACATAGAATGTAAAGGTGAGCACACAAGTTTGATAATAGCTTATAGAGTTCGAATAGTTTACGCATAACCAGGCACGTACACAGAGGAAAACGATGCATGTTAATTATCGACATGGGACCATTGATACCAACGACTGCGGGTTGACCGTCCGAGACGGTTCGCAATACATGATTACCACCGTAATCCATGCAAGTAATTGTCCTTAACAACTCCCGTGTGAACGGGTGCTGAGTCCAAACTATAGTACTATGTTGCTAAGGCAGGTAGATAACACTCCACGTGTAAACATAATAAACAGCATTCATTTAGTCAAGTAGCACATGCAATTGGTTAGCGTTCAAATAGTTTGTGTTTGATCGTGATTTGATAGGTAACGTATGTAACACCCAAAAGTGCTAAAAGCAAAAAGGGATCGAGTATACTCACAGTGATTGATTGTGGATTGAAGGGAGCGCTGAGAGTACGATTAGCCTGAATAGTTCGATAGCACAACAATAAGTAACGCGGAAATGCAACAAGTATGAATGGATCGAATAGGCTGGTCGATCGAACGGCAGGTTCGATCGAACGGTCTGTTCGATCGGCTGGTATATCCGATTGGACAGTCCTGTTCGATCGGCCGGTAGGCTCGATCGGCTGGGCCATTCGAGTGGATTGTTTCTTCCTCTGGTGTGTTTGTGTTTGAGGATTTGAACTTTTGAAGTTTTTGTTGTAGTATTTGAGAACACTGAAGTGTTCTTACCTTTCAAGTCGATCGATCGAACGGTTCGTTCGATCGGCTAGTTCACTCGATCGGCTAGCTCACTCGATCGGTCGGGAACCTTAGGTGATTCTCAACAGAATGTCACCCGATCGAACAGTCTGTTCGATCGGCTGGCATTCCTACTACGAACGAGTTGTGAAAACGATTAAGTGTTGAAGAGTAGTATCTCATGATCCGAAGAGTAATGTTTACCAAACACAGTTCGATCGAACATCTCTTCCTCAATACAATGCTTCATGAAATTTTAAAAGTGTGGGACCATGTGCTAGCCGAACGGCTGGGCCGGTCGATCGGCTGGTATGTCCGATCGGCTGGGCTGTTCGAACAGCCTAGCCGTTCGGCCAGCAAGTCTGACCTGGTCGGCCTTTCGTCTAACACTTGGCTGTTTGATTATTTGTCATGATATCGAGGTAGTTTGATAACGAGTTGAACTATGATACCTTCGTTCTTACTCGTCTCTCCGGCTCGGACAGGAATCACCCAAATCCGTCCGTTGAGCGGTTCGGAACGTCGGCTTAGAGTTTAATTCATTGTTGGTGAACCTCGTAGATAGAACCCGAATCTTGAACCTTTTAACTGTTAGAATGATTAGTTAGCCGGTTCAAGCTCCGTTTCTAACGGTTTGAAGGCATTGAGTGTAAAAGAGTTGAAAGAAAGTTGGGATTCCTTCTTTCAATCCTTCACAACTTGTGGATGTTTAGATCTTTGATAGATCTTAACTTGTTTATGTGGAAATCGGTTAGATCTAAGCTATTCATGGTTGGATGAGGCCAAAGTTTGATGTTCTTCAAGAACACCATGATGACATCACCCAAGAACACTTAGATCTTGGTGATTTCACAGTTAGAATCCAAGTTTTGAAAGATAGGAAGGTGTAGAATCAAGTAATGATAAAAAACGTACAAGATTTAGAGTGAAAACTTACCGGAGTTGAGAGAAATCTGAGAAAAGGTGAAGAAGAAGGCTGGTTTGGTCAGAGCTTTCCAAAAATGGAAAGTGTGACAATGACAGCCCTATTTATAGGCTTCCAAAGGGGAAAGTGGCAGCCGATCGGCCAGGAGCTCCGATCGAGTGGGCTGCTCGATCGGCTGGCAAGATGCTAGCCGATCGGCTGGCCTGTTCGATCAGGATGCCTCCTGTTCGATCCGCGACACACTTTGAGTATTTTGCGATGATTTTCGACGTTTCGATTTCGATGGACGATGATGCGGATACGATAGAGTTCCTAGTCAAATTACTTTCAGTCTCAACTACTATATCTAACATACAATCTTCTATAAGTCACGTTTCGATGTCGGTTCCGATTGAGTTCATTTGCCTTTCGAGTTTCGATTCGATTTTCGATTCGATTTTCGATTGATTTGCTTGAATACCACACCAAACATAAAGTAAACACGCACAAGTAACACATAAGGCACACACACACGTATAACAATACCAAAATTCGCATAATTCGAGTCTCGAGTTTGATTGATTGTTAGATCGGTTTGATTGCTGATTAGTTAACTTTATCGCATTGTTACTTCCTATCATTCACAGTCGTAGATCGGTTCGTGTTAAAACATTCGATTACTTCGATTCTTGCTGATTACAACACTTACTCCACATAATACAAGTAAAACATAAAATAGACTATCTTCAGTCAAAGAAAGTCAAAGTTGACTTGGACTTTGAATTTGACTTTGACATTCGAAAACACGGGGTGTTATAGTAAACAACTCTGCAAAATTATTGCTAAAACGAATTTGTTAGACTACAAAAGAGTGAATTGCAAGGATTGCCCTTTATCTTTATATCCATTTGCAAGCGCTGTCCTTTATGTTTAAAATTGACAAGTTTTGTACTTTATGTTTTCAAATCATACATGTTTTGTCCTTTAGCCCTAACCCAGTTAGATTTTTCTATTAAATAAAATCATACAAGGGTAGTTTAGTCTTTTAACCAATTATTAAAAATAGTTTAACAAATAAAACAAATATATATATACACACACACACACACAAAACTCTTATCTCCTTACCCCATCGCTCTACTGCCTCAACCAGCCACCACCTCCTGCCACCACCCTCCATCACCTTCCACCGCCATTAATAGCCACCTCCATTTGTAGATCTGGTTTTGTAAACCTGAACATATGTTCCAAAATTACTATGAGGCAGGATCTGATATTGATAGTCTTGACTTAGAAGTACTCAATGGTTTTAACCCTGATTCTGTGAAAAAGAATGGAGAAATTAAAGATCGGGAGAAGATTTGAGGGGAATGTAGCCATCGTTACAGCATCAACTCGAGGCATCGGTTTCCGTATTGCCGAACGCCTCGGCCATGAAGGCACATCGCTTGTCATCTCTTCTCGCAGACAGGTTCATCTTTGCCCTAATTACATCATTTTTTTGTTGAATTAAGTATTCTTTAACTTCAAATTGCCTTATAATTCCCATATTCTATATATTTTCATGGATTTTGCTGAAAAATCTTACCTTTAAGATCATTGCAATCACTCATAATACTGATTTGGGCTTTTTTGTCACCTGAAAGGAATTTAAGCATTTCACCATCGATCATAAAGAAAGATTACGGTAGTGGGTGGTTTCGATGGGGGCAGGTGGTGTGGTTTTATGTAGGAGAAAGGAGAATTGAGGGAGAGAGAGAGAGAGAGAGAGAGAGAGAGAGAGAATTAGAGTTTAGAAGGAGAGAGAAGCAGGGGATCGGAAAACATATCGCGAGTGATAATTTTATGGCTGGAGGTTACCAATGGGCTGTGTATTTCTATCCTAATTTCGTAACTATGATGGTGGTGGTAATGGGGGGTCCGATCTATTCAATCCGATTCGTGGTGGTGGTGTTATGGGGTTTTGGAGGTGATTAGCAGATGGCGGTGGTAAAGTGGGTGGCAGGTTTCAGGTGGCGGTGGTTTTGGGGGTGGCGGTGGTTATGGAGGCGGCAAGTGCAGGTGTCGGTGGTAATGGGGGTGGCAGGTTTCAGGTGGCGGTGGTTATGGGGGTCGCCGGTGAAGGTGCCGGTGGTTATGGATGTGGCAGGTGCAGGTGATAGTGGTGATGGGGTGGCAGGAGGTGGAGGTGGAAGTGGTGGGAGAGAAGATGGAGAGATGAAAGATCAGGGTTTTTGTGTGTTTATATATATATATATATATATATATATATATATATATATATATATATATATATATATATATATATATATATAGGGGACCGCTAGAATTTACGGAACTCGTAAACCACAAACTTGTGGTGTAAAAAACTACACGCACGGCATTTTTTTTTATTTTTTTTTACGAATGTGTTTATAATACATGCATCTACGTTTTTGAAAAAAAAAAATTGGTCCACCTCGCCCCGGATCAAGTAGTTCTCGCGGTTCTTACAACTCGAGGTGGTTCTCATTCTAGCGGCCCCCTATATATATATGTGTATATATATATATACACATATATATATATATATACACATAATTTTTTTATTTTTCTTAAACATTTTTTAAGTTATTTACACAGTTAGTCCCTGCAATAGTAAAATGACAATTTTACCCTCATGTGCATTGCACATGATCAGATTTGACAGAAAAATCTAACTGGGTTAGGGCTGAAGGACAAAACGTGTATGATTTGAAAACATAAAGTACAAAACTTGTCAATTTTAAACGTAAAGGACAGCGCCTGCAAATGGATATAAAGATAAAGGACAATCCTTGCAATTCTTTTGTTAATCACGTGTAGAAAGGAATCTTGCTATAGTATTGCTTGGTTGTGTCTCCTCTGAGGTATCATTCCTTAAGTTTGTTACACCTATGTATCTTTCTATTCTCCTACGTATATATGTGATTGTGTTGTATGACTTGCTAATTATGAGAGAGATCTTTACTACACATGGATGTAATGTATACAGGTGATTGTGTTGTATGACTTGCTATTTGCTAATTATGAGAGAGATCTTTACTGCATATGGATGTAGTAAGTGCACTTTGCATTTTTCTTACATTTACTCATGACCAATGTTGTCATCCCACTAAGTGCAATCGCTTTCTTAGATATATATTTGGTGGTCCCCAATTAATTAGACAATTCCGTTTTAGGGTGGTGACATGGTTCGAGGGAGACCGTCTTGGTACATTCTTCTGTTTAATAACTTTTAAGTTTTTGCCTCAAATCCTCTTAACATGAGTTCATCCCAATCCTTGTTGTGTTCGTGGTATGTCTTTATTCTTTAACATGTCGGCCTGGAGGGTTCTCTTATGTTACCTCTTCATTAAGTATACATTAATAACCACAAACATGCATACATTATACATATGTAACATATAATAGATATGCATTTATCTACTTCCAAACAGATCCGTAATTGGTACAATTAAAGTTACCAAAATATAATCTATCTATACTATATAATAAAAGAAACCTGTTTTGTGACACTTGTCATTCTCTCATTTAATTTATTAAAATTATTAATAATATACTAATAATAATAATATTTAATCTAATCTACTATAATATTTAATCTAATCTACTACAAATTCTTATTATTAATTCAATAACCTATTGTTAAACTAAAACTTTAATAGAATCTTAAATCCTAGCTAAACAAGTTTCGAAATTTATAATAATATTAATATGTTAGACTAACTATATTATTGATATATATATATATATATATATATATATATAAAATATATTATTGATATATATAACTAAAATTATCATCAATAATGTTAATAATAGGTTTAGAATCAAATACAAAGATTCAAAAAATAAGAAGTCGTACAAAGGGTATCAAATAGACTTTGATTGACCTCATTCAACTGATATTAGAGCCGTTTTATTGAACTCTACGACATTAATTGATATGTACGAGTGATATATATATATATATATATATATATATATATGTAAAATATATTATTGATATATATAACTAAAATTATTATCAATAATATTAATAATAGGTTTAGAATCAAATACAAAGATTCAAAAAATAAGAAGTCGTACAAAGGGTATCAAATGGACTTTGATTGACCTCATTCAACCGACATTAGAGCCGTCTTATCGAACTCTACGACATTAATTAATATGTACGAGTTAATGGGTTACATTTATATTGCATTTACAGGAAATATCTATACTGTATAATTTAAATTGTTCAACCCGTGTAACACACAGGTAACTAACCTAGTACACAACTATAGTAATTCTCGTAGTTATCACAAGAAACCTGTTTTGGGACACTTGTCATTCTCTCATTTAATTGATTAAAATTATTAATAATATACTAATAATAATAATAATATTTAATCTAATCTACTATAATATTTAATCTAATCTACTACAAATTCTTATTATTAATTCAATAACCTATTGTTAAACTAAAACTTCAATAGAATCTTAAATCCTAGCTAAACAAGTTTCGAAATTTATAATAATATTAATATGTTAGACTAAATATATTATTGATATATATAACTAAAATTATCATCAATAATATTAATAATAGGTTTAGAATCAAATACAAAGATTCAAAAAATAAGAAGTCGTACAAAGGGTATCAAATAGACTTTGATTGACCTCATTCAACTGATATTAGAGCCGTTTTATCGAACTCTACGACATTAATTAATATGTACGAGTGATATATATATATATAGAGAAAGTATAATGTACTTCAGGGCTTAACCTACATTAACATACATGACAAAAAATATAACGTGCGTTATTATCATAGAACGTGCGTGATTATAGTCTCATGCGTGATTATGTGGTCCCATGTGGTCCCATGCGTGATTATGTGGTCCCATGCGTGATTATGCTCCTGATCCAACGGTTACCATTGTCTCCTACGTGATGTATGATAAGGCTTTTTGTATGTTAACCTTACTCTATATATATATATATAATATTATTGATATATATAACTAAAATTATTATCAATAATATTAATAATAGGTTTAGAATCAAATACAAAGATTCAAAAAATAAGAAGTCGTACAAAGGGTATCAAATGGACTTTGATTGCCCTGATTCAACCGACATTAGAGCCGTCTTATCGAACTCTATGACATTAATTAATATGTACGAGTTAATGGGTTACATTTATATTGCATTTACAGGAAATATCTATACTGTATAATTTAAATTGTTCAACCCGTGTAACACACAGGTAACTAACCTAGTACACAACTATAGTAATTCTCGTAGTTATCACAAGAAACCTGTTTTGGGACACTTGTCATTCTCTCATTTAATTGATTAAAATTATTAATAATATACTAATAATAATAATATTTAATCTAATCTACTATAATATTTAATCTAATCTACTACAAATTCTTATTATTAATTCAATAACCTATTGTTAAACTAAAACTTCAATAGAATCTTAAATCCTAGCTAAACAAGTTTCGAAATTTATAATAATATTAATATGTTAGACTAAATATATTATTGATATATATAACTAAAATTATCATCAATAATATTAATAATAGGTTTAGAATCAAATACAAAGATTCAAAAAATAAGAAGTCGTACAAAGGGTATCAAATAGACTTTGATTGACCTCATTCAACTGATATTAGAGCCGTTTTATCGAACTCTACGACATTAATTAATATGTACGAGTGATATATATATATATATATATATATATATATATATATATATAATATTATTGATATATATAACTAAAATTATTATCAATAATATTAATAATAGGTTTAGAATCAAATACAAAGATTCAAAAAATAAGAAGTCGTACAAAGGGTATCAAATGGACTTTGATTGACCTCATTCAACCGACATTAGAGCCGTCTTATCGAACTCTACGATATTAATTAATATGTACGAGTTAATGGGTTACATTTATATTGTATTTACAGGAAATATCTATACTGTATAATTTAAATTGTTCAACCCGTGTAACACACAGGGAACTAACCTAGTACACAACTATAGTAATTCTCGTAGTTATCACAACTAATAAGGCATAACAGCCTAAAAGAACTAATTAAACAAATCGACATTGAAGACTCAAAACCAGTTGGTCCGACCTGGTTAGAGCAGAGCTTCAGATGACCTGACAAGAACCTGCAAGATCACAAGGAAAAAAAGCACACCGTTAGCCTCGTCACAGGGAGGGGGGTCTCTCTGTGACCACACTCGGGCGTGAGAATAAGTATTTGTGAGGAGAGAAAAGGTCAGGGAGAGAGAGAGAGGAGAGTTTAGAGAGAGAAAGTAGTGATTACCCTTTGCCTGAAGTCTTGGCGGGGTATTTATAGTTTTTGGGTATGCTGACGTGGCAAGTTAGTTAGGGTCAGACCAGTCATTGTCAAGGTGGTTAAAGCTGTGGGCCCGGGTTAGTTAGACCGGACCAGGAAGTTGGATCGCTCTTCTTTATGGTGCTACGTATGATCATTTCTTTAGACATTCGGTTCGGCTATGTTTCCCCTAGACATTCGGTCCGACCAAGGACATATCCTCATCAGACATCATTTACAAAATTGAGCGACTCATATAACAAATTATAAAAAGTTCCGTGACCTTTAGAGCATTCACACCCTTTCCATCAAATTGTGTGAGTGATGTTTTTATATTATAAAAAGTGGTTGTGAGTAGAGGAGAGAAAAAACGTTAATGTTCATCTGTATATTTAAGAAGACACTGTCCACCATCTATAATTTTTAATATATTTAAAAAAAATTGAGTGAAGGGGAGAAGAAAAAGTAACGATAAAGCTATAAAAATTATTTAACTAAGAAAAAAAATATAGTATTTTTTTAATTTAACATAAGGTAAAAATGATAAAATGGATGTGAATTTTAAATTTTGAGTAAACTTCCGTTTTGCTCCCTGTGGTTTGGTCACTTTAACGGTTTTGCTCCAAACCTTTAAAAATAGTCATTTTACTCCCTGATCTATGAAGCTTATTTCTATTTCACTCCCCATCTCTAACGCCATCCAATTCAACCGTTAAATCCTGGTCACATGCCTCTCACATGAGGGGCATTTTAGTCTTTTCCCATATTTTAGATATTTTGTTATTATATAAAAGACTGATTTGCTAAGGAGAGATAACATGTAGAGAGAGAAGAGAGTTTATATCAGTCTCACCTTCAACAACCTCCCCATCAACATCCACCATCCTACACCACCACCACCATCATCTACTGACCACCGTTAACCACCACCTGCCGACACCATCCACCACCCCACTAACCACCACATGCCGACACCACCCACTAACCACCACTGCCGACACCACCCCACAAACCACCACCTGCTGACACCACCCAAAACCACCATCACATTCCGACCACCATCACGACCGTCTCCGTTCGGTTTTGTGTCATACCACCATTGCAGATCTGATCCTCACACACATTCAACCTTTACTTCCAACACCCCCCCCTTAAAGCAATTTGGTGGGTTCTATGTGTGTGGCTGAACATACCCGGTGTTGCCTCATGACATTCATCTGATGTTGAAAATAGAAAAAGTGCAAGCCCATAAGAGGAGAAAGAAGGCCATAATGTCTGTTATAATTAGAGCTTTGTGGAAAATCTGGAGTTATAGAAATGATAAAATTTTTAGGGGTACCAGGAGATCAATTGGGAGTTTAAAGAAACTGTGTATTTGTAGGTGTGAGCCAAAATGGTGACCCCCCCAACCCCAACCTCTGTATCTTTTCTCTCTCTCTAACAACCACCTCACAAGTTCGTCATCAGAACCACCACCTCACTGAAACCTAAATCCTCATCGTCATTATCAACGTGGTTTGCATGGAAACCCTAGCCGCCGCCCCTTACCTCTTTTAAATCTGAACCGATTTATGTTCCAGTTTGAAGATTGAAGATGAAGCTTACCTAGTTTGGTGATATTAGCGGCGGATGGCGATGGTCCAATAGGCAGTTTTGAATCGGCGACAAGATTAGCCGGAGTTTACGGTGGCAGCAGGTGGATACCACCAACGCTTCTTTGATCTGTTCTGGTTTAGCCTTCAACAACTGTCATCGTCAATTCCAGTAGGCTGGTGGGATGGGCGGTGGTGTTGTCTTATGGCGGTGGTGGTGAATGTTACAGAAGTTATTAGGGTGTAAGGGGCACTCCCCTAAGAGGGGAGTCCCCTCTCTTACGCATAACCAATCCTCGTGTGCCACGTCAACTCCCCTCTTAAACTCCCCTAACACCCTAAATTGATGGCGGCACTCCCCTCTTAGGTGACTTGGTTTTTTATTAAAAAATAAAAAAAAAAATTCATTGGTCCTTCTCCTCCCTCTCTCCTCCCTCTCTTCGGTGACTTCCCACCAATTTCATTCCCCCAAACCACTCACCTAAGTGATGGCGGCAGTGTTCCTCTTAGGTGACTTGGGTCACCGAATGGGGCCACCGAAGGTGCCCCTTACACCCTTAGATAGAGAAAGAAAGACAACGACAGGGGTGATAAATTTGGGTTGAATGCTTTTCTATAAATATATACATTTAAATTACTAAATAATTAACTATGGGAAAAGACTAAAATGCTTCTCATGTGAGGGGTATGTGACCAGGATTTAACGGTTGAATTGGATGACGTTAGGGGTAGGGAGTGAAATAGAGATAAGCTTCATAGATCAGTGAGTAAAATGACTATTTTTAAAGATTTGGGTAAAACCGTTAAAATGGCCAAACCACATAAAGCAAAACGGTAGTTTACTCTTAAATTTTTAACACACCGCTTAAAATTCCAAAATTTTTAACACACCGCTTAAAATTCCAAACACGATGATACAGTGACAATGTAACGCGGTCTAAGAAAAAGACAGTTAATAAATTAGGTGGATAGGTTTGAAAAACTCCCACCATCCCTTTGACCACTACCCCCAATCCCCACCCCATTTATCAATCCGTCAACCCCCCGCCGCAACGCAATCCTAACCCATCCGATCATCCACCCTCTCCAAAATCCAAATCTGACTTCTTCATTTGCTATTAACTTTTACAAATCTTCACATAATTTTGTAGTATATCTTCACCTCACCTAGAAGTTGATAATTATCATTTATAAACCTTCACCCACTAAGAAAGAAAGAAGAACGTTGCGTACAAATGGAGGTCAAACGGCGAACCACAAAGTCGCTAGTGGCGAAATTAAGCTCGGTATCAGAACAGACTCGAACCGAATCGCTATGCGAGCTGCGCCTCATATCCAAAAACGATCCGGAAAGCCGAGCCTTAATCGCCGAATCAGGTGCGATTCCATACCTCTCCGAGATTCTCTACTCACCATCAGCAATCGCACAGGAGAACGCCACCGCAACGCTGCTAAACATCTCGATCTCTTCTCGTGAACCGTTGATGTCCACGCGCGGGTTGCTTGACGCGTTGTCTCACGCGCTCCGGAACCCGGAGTCTCCATCCACTGCACAGGCGGCTGCTGCTACGATATTTAGTCTCTTGACGGTTGATAGTTACCGGCCGATTATTGGTTCGAAGAGGGATATATTGTATGCGCTTGTGGATATTATTCGGAACCCTAATTCGCATCCGAGATCGGTTAAGGATGCGCTGAAAGCTTTGTTTGGGATTTCGTTGTATCCATTGAATCGCGCTACGGTGATTGAGTTAGGCGCGGTTCCGGCATTGTTTTCGCTTGTGGTGAAGGATGGGCGGGTTGGGATTGTGGAGGATGCGACTGCGGTGATCGCGCAGCTTGCAGGTATCAGAGAGAATATGTTAGTTACGGTTTGTCATTTAAGGCTCGTTAGAAAACATTCATTCGTAAGAAAACTAAAAAACTCCATACTACATATATATACGTAGTTCTAATATCGTAAGTTTTATGGTTTTCTCACGAATGCGCGACTTTCCTATTGTTATATTGTTAATTTTAGTTTTGGTGGAGATAACTATGATAAATCGTAACTAATATATTCTGTTGATATATATGGAGTTGATTACAGTAAATTCTAACTAATATATTTTCTCTAATAGCAGGGTGTGAGGAGGCTGGAGATGCGTTTAGGAAAGTTTCTGGGGTTGGAGTGTTGGTGGATTTGCTAGATTTATCGACAGGGTCGAGTGGTAGGACAAAAGAGAATGCGGTTTCGGGTTTGTTGAACATGGTGCAGTGTGGGAAGAAAGATGTTGGTGAGTACGTTAAAGAGATGGCTTCCGTTGTCCGTAATGGCATTTCTGATGTTGCAGAGAACGGAAGCTCGAAAGGGAAGAAGAAAGCTCAAGAACTGTTGAAATTGATTGACAGTAGTTCAGGAATGAGTGAGTATCAAGAGATGCAACTTGAAAATGCAATTGCACAATCTTCTTGAATCTTTTTGATCAACTGTTGCTACTTTTGTGGTCTAATATACATATACAATCTGTGGGTAATATTACAAGCAATTTGTAAGCTAACTCTTGTCGCGATTAGTATGGTGTTCTTGATGCAGAACTCAATGGCCCTTTTTGTTTCTTCATCACCTGTATTCAATGTCCTATTGTATTTCTGTAAGTATTCATAACCCTTTAGTTTATACTTTCATTTTCCACTGTAAAGTTTGCTACTTTATATAAGATCATAATTCATCTTACCATGATTTGTTAATGGTTCACTAAGTTACCTGGTGGCACAAGAAATCAAATGTGCCCGAAAAAATACATGAACTTGAGGTTTCAATTCAAGATCATCTCCAGCAGCTTGTTGCCCGTCTACATTCTGTTTTGCTGATAAATTAGTTTTATTCTATAAAAGATCTAAACGTTTATAATAGATCATATCTTTACTTAAGAAATCAAACTATTTTGTATTCATCACACGTTACCCGGCTCAGAGGAAGGATTTTACAACGCGAAAAACGTCAAACCGTTTGATTTCTCTAGCCTCTTGTGTGGCTTTCAAGTATTAGATTTATCAAAGCATTTTTCTTGGATGATAGTTTGAAATTATATGATTATATATTTAGATGTATAGTTACTAAAATACCATTTCAAAACTGCTGTCAATTTTTTTTGAACGGCCAACGAATCCTTCAAATGGGTTACTGGCGAAATTCACCACGCAGGATATACTCGCCTTCCGAACCGGGGAAAACCCTCACCTAGGGCCGAAGCCCATGAACCCTTGCCCGAAGGCATGACAGTGCGGTGAGGTAAAACCCGTTCAGTTCAAGAATCCAACTAGCGATTGCCGTCTACTCGCCTAGTCTCACATCATCACCAGATGTCACAGAAACTAAATGCTGGGGGCATGAATTGAACCTGGGCTGTCAATTTACAATCTATGATCTATGAGACACCCGTCCTATATTGTCCTAATGGTAAAAACAATAAAGCGGCCCAAATCTTTACTGGCCAACATTATTAGAATAAATAGTTTTTTATTTTTATTTTTATTTTTATTTTTATCATTTATCCCCTATAATGACTATATTATTAGATATGGTGGTTATTTTGGGTCATAAATGTGTTTAAAATGGGTCTAAATGGGTTTGAGTTGTAAAGCGTTAAACATGACAATGGGTCTAGAGGTGGGCAAAAAGAGTAATCCATACACCACTAACCGGTTAGGAGTTAAAAAAACCCGACGGTTTGTAACCGGTTATTTTTAACTGATGTACCGGTTACCCGAGAAAAAAAAAACTGAAAAAAATAAAAATAACCGGTTATTTAACCGAACCGGTTAAAGTGAATAGCCGAACCAGTTAAGGTAATAACCGGTTAAAGCAAATATTTGAAAATAACCGTCTAAACCGGTTAACCGAATTGGTTAGGGAAATTAACCAATTTGTACACCTCACCGGTTAAAGTATTAATTGGTTAAAGCACAAATTTGAAAATTACCGCCTAAATGGTTAACCGAACTGATTAAGGAAATTAACCGATTTGTACATTTTTTTTTGAATAGCCAACAGAATCAAACCCGAGCACTCTCGGGGCATCCACTGGACCAAACGGAGTACTTTGAGAGTAACCCCAGTCCACCACCAATTCCGGGGAAAACCTGGTAACTTACCCGCCTGTAGGCACGGCGGTAAAATTATCGGTAAAACCCATTTTGGCTCAAGGATCGAACCCATGTTCCCTGGGTGTCCTATCATTGTCCACCAGTGACTCACTCTGCACCAAGTGGGAGTTGAACTTGCATCTCTATAAAGAAATACAAACCTTCCACCACTTGATCTAAAGATTATATGACTAGGAAAGAATACCCAGTCATCTACTCAGGTTGCTTCTTGGTTTATGGCTAACATTTTCTCATTGTTCATCAATCAACAGTCTTCTAATAAGGTTTCCCTTTTGATTTATTGGTATTTGGTAAGGGTTTGTTGGTTTTTTTTTTTTTTTTTTTTTTTTTTTTTTTTTTTTTTTTTTTTTTTTGATCTCACATGATTCTTGCTTGAAAAATTGTTTATTTCATGCTATTATAAATTCATATTATGGTTCCTCATCTAATCAGTTTTAGAAACTTTGGCGGGGTAACTCTCTAATATGTAATGGAAAACTGAATATTTTTTAAAGATTAGATTCTAAGTATTAGTCACAACATTTCTTTTGATCACTTCATCAAATTTGTAAAAAAAAAAAAAAAAAAAAAAAAACCATTTCACATGTTTTTATTCTTTAGAGTGAGACGTCAAACATTATTCGGTGGTGGTTTTCATATCAACAAGCTACTTTTCATGCTACAATTTAACTCAAGGAGTTCTACTTCGATTTTGCTTCGTTCATATATAGTTATACTAGGTTAGAACCCCGTGTTATACACGGATTGAATAAATGTAATTTTATATACCAAATAATAAAAAAATATATCTTTAAAAATCTTGTTTATTACGTGGGTTGAATAAATGTAATTTTATATACCAAATAATAAAACAATATATCTTTAAAAATCTCGTTTATTACATGTGTTGAATAAAAGTAATTTTATATATTAAATAATAAAAAATATATCTTTAAGAACCCCGTGTATTGTATGGGTTGAGTAAATTGAATTTTATATATTAAACAATGAAAAAAATTACATTTTTAAGAACTTCAAGTATTGTATGGACTAATCAATAAAAAGTAATATCCTGTTATATGTTTATAAACCTTGTGTATTATAAAACCTTTAGACTAAACTGACAAAATGTCCAAACCACAGGGACTAAAATAACATTTAACTCTTTTACATTATATTAATTTATATTTAGTGTATGTCTTTTGTTAATTTCAAAATAAATAATTTTGAAATTTAATAAATATTTTAAAAGACTATATTATCTCCTATATGAATTGTTTAAATTTATATTAAGTTTTATTTTATTATTATCTTTTAATTAATATTAATTATAATTAAATAGGAGATAGAGATGAAAAAACTAAAAAATAGATGGCTCCAATGAATGACACGTGTCCACTCATTGATTTCTTTTATTATATAGTAAGATAAGATAAGATACTATTCAAAAAGTAACAAATAGTTTTACATTCTAGATATTGTGGGTTTTTTTTTTATTTTTTTTATTTTTATGTAGACGTCCGACCCAATAGATTTCAATCCACATTAGTTAAGTCAATAGGGTCGATCCAAGTTCACATTGTAAAAAGGAACTAAACCAACACGTGATAGTTAGGCTCAATGTTTTAAAAACCGGTTTTTAAATCAAACCGGATTAGGCTAAAAAAGGGTTCAACCGGTTGAAACAGGTTGTACCGAGCGGTTCAACCGGGTTGACTAGCCAACTCTATAATTTCATAAATTACAACATCAACTCAAAAGTTAATCAAAAAATGCATGATTACATATTAAAAGATGATCTAAAAGTAAATCCATAATAAAAAATAATTCAAAAGATAATCGAAAATCATTTAATTTTTCAACAATCTTTTTTAAATAAAGGTATATGATATGTTTAATCCATTTGAGTGTTGAATACATCAAGTTCACGATCGCATAAAATATGAAATTCACTATTATCACCATCCTCATCAACTAGAAGATAACTATTTTCGTTTCATACAATATTAAATAAGAACTTTTAGTTACGAATAATCATAATATATAAAAATTACGTAAGATAAGTAACATATATAATAAAAACAAGTAACAACCCCAAACTAAAATAACCCTGGGCCGGTACCGGTATTACGTTTCAAACCGGTATACCGGATTTTACCGCCAGTACAAACCTTATACCGTTTCACTTATTTACCGGGGTGTTTCGTACCGGATTTACATCTGGAAACGGTAATACCGGTATAACCGGCCGGTATTTACCGGTTTTTAAAACATTGGACTTAGGCTAGAGGGTGTCACTAAGGGCTTTATGACGCCACCTCACCGTTACCTCACCGCCACGTCACACAAGGGCTTTAAAGCCCCCTCCTTTAGCTTGTAGGGTGTGGCATAAAGCCCCTTACCACTATAACGCCCCCTTTAAAGCCAATCAACTTCGATGGAGCCCCCCCCCCCCCCCCCCCTTGCTCGTTAACATGCTGGCGGAAGTATGATGCCTCCCCCCTTTAATTACGGCGGTGTGGACGATGGAGCCCCGGGGGCGCTATGGAGACTGAGGTGGCGGGGTGGCGCCCCTCACACCCACCAGCCTTACCGGCATGATTTGCTTATCTATGGCAAACTTCAAGCATCTCTACGAGTACAATGAATGTGTGTTTGGTTCATCAGAATTTAATGGAATTGGAATTTAAATTCCAACACTTAAGATGTTTGGTTCACATAATTTGTTGGAATTAGAATCTCAATTCTAATTTTTACGTGTTTGCTTGACAGAGGAACTGGAATTGAAATTGGAATTTTCCATGAATTCCTTCAAATTCCATTGGGTCGACGACAGGGCGAGGATGGTGAGGTCCAGGGTGATAGGTTACAACTCATATACCAACTAAACACGTCAAGAATGTAATTGAGAATTCAATTTTTATTGGAACGTTTAAATTCCTATGGGGGGTGTTTGGTTCTTAGAGCCTTTTTCTTTAAAGGAACTGGAATAAAAAATGAATTGGATTTTGAATGAATTTGAATTAATTCCATTTAAAACTTGTAAACTTGTATTCCTTTTGCTTTGCTAATTTGAGTTCGAAATGAATTGTAAAAAGGTTAAATTAACTTGATTACCCTTTATATAATAAATGCTTTCAAGTAATGTTTTTATGATGATGAGGGTATTTTGATAAATTCTATCTTATATAAGATGGAAAGTTAAATTCCCATGATTGTAGAATTCATTCCATTCAAAATCCATGGTGAACCAAACATCAATTCTTTGGAATTTTTTCAAATTCTGTTGTTAATCCCCTTACATTATGTTAACCAAATAAGGCCTAATTTCTTCAAATTTCAATTTCTATACAACTTCCAATTTCAAAACATTTTTCAAACCAAATGCACCCCAAGTCTTTTCGGGGTGTTGATCTTAGGTAACGGTTTCTTGATATGTACAACTCTTATTCTGGCATATGAGGACGAAAGACGACACGACATCATCGTTACCACTTCAAATAATAAGAATATTGTGACAACTCGAGTTTCCAAGATTCCTTATTCGCATCTATTGCACGTTGACTGTTTAGTTGCTTGATTGATTTCCTTGTAACTGTGCACTGGATTATAATTCGAGATGATTGTTTGATATGCTGTGCGTTTTATATAAAGTGTTTGGTTTGTGAACTTGTATACTGTTAAGACTTGAACAACCCGACGAAACACAAGTAGTGTTTCGCCATAAGCTCCTCCGACGAAACAAGTGTGTGTTTCGTCACACACATCTCGACGAAACAAGTGTTTCGCCGGCCCAACGATTCGCCGGGGCCCAGTAACGGCCCAGTACGTTACACCGGATATTTATTTAGCTCTACGGGCTATTCGTCACAACTTTAATAAACCGAAACCCTAGAGCCCCCTCTCTGCCAACAGACGGCTGTTCCCATTCACTTGAAGTTCTTGACGATTTCCCTCTCTCCCAACCTTTGCTAATCTCGTATCTATTTGGTTAGTATTCCGTCCCGGTGATTCGATTGTTGTTATGTTTTGAATGATTGTTATACATACATGTTATTGCGAATGATGTGCACACATATGCGGATCGACTGTGATGTGGTTTTGTCGTTGATTGAATTGATTAGTATGATAGGGATTCTTATAATCTGATGATATGATCGGTTGTGTTATGCCTACTGTCCATGTTCAAACTGTTGTCGTATATTCTGAACGATCTAGTGAATAAATAATGCACGTTGTATAAATCAATGGTTCGGTATCGTACAAATATTGGCTGAGTTGTTATGTAACTATTGTTGATAATTAGGGTTCATGTTAGATATTGTGTGCCATGATGTAATTGGTATGATCAATGTTTATTGTATGAGTTCTGTATGATGATGACGACAGTTAGGGTTTTTCTGTACGTGACTGTTATGTGACGTAACTGGCTTTTGACGAAACACTCGATGACGAAACTGGCATGGCGAAACAAATGTGTTTCGCCGACACCAATCTTGACGAAACAAATATGACGAAACACAAGTGTTTCGCCGAGACCAATTACGACGAAACAACCTTGACGAAACAGAAATGTTTTGTCGGAGAGGGTGCACGGCGAAACAGGGGGTGTTTCGCCGAATGGGTAATCTGCATAGTAACTTGATTTCTTTCTGTTAAGGGTTAACTGGATTAATTAACTGTCGTTAAGTGATACGCATAACTTGTATGAGCTTGAATGCGTGCTTTGTGCTACTTGGTGATCATTAATTTAATAACCACTCTGATTGTGCTTATACGTGAACTTAGTGAACATAAACTGATTATGTACACGTGCATAGTTTAGGACTTGACTGATTGTTTGTGAGCACATACCTTAGCATACCGAGCAAACCAAGGTGAGTTCACACTCTTACCAAGGCATGGGATTCCCGGGGTTGGGAATGGGATTGAATGATTACTTGTACTTACTTTGTTACTGGAATTATGTACCACTGACCTCGTTAGGGGAAGGTCACTTATAGATACTGCTAGACTAGTAATACATGGGAAGTCCCCACTAATCTTCGCACACATGCCTGGAATGGCCGCGATACCAACACTAATCTTCGCACACATGCCTGGAATGGCCGCGATACAAATACTAAACTTCGCACACATGCTTGGAGGGCCGCGATACAAGTATAACTAGTCTAGAATACATGGGAAACTCCCACTAATCTTCTCAAACATGCCTGGAGGGCCACGATACAAATATATACGATACATGGTTTACTAAACAAACATACGGTTTGCAAAATGAATACTATAATTAAACAATCAACTGTGAACTCGCTCAACATTGTTGTTGACTCGTTGATACATGCCTTGCAGGTCAATAGGTACACCTGGAGCTTGCACTGGGAGGCGCGGTCGTTGTGGACATGGATCGTGGATGTTTTGTTAAAACATTTATGACACTTCAAACTTATAACTTATGTTGGGTTTTACATTATTGCTTCCGCTACACACTTCATTATGTTTTGATTTTTGAACACCTTTTGTATTGATGAATGATTTTTACTTATTACTTACAATGTTCAATATGATTGGTGGCTTGATCCTGGTCATGTCACGCCTCCATGCGGTGGTACTCCGCGTGTGGATTTTTGGGGGTGTGGCAGATTGGTATCAGAGCCATTGGTTATAGTGAACTTGGTTTTAATAAGGGGAAAAAGTTTTTGTTAAAACCAGACTATAACCTGTACAGTGCTCAACGATCCACAACGACGCTTCGCTCCACGTGCAAGACTCAACACTATAGGTACTAATATTCATGTTTACATTGCCTACTTGCTAGATTACATAGAACTTTGCTCATGGTATGCTTAGATAAACGTAACAATTATTGCTTGAGAACCCTTGTGTGCTTACTCTCTTCTGTCATCGCACTTTTCACGAACCTCTCTCACTTATGTTGCCTTTGATATGAAGATCATGGCTGGACGCATTAACATGACACAAGCCCAATTGACGGCTCTGATTAACGAACAAGTTGCTGCGGCACTTGCAGCCGCACAAGCAGGAGGTATACCCTGCAGTTGTAACTCACTCTAGGATCTTTAGATCCTACACTCCTAAACCAACTCTTGTGTTTAACCTTGTCCTGTTCTTATACACAATAGGTCAACACGCTCAGCAACCTGTTTGCACTTTCAAGAATTTCATGGACTGTCGTCCTAACACATTCAGTGGTACTGAAGGAGCAGTTGGACTCCTCCATTGGTTTGAAAAGCTCGAGTCCGTCTTTGAAATGTGTGAATGCCCTGAGGCTCGCAGGGTGAAGTACGCCACCGGTACTCTAGAAGGCATTGCGCTGACTTGGTGGAACGCGCAAGTTCAGATGTTAGGGTTGGCAGCTGCTAACGCCACCCCTTGGAATGATTTCAAGGAACTAATCAAGCGAGAATACTGCACACGAGATGACATTCACAAGTTAGAAGTGGAGTTCTTCAATCTGAAAATGACGGGGTCAGAGATTGAGGCATATACTAAAAGGTCAAACGAGCTGGCCATCTTGTGTCCAACTATGGTGGACCCTCCTATCAAGCGTATTGAGTTGTACCTCAAAGGGCTAGCACCAGAAATTCAAAGTCATGTGACATCGGCCAACCTTGATAATATCCAGGATATTACACATCTTGCTCATCGCCTCACAGATCAGGCAGTGGAACAGAACAGGCTGCCCAAACGTATCAGTGCTACCAATGCTACTACTTCCGCTACTCCTAGTGACAACAAGCGGAAATGGGATGGGGATTCCAGCAAGGGTTCGGCTACAGCTCTGTCTCAGGTACAGCAGCGGAAGACTGATAATTATCAGAGCCCTAGTCAGCAATTTTCTGGTGGTCAAAGACAGGGTGGATATCGAGGAAACCTTCCAAAGTGAAATACTTGCAACAAGCACCACAATGGCCAGTGCAATAAGGGTCGTTGTCAGCGGTGTCTCAAGATGGGTCATGAGGCTAAAGATTGTAGGAGCTCACGACCTGCGAATCAGAACCAGTAACAACAACCACCACCTGCTCCACGAAACCAGCAGCAGCAACAGCAGCGAGGCAACAGAGGATGCTATCAATGTGGTGCTGAAGGCCACTTCAAGCAAGACTGCCCCCAGTTAAACCAGAACCAGAACAACAACAACAATAATCAGGGCAATGGGAACAACAACGGGGGAAACAATGATGGAAACAACGGCGCTAGGGGTCGTGCATTTGTGCTGGGTCAGGGTGATGCAAGGAATGATCCTAACGTGGTAATGGGTAAGTTTCTTCTTGACGACTTTTATGTTACTGTATTATTTGATTCGGGTGCGGACACCAGTTATATGTCTCTGAAAGTTAGTCGAATGCTTAAACGCGCCCCAACCCTTTTGAATACTAAGCATGTCATAGAGTTAGCGAACGGTAAAAGTCTAGAGGCCATACACATAGTTCAAGGTTGTAATCTTATCCTCGCTGGTCAGACTTTGTCTATCGATCTCATTCCCATAGCTCTGGGTAGTTTCGACATCGTCATTGGTATGGATTGGTTATCTCAACAATAAGCAGAGATCCTGTGCAAGGAGAAGATTGTTTGTATTCCCCGTTCTGGTAAAGAACATCTCGAAGTACAAGGCGACAAGAGTGGTGCCGTGGTTGGCATCATCTCCTTCCTGAAGGCCCAGAAGTGTTTACGAAAGGGCCACACTGCCATTTTAGCACTTGTTTCTGACGCATCAACGAAAGAGAAGAGATTAGAGGATATCCCAGTTTTACGCGATTTTCCTCAAGTGTTTCCTGAAGACTTACCTGGGCTACCGCCTCACCGCCAGGTCGAATTCCAGATTGAACTAGCTCCAGGAGCAGCACCAATAGCTCGTGCATCGTATCGTTTAGCTCCATCAGAATTAGAAGAACTGTCCAAGAAACTGCAAGAACTCTTGGATAAGGGTTTTATTCATCCTAGCTCTTCGTCCTTGGGAGCTCCAGTGTTATTTGTCAAAAAGAAAGACGGTACCTTTAGGATGTGTATTGACTACCGCGAACTCAACAAGGTGACCGTAAAGAATCGCCACCCTCTGCCACGTATTGATGATTTATTCGATCAGCTACAAGGGTCGAGCTACTACTCCAAGATAGATCTGAGGTCAGGCTACCATCAACTGAGAGTCCGGGATGAGGACGTCTCCAAAACCGCATTCAGAACTCGCTACGGCCATTACGAGTTTCTAGTTATGCCACTCGGATTAACAAACGCGCCTGCAGTCTTTATGGATCTTATGAACAGAGTGTGCAAACCCTACCTAGACAAGTTTGTCATTGTTTTCATTGACGACATCCTGATCTATTCTAAGAGTCAGGAGGAAGATGAGCAACATTTACGACTCATTTTGAAACTACTTCGAGCAGAACAGCTGTATGCCAAGTTTTCGAAATGCGACTTCTGGCTTCGTGAAGTCCATTTTCTCGGCCACGTGCTAAACAAGGATGGGATTCATGTTGATCCATCCAAGGTAGATTCGATTAAAAACTGGCCTGCACCGCGTACACCAACGGAAATACGCCAATTCTTGGGTTTGGCGGGTTATTACAGGAGGTTTATCAAAGACTTCTCAAAGATTGCACAACCGCTTACACTACTGACACAGAAAGGTGTTACTTATCGATGGGGTAATACACAGGAAACATCTTTTCAGCACTTAAAGGATAGACTCTGCAGCGCACCTATTCTTTCATTGCCAGAGGGCACAGACGACTTTGTGGTCTACTGCGACGCATCAATTCAGGGTATTGGTTGTTATTGATGCAACGGGATAAATCATTGCATACGCTTCGTGCCAACTTAAGGTTCACGAACGGAATTATACTACACACGACTTAGAGCTGGGAGCTATCGTTTTCGCGCTTAAGATATGGCGACATTACCTGTACGGTACCAAGTGCACCATCTACACCGATCACAGGAGTCTCGAGCATATCTTCATGCAAAAAGAACTGAACATGTGTCAACGTCGATGGGTCGAGTTACTGAACGATTACGAATGTGCCATCAAGTACCATCCAGGCAAAGCCAATGTTGTGGCTGACGCCCAAAGTCGGAAGGATAGCGCACCTAGACGCGTACGAGCACTACAACTTACCATCCAGTCTAGTCTTCCAGCGCAGATACGAGATGCTCAGGTAGAAGCATTGAAACCAGAAAATGTCAGGGCTGAAGCCCTACGCGGCTCAAGGCAACGGTTAGAACAAAAGGAAGACGGCGCCTACTACGTAACAGGACGCATTTGGGTCCCACTTTATGGCAACTTACGCGAGCTGGTAATGGATGAAGCACATAAGTCTAGCTACTCAGTACATCCTGGTTCAGATAAGATGTACCACGATCTCAGAACTACGTATTGGTGGCCTAGCATGAAGGCCCACATAGCAACTTACGTCGGCAAGTGTTTGACTTGTGCGAGAGGCAAGACGGAATATCAGAAACCATCAGGCCTACTTCAGCAACCAAGGATACCACAATGGAAATGGGAAGAAATTTCCATGGATTTTGTTACTGGCCTACCTAGATCCCAGCATGGAAAGGATACTATTTAGGTGATCGTGGATCGACTCACGAAGTCTGCACACTTCCTGGCTATTAAGGAAACGGATAAGTTCTCCACTCTAGCAGACGTATATCTCAAGGAAGTTGTCTCAAGGCACGGGGTGCCGATCTCTATTATCTCTGATCGTGATGCACGTTTACGTCGGAACTGTGGCAAGCAATGCACAAGTCGTTTGGCTCCTGGTTAGACATGAACATCACCCTCAGACAGATGGGCAGTCTGAGCGCACTATCCAGACTCTAGAAGACATGCTTCGGGCATGTGTTATCGATTTCAGCAACAGCTGGGAAAAACATCTCCCGTTAGTGGAGTTTTCGTATAACAACAGTTACCACACCAGCATTCAAGCCGCTCCATTCGAGGCATTATACGGGCGTAAATGCCGATCACTCTCTGTTGGGCAGAGGTGGGCGATAGTCAGATCACAGGTCCAGAACTTGTAGTTGATGCTACTGAACGGATTGCACATATACGACAACGCATGGCGGCAACTCGTGACCGTCAGAAAAGCTACGCTGATAAGCGCAGGAAACCGCTCGAGTTCCAGGTTGGGGATCGAGTGCTACTCAAAGTTTCGCCCTGGAAGGGTGTAGTTCGTTTTGGCAAACGAGGCAAGCTTAATCCACGGTATGTCGGACCGTTCGAGATCACTAAGAAAATAGGCAAAGTGGCCTACAAACTGAACTTACCAGCAGAACTCGGGGGAGTTCACAACGTTTTCCACGTGTCGAATCTGAAGAAGTGTCTGTCGGATGACACCCTCGTAGTTCCTTTGAAGGAGCTCACTATCGACGAACAGTTACATTTCGTCGAGGAACCTGCTGAAATCACGGACCGGGATGTTAAGGTCCTCAAAAACACCAGAATACCTCTTGTTCGAGTTCGATGGAACTCCCGTCGTGGCCCAGAGTTCACCTGGGAACGCGAAGATCAAATGGAACTCAAATATCCCCAGTTATTCAAGAACAATGCAACTACTACTACTGAGGCTGAAGCTACTACAGAATTTCAGGACGAAATTCCAAATCAACGGGGGGATGATGTGACACCCTAGGAAAAACCAGTAAACGATACAACTTAACTAGCTTCCTCAGTAACCGCATGCTAAATTTCGGGACGAAATTTCTTTCAAGTTGGGGATAATGTGACAACTCGAGTTTCCAAGATTCCTTATTCACATCTATTGCACGTCGACTGTTTAGTTGCTTGATTGATTTCCTTGTAACTGTGCACTGGATTATAATTTGAGATGATTGTTTGATATGCTGTGCGTTTTATATAAAGTGTTTGGTTTGTGAACTTGTATACTGTTAAGACTTGAACAACCCGATGAAACACAAGTAGTGTTTCACCATAAGCTCCTCCGATGAAACGAGTGTATGTTTCGTCACACACATCTCGACGAAACAAGTGTTTCGCCGGCCCAACGATTCTCCGAGGCCCAGTAACGGTCCAGTACGTTACACCGGATATTTATTTAGCTCTACGGGCTATTCGTCACAACTTTAGCAAACCGAAACCCTAGAGCCCCCACTCTGCCAACAGACGGCTGCTCCCATTCACTTGAAGTTCTTGACGATTTCCCTCTCTCCCAACCTTTGCTAATCTCGTATCTATTTGGTTAGTATTCCGTCCTAGTGATTCGATTGTTGTTATGTTTTGAATGATTGTTATACATACATGTTATTGCGAATGATGTGCACACATATGCGGATCGACTGTGATGTGGTTTTGTCGTTGATTGAATTGAGTAGTATGATAGGGATTCTTATAATCTGATGATATGATCGGTTGTGTTATGCCTACTGTCCATGTTCAAACTGTTGTCGTATATTCTGAACGATCTAGTGAATAAATAATGCACTTTGTATAAATCAATGGTTCGGTATCGTACAAATATTGGCTGAGTTATTATGTAACTGTTGTTGATAATTAGGGTTCATGCTAGATATTGTGTGCCATGATGTAATTGGTATGATCAATGTTTATTGTATGAGTTCTGTATGATGATGACGGCAGTTAGGGTTTTTCTGTACGTGACTGTTATGTGACGTAACTGGCTTTTGATGAAACACTCGATGACGAAACTGGCATGGCGAAACAAATGTGTTTCGCCGACACCAATCTTGACGAAACAAATATGACGAAACACAAGTGTTTCGCTGAGACCAATTACGACGAAACAACTTTGACGAAACAGAAATGTTTCGTTGGAGAGGGTGCACGGCGAAACAGGGGGTGTTTCGCCGAATGGGTAATCTGCACAGTAACTTGATTTCTTTCTGTTAAGGGTTAACTGGATTAATTGACTGCCGTTAAGTGATACGCATAACTTGTATGAGCTTGAATGCGTGCTTTGTGCTACTTGGTGATCATTAATTTAATAACCACTCTGATTGTGCTTATACGTGAACTTAGTGAACATAAACTGATTATGTACACGTGCATACTTTAGGACTTGACTGATTGTTTGTGAGCACATACCTTAGCATACCGAGCAAACCAAGGTGAGTTCACACTCTTACCAAGGCATGGGATTCCCGGGGTTGGGAATGGGATTGAATGATTACTTGTACTTACTTTGTTACTGGAATTATGTACCACTGACCTCGTTAGGGGAAGGTCACTTATAGATACTGCTAGACTAGTAATACATGGAAGTCTGTTAGGATTTAGATCACACACACACACGAGATCAATAAACGAAAGCAATAAGAAAAAGTAGACACGAGATTTACGTGGTTCGGTCACAGTGTGTAACCTACGTCCACGGGGGCAACTAGGGTTTGTAATTTATTGAGTGATGATGATTACAAGTACAAGAGATATATTTATAGGCTAGAATTAGGGTTAGTCCCTTGCTAAACAAGTAACTAAACATATGGGCCTAAAACACTTAAAACCCATTAGGGTTAGGGCCGGCCGAACCCTTTCCCTTCTTCTCTCTAATTCTTGGCTAGCCTTAATGGGCTGGGCTGAAGAGAACATCTCCAACAATCTCCCACTTGGTGTCTTTGGACCTCGAACTGCACCATCTCTTCTGTACTTCTGTAATGAAAATCCCCCTTGATCTTCAAAACTCCCTAGTTACCCCGCCTTCTCAACATTATTCCTGAAGGCCAGCTGAAGCTATGCATAGCTTCAGCTTATCCAGCACCACAACCTTGGTAAACATATCTGCTGGATTCTTAGCACCTGGGACATTCTTCAAACTGATTAATCCTTCACTGATCAATCCTCTGACAAAATGATACCTCATCCCTATGTGCTTCGTCTTCCCATGATAAACGGGATTCTTTGCAAGTTTCACTACACTTTCATTGTCACAATACAACGGGTAGTCAGCTTGATTCTTCCCTAACTCTTTCAGAAAAGCTTTCAACCATACTAGTTCTTTACTGGCCTCAGCTACTGCCATGTATTCAGCTTCTATAGTAGATAAAGCCACACTTTTATGAAGTTTGGACATCCAACTCACTGCTGTTCCTCCCACTGTAAAGACATATCCTGTAGTGCTTTTAAATGTATCTTTACAGCCACCTAGGTCAGCATCTGTATAACCCTTGAGTACCACATCCTTTCCTTTAAAACACAGCCCCATCTTTGACGTACATTTCAAATAACGACGCACCCATTTAACTGCTTCCCAGTGTTCTCTTCCCGGATTTGACATAAAGCGACTGATAACTCCAACTGCGTGTGCTATGTCAGGTCTCGTGCATACCATAGCATACATTAGACTTCCTACAGCAGATGCATAAGGAACTCTAGCCATATCAGCTTTTTCTTCTTCTGTTCTGGGACACTGTTCTTTAGTAAGCTTGAGGTGACTTCCTAAAGGCGTGTTTCTAGGCTTGGTCTTCTCACTGTTCATACCAAATCTCTCTAACACTTTCCCGATGTACTTATCCTGGGATAGTATCACTGAGCCATCTTTCTTGCTTCTGGTTATACTCAGCCCGAGTATCTGTTTGGCTGGACCCAAATCCTTCATCTCGAATTCTTTGGACATTTGCTTCTTTAACCTGCTTATTTCTTTCATATCAGAACCTGCAATTAACATATCGTCAACGTAAAGTAACAATATGATATAAGAGTTGCTGAACTTCTTCAAATAGCAGCAATGGTCCATCTGACATCTCTTGTACCCTGACCTTTCCATGAAGTTATCAAACTTCATGTACCACTGTCTGGGTGCCTGTTTAAGACCATACAAACTCTTCTTCAATTTGCAGACCCAGTTCTCTTTCCTAACAACCTTGAATCCCTCAGGTTGTGCCATATAAATGTCTTCATTTAGGTCACCATGTAGAAAAGCTGTTTTCACATCTAACTGCTCTAGATGCAACTTTTCTGCGGCTACAATACTAAGAACCAACCTGATGGTAGTCATCTTCACCACTGGAGATAAAATCTCATCATAATCAACTCCCTTCTTCTGCTGAAACCCCTTGACTACTAAACGGGCTTTGTACCGTTTAGAACCATCGTGTTCTTCTTTGACCCTGAAGACCCATTTATTTTGTAACGCTCTTTTATTTGGCAGAAGCTTTACTAAGACCCAAGTCTTGTTTTTATCTAAAGAGCTCATCTCATCCTTCATTGCATGCTCCCACTGGAGAAAATCTTTCATCTTGACTGTCTCAGAGTAGCTTTCTGGTTCACCGTTTTCTGTCAAGAGAATATAATTAACTGAAGGATTATATTTATTAGGCGGTTTACTAACTCTGGTGGATCTCCTGACCCAATTTTCTGACGGGTCAGGCTGCTGTGGAGGCTGTTCTTCTTCATGCTCTGAGCTCCCACTGTCAGAGACTTCTCCTGTCTCATTATCTCCACCTTCAAACTCTGGTCCTGTGTCATCTTCAGAGTCTGATTCGGGTTCTATAACTAGTTCATTCTTTTGACCATCAGTGCCAAACTCGACCACTTCTTTCTGAACCTCTGACTTTTCCGAATTCCTGTCTTTGTACAGTTCTGCTTCATTGAATTCGGCATGTTTGCTTCTAACTAGCTTCCTGCTTTCATGATCCCAAAGCCTGTAGCCCATTTTATCAGACCCATATCCAACGAGTGTGTACTTCTTTGCTTTGGCATCTAACTTGTCACCTTCAAGATCAATATCATAAGCACTACACCCGAAGATTCTCAGGTGATCATACTCAACTGCTTTTCCCTTCCATTCTTCCTGAGGAATCTTGAATCCCAACGGTACTGAAGGCCCACGATTGATAAGATAAGCCGCGGTGTTAACCACATCAGCCCAAGACATTTTTGGGAGCCCTGCATTCAATCTCATACTCCTGGCTCTCTCACACAATGTTCTGTTCATCCTTTCTGCAACCCCATTCTTTTGCGGAGTTCCTGGAACTGTATTTATCATCCTGATCCCTCTCTCAGCACAATAATCTGTAAATTCTTTGCTGATATATTCACCTCCGTTATCAGACTTCAAGCATTTCACCTTCAAATCAGTTTCAAGTTCAACAGCAGCTTTCCATTTCTTAAATTTATCAAAAACTTCAGATTTATGTTTAAGAAAGTAAACCCATACCTTGCATGTTGAATCGTCTATGAAGGTCACATAATAGCGAGATCCTGCAGGTGAAGCAACTGATGTCGGCCCATACATGTCTGAGTGAATCAACTCCAATTTCTGAGCTTTTGGTGCTCCCCCCGTCTTCACAAAAGTCACCTTCTTTTTCTTGCCAAGGATGCACGGTTCACAAAACTCAGACTCGACCTGTTTCAGTTCTGGAAGCTTTCCCTTGGTAACAAGCATCTTCATCCCCTTTTCACTCATGTGGCCGAGTCGTTGATGCCATAACTTTGATAGACTCGGCCCATCAGATACTGCATTAACCCCGTCAGTTGGTACCTCAACCATGTATAGTGTACCTCTCTTCTTTCCTCTTGCAATGACCATACTGCCTTTAACAACTTTCCATTGTCCTCTACCAAAGTGGACATCATATCCCTGATCATCAAGCTGACCAATGGATATCAACATCCTCTTCAAACCAGGAATGACTCGAACATTCTTCAAGGTCCAAACGGTTCCCAATTGTGTTTTTAAGTCTATGTCTCCAATTCCTGTAATATCAAGACTGTGATTATTAGCCAAACGAACTTTACCAAAGTTACCTGTTCGTAGATTCTTCATCTTCTTTGTGCTAGAAGTAGCATGAAACGATGCTCCTGAATCCATAATCCAGTCTTCAACAGTATTTTCGACACAGCAAATTAGGGCATCCTCTGAATCTGAGGCTGTGGTAGCAATCACCTCCTTTTTGTCTCTATGAGGTTTAGTACACTGACTTCTAATGTGCCTATGCTCATCACAGTTCCAGCACTGTATGTCTTTTCTCGGTTTTGCTGGTCTTGACTTGCTTCTTCGTTTTGACTTTGACCTTCCTCTATTTCCACCTCTATTATTACTTCTCCCTCTCCCCTCAGTACTGAGCAACGAACTTGTCTCTCCAGAATTCCTCCTTCTTGAGTCCTCATTCAATATCAAGTCACATACTTTAGCAAAAGTGAGGGTCTCAACTGCCCCAGTGACTGCAGTAATAGTTCCTGACCAGCTGTCAAGTAATGAGGACAAGAGCAGGCATGCTTGCAGTTCATCATCTATCTTGAATTTTACTGAATTCAAACGAGACAAGTGAGAATTAAACAAATTAATATGCTCAATAACAGAACTTCCCTCTTTCATGTGGGTGTTGACTAACTCCCATATCAGAAACACCTTGTTGGTAGGAGACGGCTTCTCATACATATTTGACAAAGCCTCGATGATTCCTCGTGCTGAGGTTTGTTCAGAAATATTGTAGCCAACATTCATAGAAAGAGTGAGCCTGATAGTTGACATAGCCTTCTTGTCAATGGCTGTCCACTTATCCGTTACAGGTGTAGGAGGAGGCTCTAAGGCTGCATCTAGATCCTTCTGTATCAGCAAATCCTTGATTTGCATCTTCCACCATCCGAAATTCTTCCCATCAAACTTCTCAATTTTGACTTTTCCATCATCAGACATCTTTACTGAATAACAAAAACTAACCAGAGAACGTGAGAGAATAAACTGAAAAAACAACCCTGAAACCTAACCTCGAAAAACGTGTAGGAAATCTGAAAAACGCAGCAGCGAAAATCGGTAAGGAAACCCTTCTGTTTGAGCGACGGCGGCTGGAAACCCTAATCTGGTTAGCGGCGGCGGCGGTTCTGCGGTTCCGGCAAGATGGTAGGCGGCGGCTGGCAAAACCCTAATCTGGGTTAGGTGGCGGCGGCGGTACCCGGTTGCCCTAGAGCGAAGCTGCGAAACTGCAGCGGGTCGGTGGGTGTCGGCGGTGGAAACCCTAGCGGCGGCAAAAACCCTAATTAGAGTTTGCGGCGGCGGCTGGAGGCAGGAGGTGGTAGGCGGCTGGTGTGTGTTCTTGATCAAGAGCCCGAGCTCTGGTACCAGTTGTTAGGATTTAGATCACACACACATGAGATCAATAAACAAAAGCAATAAGAAAAAGTAGACACGAGATTTACGTGGTTCGGTCACAGTGTGTAACCTACGTCCACGGGGGCAACTAGGGTTTGTATTTTATTGAGTGATGATGATTACAAGTACAAGAGATATATTTATAGGCTAGAATTAGGGTTAGTCCCTTGCTAAACAAGTAACTAAACATATGGGCCTAAAACACTTAGAACCCATTAGGGTTAGGGCCGGCTGAACCCTTTCCCTTCTTCTCTCTAATTCTTGGCTAGCCTAAATGGGCTGGGCTGAAGACAACATCTCCAACAAAGTCCCCACTAATCTTCGCACACGTGCTTGGAATGGCTGCGATACCAACACTAATCTTCGCACACATGCCTGGAATGGCCGCGATACAAATACTAAACTTCGCACACATGCCTGGAGAGCCGCGATACAAATATAACTAGTTTATAATACATGGGAAACTCCCACTAATCTTTGCAAACATGCCTGGAGGGCCACGATACAAATATATACGATACATGGTTTACTAAACAAACATACGGTTTGCAAAATGAATACTATAATTAAACAATCAACTGTGAACTCGCTCAACATTGTTGTTGACTCGTTGCTACATGCCTTGCAGGTCAATAGGTACACCTGGAGCTTGCACTGGGAGGCGCGGTCGTTGTGGAAATGGATCGTGGATGTTTTGTTAAAACATTTATGACACTTCAAACTTATAACTTATGTTGGGTTTTACATTATTGCTTCCGCTACACACTTGATTATGTTTTGATTTTTGAACACATTTTGTATTGATGAATGATTTTTACTTATTACTTACAATGTTCAATATGATTGGTGGCTTGATCCTGGTCATATCACGCCTCCATACGGTGGTACTCCGCGTGTGGATTTTTGGGGGTGTGACAGATATCTTTTCTCGCATTGTTATCAATATCCAAGTCTAGTTACAAAAGTTTTGATACTAACAAGTGGTAGTCGATACCTTATTAGTAAGAAGATAATAGGTGATCACCGCCTTATAATGAGACGATTGTGGTGATTTCTTTCATATTGGCACATAAAAGTAGTAGTAATCTCTACTCTTTATAGAGAATTTGTAAAAGTGATCTCTACCCAGTAAAATGTTCTTAGCGAAAATAAACATTAGATGAGCACCCCTGAGTGATAAGATGGGTTAGTAAACAACCACTTAAACCACTATTAATCATTTAACCTTTATGTTTCATATGTTATTTTTATTTATTATAAACCTTTTCAAATTAGTTTTTCAACATACTCGTTTCTTATAAGAAACTTATATAATATAGAGTAAATTGTCATTTGAGTAAACTGCCATTTTTGTCGTTGAGGTTTATTCATTTTTGCCACTTTAGTCCAAAACTCAAACCTTTTAAATCTGGGTCCCTGTGGTTTCACTTTTATTACCATTTTGGTCCAAAAATGAAACCAGATGATATTTAACTAATAAAATCCTGTTATTTTGTCTTTTTTCTCAGGGGCAAAACGCTCAATATAATTTTATTATAACACATTATTAATTAAATTAATGAAATCAGCTGATATTTGGCTATTTTGCCCCTGAGGAAAAGGACAAAATAACAGGATTTTATTAGTCAAATATCAGCTGATTTCATTTTTGGACTAAAATAGCAATAAAAGTGAAACCACAAGGACCCAGATTTAAAAGGTTTGAGTTTTGGACTAAAGTGGCAAAAATGACCAAACCCCAGGGACCAAAATGGTAGTTTACTCTTGTCATTTTAATCACTGAGGTTTGGTCCAAATTGCCATTTTAGTCTAAATAGTTTTTTTTCTCCTTTGGGTCCCTGACTTTTCCATTTTCTTGCCATTTTGATCACATTGCCTAACTCAGTCTAAAAATCTGGTCATAATCAGAGGTATTTTTGGCATAACTGTTGTGTAGTGATAACCAGAAGTAGTTTATAGCATAATTTATAAACCTCATAATAATTTAATGCCAAAAATACTCCTGATTATAACCTGGTTTTTAGACTAAGTTAAGCAATATGATCAAAATGACAAGAAAAAGGAAAAGTCAGGGACGCATAGGAGAAAAAAAATTATTTGGACTAAAATGCCAATTTGAACAAAAACTCAGGGACTAATATTGCAATTTACTCTATACTATAAATTAACAATTTTTTTTTTGCGAATTTAGGTGTTGTACACTTGTACCTAATGGAGGGGGGGGGGGGGGTTAAAAAAAGTTTTTTTTTTTTTTTTTTTTTTTTTTTTTTTTTTTACATTTAACCGGCTCAAAACTATTTAACTTTTCATCTTTTGCAATTTAATCTCATAAGTTCTTTACTTTCAACTTTGGTCCCCTGTGTTTTTCATTTTTAAAATTTTTTGTTTTTACATTTCGTTCTATATTTTGTGAATAAACATGTCACACCCCAACCGATGACGGAATCATCGGGGCGCGGCACTGAGCGAAACAGATTGTCCAGAAGTTTCCATAACAATTATTTTTACTATTCAATTTAAATAATACGTCCCATACCGTATCTCAAACAGTAAACAAATTATTACAGACAAAATCTAGGCAAATGTTTCTGTTCCAACAACTCAGATTTTAAATACAACAATTGTTTATCTGCTTCTAGAGACCCATAATTTGACCACTACAGACAACTATTTGTTGGGCTCTAGAGCTTTATTCTAGCCTCGCTTTCCTAGCAGATAAGCATCTTAAACACCTGTCACATACGTTAAAATAAAGTCAATACATAAAATGTAAAGGTGAGCATACAAGTTTGATAATAGCATATAGAGTTCGAAATAGTTTACGCATAACCAGCACGTACACAGAGGAAAACGAAGCATGTTAATTATCGACACGGATATATCGATACTAATGACTGCGGGTTGACTGCCCGAGGCAGTTCGCAATACATGATTACCACCGTAATCCATGCAAGTAATTGTCATTAACAACCCCCGTGTGAACGGGTGCTGAGTCCAAACTATAGTACTATCGTCGTTAAGGTAGGTAGACAACATTCCATGTGTAAACATAACAAACAAGCATTCATTAAGTCACGTAATACATGCGGTAACAGTTAGCGTTTAAAATGTTGCGTAGTGTCTTCGACGTGATTTCGTATAAATAACGTATGTAACCCAAAAGTGCATAAAGCAAAAAGGGATCGAGTATACTCACAGCGGTTGATAGATTGAAGGGAGCGCTTGAGAGTAAGATTAGCCTGAATAGTTCGATAGCATAACGATAAGTAACGCGTAAAACGGAAACAAGTGTTGGAGGATCAGACAGCTGGTCGATTGGACGGTAGTCCGATCTGACGGTTGACCGTTCGGTTGACAGTCCGTTCGGACAGTTGTCCGGTCGGACGGGAGCCCGATCAGATGGCTGTTCGAGTGGATTGTTTCTTCCTTTGAAAAGGATGTGTTTGTGTATGATGGTTTGACTTTTGAAGTCTTCTTTGTAGCATTTGAAACCTTGAAGTATCTTTACCTTTCAGGTCGGTCGATCGGACGGTCGTTCGATCGGCCGGCAACCCGATCGGCTAGGTACTTCAGCAAATCAAGTTCTCAGCAGGGTGTCACCTGATTGGACGGCTGTTCGATCGGGTGGCACTACTAGTGCGTCGAACATGTTGAAAAATTGATTAAGTGTTAAAGTCAAGTATCTCATGATCCGAAGAGTAATCCAATCGGACGGCAGTCCGATCGAATAGCAGTTCGTTCAATACCCAATCTTTAAATAAACTGATTAAGTGTTGGACCGTGTGCTAGCCGATCGGCTGGCTGTCCGTGCAGACAACAGTCCGGTCGGTCAGCACCCTGACCTGGTCGGCCTGTTCGTCTAACACTTGGTTGTCCTGATTATTTGTCGTTTTATCGAGGTATTTTGGCAACGAGTCAAAGCACAGAACCTCGTCTTTACTTGGTTCTCCTGATCGGACAGGAATCACCCAAATCCGGTTGATGAACGGTTCGAGACGGTGTTTAACCCGAAATCGGTGAACCTCATGGATAGATTCCGGATCTTGAGTCACACAACCACCGAAATGGTTAGTAAGTCGGCTCAAGCTCCATTTCTATCGGTTTTGGAGGTATTGAGTGTAAAAGAGTTGAAAGAAAGTTGGAAAACCATCTTTCAATCCCTTTTTACCGTGAATATGTTTACATCCGTGAAGGATCTTTGTTTGTTTATGTGGAAATCAGTTAGATCCAAGTTATTCTTGGTGGATTGAGGCCAAAACATGAAGTTCTTCAAGAACCCTATGATGACATCATCCTAGAACACTTGAATCTTGATGATTTCACGGTTAAAAGTTAAGATTTGAAAGATAGAAAGGTGTAGGAGTGCGTGTAGATCAAGAAAGTACAAGATTTAGGACGAAATCTTACCGGAATCGAGAGAAATCTGAGAAAAAGTGAGCTGAGCGTGCTGGTTGGTCAGAGGTTTTCAAAAGTAGAAAGTTTGACAATGACAGGGGTATTTATAGGATGCCAAAAGGGGTAAAGGCTGGTAGCCTGATCGATCAGTGGCCCGATTTGAGTGTTCGGTGCGACGATTTTGATATTTCGATTTCGATTGCGACTGATTCGAATGCGATAGAGTTTCCTAATCAAATTACTTTTAATCCCAACTACTATATTAACATACAATCGTCCTTCGTTTGTATCCTGTTTGCGATTGCGATTGAGTTCGATTGCGATTCGATTGATTACCACACATAGCATAAATAAACATGCACAAGTAACACATAAGGCACACACACACGTATAATAATCACCAAAATGCGTAGTTCGAGTTGCGAGCGCGATGTTGATTAGATTAGTTCGATTAGCGTTTAATTAACTTTATCGCATTGTTATTTCCTACTATTCACAGTCGTAAAGCGATTCGCATCGGGAAATATATACTTTGATTACTTCGATTGTAATTAAATACTCCACATAATACAACTAATGTAAAAACATAAAATAGACTAACTACAGTCAAAGAAGTCAAAACAGTAATTGGGCAATGAGTGACAGATCGCAATTAGCGATCTTTTCTTCCTTTGACTTCAATCTTGACTTTGACTTTGACTTTTGGAAACACGGGGTGTTACAGCCTCCCATTGTTTAGGGAATTTCGTCCCGAAATTAGGTTGAAGCCGTATCAAACAACTGCGGATACTTCGCCTTCATGTCGCTTTCGAGTTCCCAAGTGAACTCCGCGCCTCGTTTGCCTTCGCATCGGACTTTCACAATGGGAATGCGTGAGCGTCTGAGTTGCTTGGTTTGGCGGTCCATGATTTCGACAGGCTTCTCCACGAAGTGTAGCATTTCGTTTATTTGGAGATCATCGAGCGGTACAATTAAATCATGCTCAGCCAGGCACTTTCGGAGGTTCGACACATGGAAAGCCGGGTGGACGTTACTAAGTTCCTCCGGTAGTTCGAGTTTGTAGGCGACTTTTCCGATCCTTTCCAGAATCTTAAAAGGTCCAACATATCGAGGCGCTAGTTTCCCTATCTTGCCGAATCTGACCACACCCTTCCAAGGTGATACCTTTAGGAGTACGTAGTCGCCAACGTTAAATTCAAGGGGCTTGCGTCGTTTATCGGCATAACTTTTCTGTCTACTCCGAGCTTTCAACAAGTTGTCTCGAATTTGGAGGACTTTGTCAGTCGTTTCTTGCAATAGCTCAGGACCAATTAATTGCGAGTGACCGATCTCATGCCACACAATAGGCGATTGACATCTTCTTCCATATAAAGCCTCGAATGGTGCCATTTGGATGCTGGTATGATAACTGTTGTTATACGAGAATTCGACTAACGGCAGGTATTTGTCCCAATTACCACCAAAGTCTATGACACACGAACGGAGCATGTCTTCAAGAGTATGAATCGTTCTCTCAGTCTGACCGCCGGTTTGAGGATGGAATGCGGTACTTAGGTTAAGCGTAGTACCAAGAGTAGCTTGAAACGTTTCCCACAATCGCGAGGTAAACCGAGCATCACGGTCAGAGATGATGTCACGAGGTGTAGATTCGGGCTAATCATTCCACCTTGTAGTCTTCTCGTATTGGCAGAAAGTGGGCTGATTTGGTTAAACGATCAACAACAACCCAAATGCTGTCCTGACCTGATGACGTGTGTGGAAGTTTTGTTATGAAGTACATATCTATACTCTCCCATTTCCATATAGGGATTGGGGGTTGCTCGAGTAAGCCAAAGGGCCTTTGATGTTCAGCCTTGACTTTTGCACAAGTCAGGCACTTCCCAACGTAGAGAGCTATATCCCTTTTCATTCCCGTCCACCAGTACTTGTAACGAAGATCCTGGTACATTTTATCAGCACCGGGATGAATAGAATACCGAGATTTGTGGACTTCGTCCATCAAGATCTTTCGCAGTTCGGTCCGCTTAGGGATCCAAATTCGGTCCAGAAAATAGAAAATCCCCTTCGATTTGCTTACAAGCTGAGCTCCATCGTGATATATTCTTTCCCTCTTCAAGGTGCGTTCATTAGAACAGGCGTGCTAGGCTTCGCGGATGAGAGTTTCGAGATCGTATTGGGCTTGGGTATTACAAATGCTGAGCAAATAACTCCGTCTGCTGAGCGCGTCGGCAACGACATTTGCTTTGCCTGGGTGATAACGAATCTCACAGTCGTAATCGTTGAGAAGTTCTACCCATCGGCGTTGACGCATATTTAGTTCTTTCTGATCAAAGATATGTTGCAAACTCCTATGATCGGTGAAGATCGTACACTTTGTACCATATAGGTAGTGTCGCCAAATCTTTAACGCAAAAACAACTGCGCCTAGCTCGAGATCGTGGGTTGTATAGTTCTTCTCGTGGATTTTGAGCTGTCGAGAAGCGTAAGCTATAACCTTGTCTCGTTGCATGAGAACACAACCGAGGCCGAGGTTGGAAGCATCACAATAGACAATGAAACCGTCGTTACCATCGGGCAATGTGAGAATAGGAGCATTGCAAAGCATATGCTTGAGGGTTTGGAAAGCAGACTCTTGTTCGGTTCCCCAAACAAAAGGCTTGTCTCTATGCGTAAGAGCGGTAAGCGGCACAACGATCTTTGAGAATCCTTCGATAAATCGTCGATAATAGCCCGCTAGTCCGAGAAAAGAACGGACTTCAGACGGGTTCTTTGGTGTAATCCAACTCTTAACTGCTTCAATCTTCGCAGGATCGACATGAATACCCTGACTATTAACTATGTGACCCAGAAACTGAACCTTCTTCAACCAGAATTCACACTTTGAGAACTTGGCATAGAGTTGATTCCCCTGGAGTAGTTCGAGAACCAAACGTAGATGTTGCGCGTGTTCGGCTTTTGATTTGGAATAGATCAAGACATCGTCGATGAACACGATGACAAAACGGTCAAGATACGGTTTACATACGCGATTCATCAGATCCATGAAGACCGCGGGTGCGTTGGCTAAGCCAAAAGGCATAACAACGAACTCGTAGTGGCCGTAGCGGGTGCGAAAAGCGGTTTTGGGTATATCCACCTCTTGGATACATAGCTGGTGATAGCCTGAACAGAGGTCGATCTTCGAAAAACACGTAGCACCTTGCAGCTGGTCAAACAAATCGTCGATGCGAGGCAGGGGATAGGGGTTCTTGATGGTTAGCTTATTCAATTCCCGGTAGTCAATGCACATCCTGAACGACCCATCCTTCTTTTTAACGAAGAGGACTGGCGTGCCCCAAGGAGAGCTGCTTGGGCGAATAAAGCCTTTTTCAAGTAATTCCTGGAGCTGGTTCGAGAGTTCATGCATTTCGGAGGGCGCGAGTCGGTAGGGAGCTTTGGCTACAGGGTTGGCTCCAGGAATGAGGTCGATACGGAAGTCGATGTCATGACTTGGCGGTAGTCCAGGAAGATCATCAGGGAACACCTGAGGAAATTCACGGACCATAGGAAACGTCTTTGACTTCTGTCTTCCTTCTCTTTTCCTTCTCCGTTACTACAATGTTGGCCAATAAAACTCTGTATTCCTTGCGGAGATACTTGCTAGCTTGGACACATGACATGAGTTTGAGACCTTTCGAAGCAGTTTCGCCATAGACACATAGTAAATCACCATTCACGAGCGAGAATCGAATCATCTTGTCGAAGCACACAACTTCGGCATGGTTCTCACGAAGAAAGTCCATGCTTATTATGACGTCGAAACTTCCGAGATGCATCGGAATAAGGTCGATTGGGAAGATGTGATTGTTGAGCTCAAGAGTACAATCACGGAGAATAGAATTGACGGCGACGGTTCTTCCAGTAGCGAATTCAACATCGAATGACGAGGGCAGATAAGAGCGCTTACGACTAAGGATCTTTTCAAATTCGAACGACACAAAGCAGTTATCGGCTCCAGTATCAAACAAACACGATGCATAAATACCATTCACAAGGAACGTACCATTGACCACGTTGTTGTCGGTCTGGGCTGGGCGCACGTTGATGTTGAAAGTTCTGGCACGCGCTGCTTGCTGCTGCTGAGGCTGCTGCTGGTGGTGTTGCTGGGGCTCCTGCTTCACAACCCTATTGGGGCACATGTTCGCAAAGTGGTTGGGGTCACCACATGCGAAGCAAACTCGGGCGTTGACCGTGGGTGCCTGAGTTGCTTGATGGCCTTGCAGAGCCGGGAGCAGAGCTTGATGAGCAGTGGCTTGAGCTGGGGTGTTGCGAGGACCAGTACGGCAGTTGACAGTGAAGTGGCCGTACATGTTGCAGTGGGCGCAGAAACGACAGGCAAGACCCACCGGATGATGATATGAGCATGTCGGGCAAAGCGGGTGGGGACCTGTATATGCGCGCTTTGCTGGCGGCACATATGTTACTGGTGCTGGACAGTGGTGAGACGGCTGCTGAGCCGATACGGCTTGCAGAGGAGCAGCAGTGGTAGTGACAACATAGTTTTTGTTGCTGGAGCTGCTGTTGTTGTTCTTCTTCTTGCGGCGCAATGACTTGGACGGTTGAGCAATGGCGGTTGCAGCGGTCTTTGTAGTGGTGGCTTGGTGTAGAGACTTGGAGGGCTTATCCCAGAAACCAGCTTTTACTCGCTTGTCGTTGATTTAGGCGGCAAGCAGGTAAGTTTCTTCAATTGATGAGGTCTTTGCAGCGTGAACAAAATCGGCAACACAGTCAGGTAAAGCTCGAATGTACTTCTTGATTGCTATCTCTGGCGTCTTGACTTGGTCGAGACAGATAATGTTGAGCTGCTTAAAGTGAGCACTCACGGCAACGTTGTCTCCATCCTTCTGCTTAATGTTCCAAAACTCGTCCTCCAGCTTTTGGCGTTCATGGGGAGGGCATAATTCGTCCATCATGATGGCTTTCAGCTCTTCCCAAGTCAGCTCATAAGCTGCATCATTCCCGCGTTTGTTTCGTTCGGCCGTCCACCAGTCTAGAGCGCGGGACTGGAAGACGCCGGTTGCGTTTAGGGTATGGAGATTTTCTGGACAGCCGCTTTGGTGCAGAGTGACTTCGACGGAATCAAACCATTGAAATATAGCTGTAGGGCCATCTTCTCTGGTGAATTCCTTTGGTTTGCATGCCTTGAACTGTTTAAGGCTGAAAACAGTCTTGGCAGCATCTTTGGGAGCTTCAGTTCTCGACTCCTCAGATGATTTGCTGACGTTCTCATACACTTCGCTCACAGCCTTTGCTACTTGCTTGGCGATGATAGCAGCAAGACGTTTGTCCCTCTTTTCTTGGCGAGTAAGTGGGGTTCGATGTCCAGATGACGACATTGACTGCAACAGACATCGTCGTAGGTCTCAGACACATCATAATCGAATCTCACCTCACACGTCTACTACTTACTAAAGCTTAGTGTCACGGCCCCCGACCCGGTTTAACCCGTTTCAGGAGCCGCGAGACAGAAATCCCGTGATATTTATTTAATTGAGTTTAGCAGCGGAATTTTATTGTCAGGATCGTTTTAAAGCTAAAAACTTTTCCCGATTATTTTATTTCACAATTCGGGACAAAACCCCGATCATTTACAATAATAAGATTTTTCTGATAATCTTTGTTTTAAAACATATTTCTTTATTTTATATTGAACCACTATCGTAAGCTTGAAATGCTCCTCGGCACTTTTCCTGAATTACAGTAGATCACCTGAAACATGTTTGAAAAAGGTTTTGTCAGCGGGGAAATACTGAGTGAATCATTCATTTTACTGAAAATGACACATTTATTATTATTCACAGTGTTAAGATCTTTTACGCATGTTTCTGATATCAACCAACTACCCACAGTATTTGTCACTCGACCGGATCTGTGACAGTGGTCATATCACCATTGGCTGCCCCAATGAATGACGTAAATCAATTAAAATTAGGTTCGCCCACCTAAAATGATTTAAACTGTAGTAATGTGCACAATACCCCACATACTGGCTGTAATTTGGTGATTACATCAACTTAATCACTGTAATTATAACTCTGAAAATAATTTGGAGTATTGTAAAACAGTTGATAAAAAGAGAATGACTCACATTGCAGATTTAATACGGACAGAATATGATTTAGCCTCGTTAACCTAATAGTAATAATAATGCACACAAAACTGGGTTAGTAATCAATACAGCAGTCACGATAACTCACAAGATCAAATTCTCACAATGAACGACAAAGTGCAATACTTAAACATTCATCGATTTAACGACGAACGACAAAGTATAACCCTAATGTGGGCGGCACTTAAACATTCTTTGGATATATTGATCTCGGAAAATGAATCGTAATAGCGATCGAGTAATTACCCTGTTTTGCGGCAGCGATTCGAGTGCAGTGTGTGTTTAATTTGTACTATAATAACTGTAAGACGACGTACAGAAGGCTTTTGGCCAACGTTTTAACTCCCAATTTCAAGTCCCGAAGTCGGCTATTTATAGCCAGAAAATAGCCTTGCTTACGGACCGTATGCTTCAACCCTTACGGTCCGTAAGGGAAGCACATATGCTTACGGTCCGTAAGGCATTTTCCTTTACGGTCCGTAAAGGGTGCAGTCTATTTACCTAGACTAGCTGGAAACGGGACTAGCTTGCATGAATCATCAAAAATTCGAATTTCAATTGTGACAACGGATTTTGTTGATAATTATCAATTAGGGTTTACCCCCCCTGAGTTTTAGGGGCCCTGATCCTAATTCTGATTGTTCTGAAAATTTTAGGGTTAGTGCGGAATTACTTGGGTGTCTCAATTAGGGTTTCTTTTTTGACTAATTATCATTCTAATTATAAATTTTAATGAGAGTTGTTACATCCTCCCCACCTTAAGAAAAATCTCGTCCTCGAGATTTGTTAAAATAGATGAGGGTATTTCTGCTTCATTTCTGATTCCAGTTCCCAAGTATATTCTGGTCCTCTCTTTAAATTCCATTTGACTTTCACCAGTACTAGTCACTTGTGTTTGAGAAACTTGACTTTTCGATCTTTTATTTGTAAAGGTTTTTCTATGAATTTCAGCTTTTCATTTACCTCCACATCTTGAAGAGGTACTACCAGGGATTCGTCTGATAGACATTTCTTAAGATTGGATATATGAAATACATCATGTACTCCAGCTAGTTCTTCTGGTAGTTGTAAGCGATAAGCAACTGGTCCGATTCGTTGAATTACTGGGAATGGTCCAACATATCTTGGACTCAGTTTTCCTTTCTTACCGAATCGTATTACTCCTTTCCAAGGAGATACTTTCAAAAGTACTTTGTCTCCTATCTGGAATTCGAGTGGCTTGCGGCGATTGTCTGCATAGCTTTTCTGGCGATCTCGAGCCGTCTTTAACCTTTCCTTGATTTGTGTTATTTTGTCAGTGGTTTCTTGCACGATTTCTGGACCTGATAATTGACTTTCTCCTATTTCTGCCCAACATACGGGAGTTCTGCACTTGCGTCCATACAGTGCTTCGAATGGAACGGCTTCAATGCTTGAATGATAACTATTATTATAGGAGAATTCGATTAATGGTAAATGGTTATCCCAATTACCACCAAAGTCAATTACACATGCTCGGAGCATGTCTTCTAGAGTTTGGATCGTCCTTTCACTTTGTCCGTCTGTTTGTGGATGATATGCAGTACTTAAATTGAGTCGGGTTCCCATTGATTCTTGGAAACTTGTCCAGAAATGGGAAGTGAAACGACTATCTCTATTCGATACAATGGAGAGTGGAACTCCATGTAAGGATACTATTTCATCTACGTACAACTTGGCTAACCTTTCCATGCTAAAGGTTTCCTTTATTGGTAGAAAATGAGCGGATTTGGTTAATCGGTCCACGATTACCCAAATGGCATCATTACCTTTTCTGGTTTTGGGTAACTTAGTAACAAAGTCCATTGTTATGAGTTCCCATTTCCATACAGGCATTTCTAACTGTTGTAGTAGACCTGAGGGTTTCTGATGTTCGGCTTTAACTTGTGAACAGGTTAAACACTTAGATACGTATTCGGCTATATCCTTTTTCATTCCTATCCACCAAAAATTATTTCTTAAATCTTGGTACATCTTATTGTTTCCTGGATGTATAGTATACCTAGATTTATGAGCTTCGTCTAAAATCTTTGATCTTAAATTTCCCTGTTTAGGTACCCAAATTCTGCTTTTGTGGAATTTCCATATTCCATCATTTCCTTGTTCCAATTCTTTTAGGTAACCCTTCATTCCTTCGGCATCGTCCTTGATGGCCGTTTCTTGAATTTCCTTTAATTGTTCCATTAAATCTACTTGTAGATTTATTCTAAGGGCACGGACTCGCCTTTGCTTCTCATGATACTTACGACTTAAGGCGTCTGCGACTACGTTTGCCTTTCCTTCGTGATATTGAATATCACAGTCGTAATCACTCAGGATTTCCATCCATCTTCTTTGCCTCATGTATAACTCTTTTTGCCCAAATATATACCTTAAACTCTTATGATCTGTATAAACAGCAAACTTACTTCCATACAGATAATGTCTCCATATCTTAAGGGCAAAAACTATAGCTCCTAATTCTAAATCATGAGTCGTATAGTTTTCCTCGTGCTTCTTCAATTGTCTGGAAGCATACGCAATTACCTTTTTGCGTTGCATCAACACACATCCGTATCCTAATTTTGAAGCATCACAATATACCTCAAAATCTTCTGTTCCTTCTGGTAAGGCTAAGATTGGAGCATTGGTTAATTTCTGCTTTAAGATTCTGAAGGCTTCTTCTTGTTTAGGTCCCCATTCAAACTTAGTGGCTTTACAGGTTAGCTTAGTTAATGGTACAACTATTTTGGAAAAATCCTTGATAAACCGTCTATAATACCCTTCTAAACCTATAAAACTTCTAATTTCCATTGCAGTTTGCGGAACCTTCCAATTGGTAATTGCTTCTATCTTAGCAGGATCTACATGAATTCCTTCGTGATTCACCATGTGTCCTAGAAATTGCACTTCTTGTAGCCAAAATTCACATTTTGAGAATTTAGCGTACAACTTTTGTTTTCTTAACAAAGTTAAGAGTGCATGTAAGTGCTGACAATGTTCGACCTGACTTTTTGAATAAATAAGTATATCGTCTATGAAAACAATTACAAATTTATCCAAATATGGTTTACAGATCCTGTTCATCATGTCCATAAATGCTGCAGGTGCATTAGTTAATCCAAAGGGCATGACTGTAAACTCGTAATGTCCATACCTAGTTCTAAAAGCAGTTTTAGGCATGTCTTCTTCTTGAACCTTTAATTGATGATATCCGGAGCGCAAATCTATTTTAGAAAAATATTTAGCGCCTTGTAATTGATCGAAAAGATCATCAATCCTAGGTAATGGGTATCGATTCTTAATTGTAACCTTATTCAATTCTCTATAATCGATACACATTCTCATCGATCCATCTTTCTTTTTCACAAACAACACTGGTGCACCCCAAGGGGATGAACTAGGTTGTATAAATCCTTTGCTTAGTAATTCATCTAATTGCTTTTTCAATTCTAGCATTTCGGTAGGAGCTAATCGATAGGGTGCCTTGGCTATCGGTGTAGTTCCTGGAATTAGATGAATCCTAAATTCTACCTCCCTATCTGGTGGTAATCCAGGTAAATCTTCCAGAAATACATCTGGGTATTCTGAGACTACAGGAATTTCCTTAAGTTCCTTACCCTTAGTACAAATGATTACTGAAATCATATATACTATTCCTTGTTTCCGTTCGTAATTAGCAACTTTCATTACTGATATGAACTTCAGTGGCTTCCGAGGTTTGTCTCCTGAAATCTTAATTACCTCTCCAGTAGGTGCTTGAATTTCTATAGAGTTTCTATCACAAATGATTTGAGCATGGTTGGCTATTAACCAATCCATTCCTAACACAACATCGAACTCAGCTAATTTCATAGGCAATAGGTTTGCAACAAACTTATGACCTGAGAGTTCTATTTCTACTTTTTGCAAAACCTGATTGATTTTTACTGAATTCCCATCTGCGGTTTCGACTGTAAAAATCTGCCTAACGGTAGTTAAGGGTAACTTAAGAGCTTGACAGAATGAAGTATTTATAAAACTTTGGTTTGCACCAGAGTCAAATAATACTTTTGCATAAACGTTGTGAACTAGAAACGTACCGGCGATGACATCCGGAATGAGTTCTGCTTCTTGAGTAGTTAGCTGGAATGCTCTGGCATTCTTCTTAGTAGCTCCTTCGGCTGCCTTGGGTTTGTTATCTACTGGGTTGGCTAACTTAGGACATTCTGTTTTGAAATGTCCGGTTTCTCCACAATTGTAACAAATTATGGATCTTTTTCTACAGTTTTCTTCACGATGTCCTGTTGTCTTGCAAAAGTTACAAATTCTATTACATTTTCCGAAATGGTTCTTCCGGCAAATTTTGCAGAATGGCATAGTTGAAGATTGCCCTGTTCCTCTTTTCTTGAAATTACTACTATTACCCATCCTAAATCCTTGGGTAATTTTCTGAGCTAGTTCCTTTTTCCTATCTTCATCCCTTGTGCGTATCAGTTCATCAGTTAGGGTGTTAGCTAATTCTACTGCATCGTCAATAGTGCGAGGTCTCGCAGCCTTAACGATATTTCGAATTTCGCTAATTAATCCCCAAATATAACGAGAAATGAGTACCGGTTCTGGCGAAGCCAGGTTAGGTACCACTCTAGCATATTCGAAGAATGTCGAAGTATACCACGACAATCCACACCTAACATCCGATGAGTTAGGAACTTATTTGCCATTTGTTCCTTTTCATACTCAGGACAGAATTTTCTTTCTACCAGATTCTTGAATTCTTCCCAAGTCATAGCATAAGCCCTATTTCTTCCTTTAGCTTGTAACACAGTATTCCACCATTCGAGTGCTCCTTCTTTAAACAGATTCGATGCGTACATGACCTGATCATCTTTGGCACACTTACTTATTGCAATTACTGCTTCGGTTTTCTCGAACCAACGCAGTGATGCAGTGGCCCCTTCATTGCCTGCAAATTCAGTGGGTTTACAAGCAAGAAATTCCTTGAAAGTGCAACCAGGTGCTGCAGCCTTTCGTTTCTTAGGGAGCGGCGTGTGCTGGGATTCATTATCATGATTAGCATAATTATTACCCCCGTTTATACTATTACTGAAGTTATCCTCAATAGTATGTTTACTAGGAATAATATGTTGCGGTTCGACTGGATTTTTCACAGCAGCAACAAATGCTGGAATAGCATTAGCTATTCCTTGAGCAACAATATTTTCAATATCTTGTCTAGTCATATATTGATCCCCTGGATGTTGCTCTGACTGATTAGCTTCATTTACCGGTTCATTACCACTATTAGTCATCTGATAATATATATTAATTAGTATCTTGATAAATAGCAATTTATACACAAACAATCAGAAAATTCATAATGGACGTAAAGTCAAAACTATTGATTTTATATTAGTTATAGTATGCATCAATACACACCAATATTTTACAAGGTTTTATTTGTTATGTTACAGACTGATTTTGCTATTTACTTTTACTATTACACAACTATAGTTTTACCATCCTCCTATCCCTCGCCATTTGTTGTTCTAAAAACGCATTTCCCTTTCATCATATTTCCAAGCAATCTGTCCCCCTATTTCCCTGATTCTATTCCCTGCATCCATCAACTCTTCACCGAAATGGCGAAGTTCAGCCATATTCTCAGTGCTCATTGGTGGATTAGGTAGGGGTTCTGGATCGAATTGCGGAAGGAAGGAATAAGGGTCGTTGACAATATTTTGAAATTGCCAATCATTCGTCCACCATTCTTCCATTTCTATAGGTTGAGCGTGGACTATTGGTTCTGGGATTGCTGGTGTAAAATTCATAGGGAGTGGATTTTCGCTAGGATAGGTAAAAACATTCGTATTGACAGGCTGAATAGTTTCACAGTTTGCCAATAGAAAATCTATTTCATCCTGGAAAGTTATTTCCTGGTTCTGGTTTTGATTGGAGCTCTCTCCGATTTCTATCTGAGTTGATCTAAAACCTTGTCCTACTTCCATTTCTATATCCTTAGAATATTCCTCAAACTGTATCTCCATTTGCCTAGAATCTTTCTCGACTTCAGTTTCCATTTCTGGCTGTTTACCAGTTTCTTTTGCTATTTCTAAAGGATTGTTTATTTTAGGAAGTTTCGGGACGGGCTTTTTCCTACGGATACGATGTCCCCACACGTAATTCTTCTTTTTCTTTCGTTTTGGCTTTGTCAAAGGTGGAGCATGGAATTCTACAGGTTGGTCCACATCAGCAAAGTATCCAGTAAACTCTTGGGAAACTTCTATATTTACCGGGTAAAGATTGAGGTTCTGAAAAGCTTCAGATATCTCGCTCATGCTGTGTAGCATATATGCAAAATGCACAGAAATGCTAAGTTAAAACTTTGGAACAAAGTTTAACAAATAAACATCGAAGTTTTATTGCACACTATTTGTACAAAATAACAGAAAAGAACACACTCAGATTTATTTATTTATTTACTGAGAAGTGTTATTACTAGACTTAGGGTATTTAAAGATTTGCATGTTCGGCTACAGTAGCTAGCATATACAAATTTGCCCATTTCTCATCTAGTTTCCCAAGGTGATTTATTGATTAACTCCTGGGTTTCCTTTTTAATCCTCTTTTCTCGGATTTGCTCTTTACTTTTCTTAATAATCATACTCCTTTTTCTAGGAGAAAGCGGTTTCTCATATTGTGCTTTCCGCACAAATATTCCTTCTTCAGGAATTGTAGGAAGCTTTGAAAATTTATTTTTGGATGAACTTCCCTCTTCATAGACTGACCTATCTAATTTAAGATAGATATCTTGCAACTTTTGCTTACCCATACTATAACTAACAAATAGTCAGTTTAATAAAACACATAATCACATAATAGTTAATCAGGAAAAATTAAGTATCTATCAAATACTTAATTAGCTTAACTCAGTGGCTCTGATACCACCTTATTTCTGTCACGGCCCCCGACCCGGTTTAACCCGTTTCAGGAGCCGCGGGACAGAAATCCCGTGATATTTATTTAATTGAGTTTAGCAGCGGAATTTTAATGTCAGGATCGTTTTAAAGCTAAAAACTTTTCCCGATTATTTTATTTCACAATTCGGGACAAAACCCCGATCATTTACAATAATAAGATTTTTCTGATAATCTTTGTTTTAAAACATATTTCTTTATTTTATATTGAGCCACTATCGTAAGCTTGAAATGCTCCTCGGCACTTTTCCTGAATTACAGTAGATCACCTGAAACATGTTTGAAAAAGGTTTTGTCAGCGGGGAAATACTGAGTGAATCATTCATTTTACTGAAAATGACACATTTATTATTATTCACAGTGTTAAGATCTTTTACGCATGTTTCTGATATCAACCAACTACCCACAGTATTTGTCACTCGACCGGATCTATGACAGTGGTCATATCACCATTGGCTGCCCCAATGAATGACGTAAATCAATTAAAATTAGGTTCGCCCACCTAAAATGATTTAAACTGTAGTAATGTGCACAATACCCCACATACTGGCTGTAATTTGGTGATTACATCAACTTAATCACTGTAATTATAACTCTGAAAATAATTTGGAGTATTGTAAAACAGTTGATAAAAAGAGAATGACTCACATTGCAGATTTAATACGGACAGAATATGATTTAGCCTCGTTAACCTAATAGTAATAATAATGCACACAAAACTGGGTTAGTAATCAATACAGCAGTCACGATAACTCACAAGATCAAATTCTCACAATGAACGACAAAGTGCAATACTTAAACATTCATCGATTTAACGACGAACGACAAAGTATAACCCTAATGTGGGCGGCACTTAAACATTCTTTGGATATATTGATCTCGGAAAATGAATCGTAATAGCGATCGAGTAATTACCCTGTTTTGCGGCAGCGATTCGAGTGCAGTGTGTGTTTAATTTGTACTATAATAACTGTAAGACGACGTACAGAAGGCTTTTGGCCAACGTTTTAACTCCCAATTTCAAGTCCCGAAGTCGGCTATTTATAGCCAGAAAATAGCCTTGCTTACGGACCGTATGCTTCAACCCTTACGGTCCGTAAGGGAAACACATATGCTTACGGTCCGTAAGGCATTTTTCTTTACGGTCTGTAAAGGGTGCAGTCTATTTACCTAGACTAGCTGGAAACGGGACTAGCTTGCATGAATCATCAAAAATTCGAATTTCAATTGTGACAACGGATTTTGTTGATAATTATCAATTAGGGTTTACCCCCCCTGAGTTTTAGGGGCCCTGATCCTAATTCTGATTGTTTTGAAAATTTTAGGGTTAGTGCAGAATTACTTGGGTGTCTCAATTAGGGTTTCCTTTTTGACTAATTATCATTCTAATTATAAATTTTAATGAGAGTTGTTACACTTAGGAAGACGTTGAAGCATGTATCACATAAACACATAGGCACATAACCACAGATTCACGTAGTTACAGAAGCACATAAGCACGTAAGCACGTAGGGCACAGAAGCACAGAAACATAGAAGCACATATGCATTCAATTGCAGAATACAGTCAGAATACAGAAACCTATCATTCAAAGCTCTGATACCAATCTGTCACACCCCAACGGATGGCGGAATCATCGGGGCGCGACACTGAGCGAAACAGATTGTCCAGAAGTTTCCATAACAATTATCATTACTATTCAATTTAAATAATACGCCCCATACCGTATCTCAAACAGTAAACAAATTATTACAGACAAAATCTAGGCAAATGTTTCTGTTCCAACAACTCAGATTTTAAATACAGCAATTGTTTATCTGCTTCTAGAGACCCATAATTTGACCACTACAGACAACTATTTGTTGGGCTCTAGAGCTTTATTCTAGCCTCGCTTTCCTAGCAGATAAGCTTCTTAAACACCTGTTACATACGTTAAAATAAAGTAAATACATAAAATGTAAAGGTGAGCATACAAGTTTGATAATAGCATATAGAGTTCGAAATAGTTTACGCATAACCAGCACGTACACAGAGGAAAACGAAGCATGTTAATTATCGACACAGATCTATCGATACCAATGACTGCGGGTTAACTGCCCGAGGCAGTTCGCAATACATGATTACCACCGTAATCCATGCAAGTAATTATCCTTAACAACCCCCGTGTGAACGGGTGCTGAGTCCAAACTATAGTACTATCGTCGTTAAGGCAGGTAGACAACATTCCATGTGTAAACATAACAAACAAGCATTCACTAAGTCACGTAATACACGCGGTAACGGTTAGCGTTTAAAAGCGTGGTGTGTTCGATGTGATTTCGTATAAGTAACGTATGTAACACCCAAAAGTGCATAAAACAAAAAGGGACCGAGTATACTCACAGCGGTTGATGGATTGAAGGGAGGGCTTGAGAGTAAGATTAGCCTGAATAGTTCGATAGCATAACGATAAGCAACGCGTAAAACAGAAACAAGTTTTGGAGGATCGGACAGCTGGTCGATCGGACGGTAGACCGATTGGACGGCTGACCGTTCGGTTGACAGTCCGTTCGGACAGTTGTCCGGTCGGACGGGAGCCCGATCGGATGGCTGTTCGAGTGGATTGTTTCTTCCTTTGAGAAGGATGTGTTTGTGTATGATGGTTTGAATTTTGAAGTTTTCGTTGTAACATTTGAAACCTTGAAGTATCTTTACCTTTCAGGTCGGTCGGTCGATCAGACGGTCGTTCGATCGGCCGACAACCCGATCGCCTAGGTACTTCAGCAAATCAAGTTCTCATCAGGGTGTCACCTGATCGGACGGCTGTTCGATCGGGTGGCACTACTAGTGCATCGAACATGTTGAAAAATCGATTAAGTGTTAAAGTCAAGTATCTCATGATCCGAAGAGTACTCCAATCGGACGGCAGTCCGATCGAATAGCAATTCGTTCAATACCCAATCTTCAAATAAATTGATTAAGTGTGGGACCATGTGCTAGCCGATCGGCTGGCTGTCCGTGCGGACAGCAGTCCGATTGGTCAGCACCCTGACCTGGTCGGCCTGTTCGTCTAACACTTGGTTGTCCTGACTAGTTGTCGTTTTATCGAGGTATTTTGGCAACGAGTCAAACCACAGAACCTCGTCTTTACTTGGTTCTCCTGATCGGACAGGAATCACCCAAATCCGGTTGATGAACGGTTCGAGACGGTGTTTAACGTTTAACCTGAAATCGGTGAACCTCGTGGATAGATTCCGGATCTTGAGTCACGCAACCACCGAAATGGTTAGTAAGTCGGCTCAAGCTCCGTTTCTATCGGTTTTGGAGGTATTGAGTCTAAAAGAGTTGAAAGAAAGTTGGAAAACTATCTTTCAATCCCTTTTTACCGTGAATATGTTTAGATTCGTGAAGGATCTTTGTTTGTTTATGTGGAAATCGGTTAGATCCAAGTTATTCTTGGTGGATTGAGGCCAAAACATGAAGTTCTTCAAGAACCCTATGATGACATCATCCTAGAACACTTGAATGTTGATGATTTCACGGTTAAAAGATAAGATTTGAAAGATAGAAAGGTGTAGGAGTGCGTGTAGATCAAGAAAGTACAAGATTTAGGACGAAATCTTACCAGAATCGAGAGAAATCTGAGAAAAACTGAGCTGAGCATGCTGGTCGGTCAGAGGTTTCCAAAAGTAGAAAGTTTGACAATGACAGGGGTATTTATAGGATGCCAAAAGGGGTAAAGGCTGGCCGATCGGTCGGTCAGCACAATTGGACAGCCTGTCCGATCGGACAGCAGTCCGATCAGCTGGCTGTTCGATCGGCTGGTAGCCTGATCGATCAGTGTCCTGATTTGAGTGTTCGGTGCGACGATTTTGATATTTCGATTTCGATTGCGATTGATGCGAATGCGATAGAGTTTCCTAATCAAATTACTTTTAATCCCAACTACTATATTAACATACAATCGTCGTTTGTATTCGGTTTGCGATTGCGATTTGATTGCGATTGAGTTCGATTGCGATTCGATTGATTACCACACATAGCATAAATAAACATGCACAAGTAACACATAAGGCGCACACACACGTATAATAATCACCAAAATGCGTAGTTCGAGTTGCGAGCGCGATGTTGATTAGATTAGTTCAATTAGCGTTTAATTAACTTTATCGCATTATTACTTCCTACTATTCACAGTCGTAAAGCGATTCGCATCGAGAAATATATACTTCGATTACTTTGATTGTAATTAAATACTCCACATAATACAACTAACGTAAAAACATAAAATAGACTAACTACAATCAAAGAAGTCAAAATAGTAATTGAGCAAGGAGTGACAGATCGCAATTAGCGATCTTTTCTTCCTTTGACTTCAATCTTGACTTTGACTTTTGGAAACACGGGGTGTTACAAAACATGACGCAACGTGCGTTTCTAGTTCAACGTTTTTACATTTCGTTCTAAATTTTGTGAGTTAGCACAACACAATTTGCGTGTGTGGTTGAACGTTTTTAACATATACTATAAATTAACAACTTTTTTTGCGCATTGAGGTGTTGTAGTACCTAATGTTTTTTTTTTTGGGGGGGGAGGGTTAAAATGATTTTTTTTAGTTTTAACCAAACCAAAACCATTTCACTTTTTTATTTTCCACCCAAAATTTTTCATCTTTTACAATTTAACCTCATAATGTTTTTACTTTCAACTTTGTTCCCTTATGCTTTTCATCTGTTTGCAAATTTTTCCGTTTCGTTCTATATTTTGTGAATAAACACAACACAACATGCGTTTCTAGTTCAACGTTTTTACGTTTCGTTCTAAATTTTGTGAGTTAACAGGCACAATGTGTGTGTGTGGTTCAACGTTTTTAAGTCGTCAATTTTTTTTTTCTCTTTTGACACGTTCGTCGCAACGTGCAAGTCCTAGATCGACTTAGTTATTACATTGTATGTTTTATGTCTTGTTCTTATTTCTTCGCATTAACACGCTATAACTTCAGTATTGGTGGTCGCTAACGGTGGTGTGACAATGTTGATATTTGGCACGGTTTTACGCCCCCGCCGTAGTACGTGGGCTTTAATATTAGTTTATTCTTTACTAATAAAGATTGTATAGAAGTAGTCTATAGTAAGTCTCACCCTTATCACCCACCATACACACCATAGTTTTTAAGTTTTCTAATAACACTAAATGTAAAATTGAATACTTTAATCATACATGCCAACAATGTATAAGTTTACGTATGTGTGTGAATTCATAACATGATATGAATCTAGTAGCATAGAGTTTGTGGATTTTGGTTTAGTCTATATGGCTTCATGTTAGTTTCGGGTCAAACTGGTGAACACGTCTACTTGAATGGGTCATGTTCATTTTCGTGTTAGGGCACTACGGTTAGGACGACGTGTCTAAACTATTTGAACTAGTGGTAAGAACACTATGAATTCTAATCTTGTTTCTTTGATTTCCATGGGTTGTAAGTGTTTTATCTAGGCTAGATATGATATAAACAAAAGTTTTTGTGAATAAAACAAACAAAATGGAATTGAGAGAGAGAGAGAGAGAGAGAGAGAGAGAGAGAGAGAGAGAGAGAGAGAGCTGAAAACCCTAAGGGGTGAGTGGAGTTTGCTTGTTTTGATTTTTACGTGGATTAGTGTTTGTAGGGATTTATGCTATAGAATAAAATGATATGGTATTGTGTCTTAAAAATGATGATTTATGGTGATGAACATGCTTGGTGTTATGAATGTGTTCTTGAAGATTACACACATGATATGTAACTTGATGAAAGTTCTGTGTTTTCGTACTTTCTATTTTTAAGAAGCTTGTATTCGTATTCAATTTTAATCCTTGTAATCCCGAGACTTTGATCGTAATGGAAATACATTTTATATCATACTTGTTTATTGATGCTTACACGATACGCAAACAATCACGAATACGCGCATTTATATCTAAAAACCCGAGTCATACACCAAGAATATATTTTCTCGGAATTATATTTAATGATACATACATTACACATTCTTGTATACATCTTAAAATTCCTAATTGTCTAATTATAGCATAAAATGACACACAACCTGGGACTCAAATTGATACTTTTGAAAATTTGATTTTTTTAAAGGTCTTACGGACCGTAAGACCAAACCCCTTATGCCAAACCCCTTACGGTCCGTAAGGGTGTCTGACGGGCAACAACTTTGAGAGCTCGCGAATTTTGCATTAAAACTCACCTTCCAACCACTCTAGCTCACAACTAACCTCATTAAACATTAAACCCTAATACCACATTATAAATACCCCTCCTCCACATCTCCTAAACACTTTACAATCTCTCAAATCGCTCACTGATCCTCCCAAATCCTCAAGAAATCTTCATTTTCGGGCAAAAAACATCAAGTCCAAAACAGTGAGTTTTGGACCTTCTTTCTCTTTTTTTTTTCTTCTTGTTTCTTTCTTCCATCCTACTTGGATAACCTCTAGGAGTGTTACCATAAGTTTACCATGGTAAACCAATGTCACACCCTAATTTCCGGTGGGCCCAGATGGGTAGGGTTTAAGCGTGACGATTGGATAACAGTATCACAATTTAATATGCAACAGAAGTATTGGAGTAAAAATATTCATTCAATAAAAGTCTGAATATAAAATTTTATACAAGTATTCGAGTACAATCCCACAGGCGGGATCTAGTAAAAAGAGTTTTAGACATCATAGGCCTTAAGCTAGGAGTTGCAAATTCTATAGCCTTTATGTAACAACCCGACTTTTCAGATCGTTACCAAACACCGTCATTTCATTTGTAATCGCTTGTACTCCCGAGATTTCGATTAACGCTAAAGGGTTTAACTATATATATTTTTCAAACGCATATTACAACACTTAATCAAAACGCAGTTATCGCATTTAAATGCTAATTACAAAGCATACTATTTATACGCATTTTATCGCATGTAACATCGCTTGTTTAGACTAAACGCTATCGCAACGCAAACTCAACGCAAACTCGAAACGCGGATTTACTTTATGCATTTTATAGTTATATGTGTTAGATTAGGTGATTATTTGTTTAAATGTTATGTGGTTATCTCAACGCAACGCTTACACGATCAACACTCACTCGCAACTCGATTTAACGCAACGCAACGCTTAACACACGAAACGAAAGTTGGAAAACTAACACGGCTGTCCGAATGGACATCCGATAGGATGGCCATTCGACTGGACGCCATCCGACCGAACACTTCATATCGTGCACCGACTTACTCTTACTCTCACCCTATAAATACTACCCGTACACCTCCCTTTCACTGATTTGACACCTCCATCCGACCACACACACTCAAGTCGCTCTCAGTCACCTTTTCTCATAATTCAAGGCTATTTCGTAAGTATTTCTCCTCAAATCTTGTACAACCTTCATCATTAATCACTTCTACATCATCTTCTCCATCAAAATCATACACAAACACTTACTTTCTCTGAAATCACTGATTTGGACCTCTTGAAGGTGGTTTCCACTTGTTTTGCTTTGACAAACAGTTGAGGAACACCATTTGATCGAGATTAGTTCCAGATCTGAAAGATTTCACACATTTTTACTTAATCTCAACAAGATCTTAACACTTTTTCTTTGTATTCAAACTTTTCTTCAACTTTCTCCTCAAAACCGATGGAATCCAGACTCATTCAGACTCTCTACTCATTGTTTAGTGGAGACTTGGCTTGAAAACGGATTTCCACCGGAGAGATGACCGATTAATGGGTTGAACATGAAATTTCATCAAGAACAGTGTATCTAATTGAATGGGCTGAGACCATCCGACCGACTGCACTGGACTTGGTGTGTTTCCGTTGTTTGACACGTCATCATGCCGTCTCCGTTAAAACTTCAAACTTTACATAGGAAATTTTACAAAATTTCAAATAACAGATCGCCACTCGAATGGCCATCCGATCGAATGACCATCCGATCAAATGACCATCAAACCAGGTGAAATGTCTCCTTATAATTTCCAATGTTTAAACGCTTTAACTAAACTTTGAACTTTAACAACTTTACAAACAAACGCACTCGTTCGAATGGTCATCCGCTCGGATGACCATCCGTCCGAATGGCCATCCGCTCGGATGGAGGCTCATCCGTTCGGATCACCATCCGAACACTTACCTGTTCGACACTCTGTTTCCGCTCTGTTCAACAACTCATACTACTGTTCACAGGCTAACTCCACGCGCTCCCTTCAATCCAATCAAGTCTGTGTTTACTAGCTAAACACGAAATGTGAGTATAGTCGAACCCATTTTCATTTAACGCACTTTTGGGTGTTACATACGTTCTATATTAAAACACAACACACAACGCAAACACTTTATAACGCTAACCGCTCCCGCATGTTATACGTGATCTACGAATGCATGTTACTATGCTTATACAGTGTTACACTATACCGCCTCTAGCAACAATAGTACTATTGTTCGTGTTGGACCGTGTGCGGCCCTAAATAGTCAGTATAAGGCAGTTCATCTTCATATACAGAGGCGGAATCAATGTAAATGAAGTTATACAGCTTTATCCATTTAATTTCCTCTCTATTAATGCTTTCTGAGTCGATTACAATGATTTCTGACAAAAATCCGGCAGCACCTCGACTCTAATTCTGCTCCAACTGATACTGAACGAGATCACACATCAGCTATATATAGTGTTGCTGATTCCGCTCGAAATGGTTCGAGCGGAACCCCATGATGATCACTCGAGCGGAATCACCAGGTTCACTTTGGAGCGGAATCACCTATGACCACTAGGAGCCGAATTACATATATGCAGTTTGGAGGGGAATTACATCTTAAACCTGATTTCGCTTCAAATGACACAAGTGTCATTTGGAGCGGAATTACACTCTAAACTCCTATTCTTGATTTCCAAGCTCCAATCTAACCTATCTAGACCTAAGACTCGATAAAGACGTAGATAACAGACATTCAGTGTACCAACAGACTCCCCCTTGGATGTTGACGAAGTCTTCGGCGTCGAGTCTTCAGTCTTTGTCTTTTCTTCAACTCTGTCTTCTCATTGAAAAGCTCTATCTTCACAGGTTCAGGATCTCTTCCTGGCTCTATCTTCAGTCTCCCCTTTGACTGTTGATCCAGAACTCTAGACTCCCCCTCTCGGTATGCTTGGATCTAGGATCTTGATCTGGTTCAAACTTTGACTTTATGAGCCATGGGGATAATGAAATCCACAACCTGTTACTTAACCAATAACATTACAATCTATTTTTTCTCAATAACAAAAACTCAATAATCTATCATTTCTAAAAATCCACTCAAGTATTCAGGTCCAAGTTAATGACCCTGATTACTCAATTAATCTACCAAGTTCAACTTAATGACCTTGGTTGATCTTGTGACAAAACAGACTGATTGTTATTTAACATTTTCAAAACATTTTCCTGAAAATAACAAGTATCAAGTTAATGAACTTGTTTTGACTTTTTCAACAACCCAATCTTCAACAAGATAAGCTCTCCTCATTCTCCAGTCCAGAACTTTTCCTGCATCTGCTTCATCTTTCAAGAATCCAACGATCAACTCTCCACTTTGGTTTGTCGGAAAATAAAGCAGAAATAAAATCTTTTCGATTTTAAAAAAGTTTCTAAACTAGTAAATGAAATACAGAAACTTAAATTGTAGAATGTAAACTATTTACAAACATACTTTTGGTGAGTGTGTCAGGGAATCATATCAGCTATCAGACAAGTTACTAGTACCGTTAAGCTTAATTTCATACTCAGAATTAAACAATTCACATAGATTGTCGATATACTAATCCACTTTAAATTCTCACACAAATTTCAATTTACTCAGGATACGATTTAGATGTTTTAGGAACTTAACTCATTCATGTGTCCCACCTCTTGAATATACTCCCGTATCTAGAATCCCAATATTCAATCTTACAGGTGAATATACCACAGATGATATCTGTAAGGGGTTAAATGCGAGGGCCGTGAGAGCTCAGGTCGATACTTCCGTATACGCAGAGAGATAACAGCTTCGACTTTTCGGTGTGTCCCCTTTAGAGGATCTTTTAATTTCAACAGCACACGATTAGCATTTTGCAATGTTTCATCGTTTTTATGCTGAGGGTGGTGCTATATTTCAAGCAATGCGGAAAGTATTATTCGGGGACTAGGTCAGAACTTCCATTCAGCAGAAGTCCCGGAATAATACCCCAGATATCACTGAGTATAATGACCTAGTATCTCAGAATAAGGGACCTTTCAAACGAGATTTCAGGGGTTACCTATGTAACACCCCAACCCGGAAGGGCTGACGTGTCACAATAACGGTAACATAAACAAAAGTCATAATTCCATTTATTTATTTGATAAGGATACAACCACACGACTATTAAAATTAAGATTAATATACAAGCGGAGACATTCATCTTAATTAACTAACATCTTCAGATTTATTCCTAGGCTTTATTCTTCTCTCTTTTCCCCTCCCAAAGTAACCTGTGGACCTGTATATATAAAAAATTTACGGAATGAGCCGAATGCTCAGTACGGAATTTTAGGCTCAAATAACAAATAATGCTTTATATGAAATCTTATCCGGATGGAACCTTATGCGAAAATGATACGATGCAAGAACATAATTTCATAATCATATCTTACGGATGTACCCATGAGCAAACTTAAAACGTGACAATACACAGGTAGCTACTCCTGCATAATTATCACATGAGATGGCGAATTGGCATACCCGTTATCCACCTCCTTATACTTAAATTCTAGGATCGATCCATACGCCTCCTAATAGCCTTATGTACCACACTTGTACTTAAGAGACGCCGTGAACTGATCTCTCCGTCACGGATGGAGCACATGATGTTGATGCCGCAACAACATGCTCGTGGGACACTCCACGAGAAGCGATACTCAGGGTATCAGAGTACAAATGGTCTTATTCACATAACTTATAAAACTTATTTTCATAACAAAACAGAACATATATTGGAACATGCGATAATGAGTATAACGACATAATACTATCGCATGACATGAAAGCTAAATCAAATGATTAGGATAGGAATCGAACGGACTGTCAAATGAATCGATAATCAAAGACGTGAGGAGTTTTTAAAAGATATAGTCATTTAGTGGTTTACAACAATTTGAATATGAAGCAATAAAGAGTGGGGTAAGGATCCGTACCTTAATAACTCCAAAGTGAAGCTACCTTGTGCTAATATTTTAGATTTATATGGGCAGAGTTTAGACTACTGATTAATCTTTTGACCTAATTTAAATAACATGCACACAAACTAGGTTAGTAACTTAATACAGCATTTACGATAACTCACGAGATCAAATTCTCACAACGAACGACAAAGTGCGATACTTAAACATCCATCGAATTCACGACGAATGACAAAGTACGATACTTAAACTCATTCATCGAATTAACGACGAACGACAAAGTATAACCCTAATGTGGGCGGCACTTAAACATCCATTGGATATATTGATCAGTCGGAAAATGAATCGTAATAGCGATCGAGTTATTACCCTGATTGTGGCAGCACTTCGTGAATTAGTGTGTGTTGTGGACTGATTTAACTATAACTCGACGTACACAGAACTTATGAGCGTCGTTTTAACTTCCCAGATCAAGTCCCAATGTCCTCTATTTATACTAATTTTTGGGACATGCCTACCTACCTGCTTGACATGCCTACCTACCTGCTTGACATGCCTACCTACCTGCTTGATTGACATGCCTACCTACCTGCTTGACATGCCTACCTACCTGCTTGACATGCCTACCTACCTGCTTGATTGACATGCCTACCTACCTGCTTGATTGACATGCCTACCTACCTGCTTGACATGCCTACCTACCTGCTTGACATGCCTACCTACCTGCTTGCTTGACATGCCTACCTACCTGCTTGACATGCCTACCTACTTGCTTGATTGACATGCCTACCTACCTGCTTGATTGACATGCCTACCTACTTGCTTGATTGACATGCCTACCTACTTGGTTGATTGACATGCCTACCTACTTGCTTGATTGACATGCCTACATACTTGCTTGATTGACATGATTGGGTGTCTTAATTAGGGTTTTCTAGTGGTTTATAATTACTATTATTCTTTTTTATTTCTAGAATAATGATTTTAAATTTATGGACATTACAACCTATATATCCAAGTAGTGTTCCCCACGAAATAATTTTCGTTTTGAAATTTTAGGTTTATATCCCGAACAAATCTACTAAATGTGCGAAAACCTATCGACACATCATCAGTGAGACTATTTAACGCATTTAATTCTTTACAAATTTTTAGCGTACAGTAACTGTCAAACTGATGTACTATCATTTTCCCTTTTTACACAAGCTCTTTTTCAGTTTTTTAATGTTTTTGGATTTTGAAATTTTATCATGTTTTTGTATTTTTGAATTTTTTACTGTTTTTGTATTTTTGAATTTATATCTACTCCCCCAAAATACCAAAACAAGTAAAAAATCGACAAACCATTGCAGATTGTTTCTCATCTTCATCCACAACAGTACTCTCATCAACGCCAATAATGCCATCCGACACCGAAAGAAGCTTCATACCATTCAGTTTTAGAAGATATTTAAAACGTGTTTTGTCAAAAGCTTTGGTATGTAAATCAGCTTTCTGTTTGTCAGTGTGGATTTTGTCTATTCGAATCAACTTCTTCTCGAAGCAATCTCGAATGAAGTGATGTTGAATTTCTATATATTTAGTTTTAGCGTGATGTACTGGATTCTTTGTTATGTTTATTGCGGCCTCATTATCAACAAAAAGAGGTGTGTTAAGAAACTGCAAATCGTAGTCGCGCATCTGTTGCTGTATCCATAGAATCTGAGAGCAGCAACTGCTAGCAGACACGTACTCCGCTTCACATGTGGATAGCACCACAGACGTTTGTTTCTTACACTGCCAGGTAACCAAGCTAGGTCCAAAGAACTGGCATCCTGCAGTTGTTGATTTTGCATTGACTTTGCAGCATCCAAAATCCAAATCGGAATACCCTTCGAGCGTAAAGTCGCCTTTTCTAGGATACCACAACCCCAATGTTGGAGTTCCTTTCAGGTAGCGTAATATCCTCTTCACAATAATCATGTGCGAAGCTCTCGGGTTAGATTGATATCTTGCTGCGAGGCACGTTGGGTACATTATATCAAGACGTGAAGCAGTTAAGTACATCAAAGAACCTATCATGGAACGATAGAACGTTTCATCAGCCCTGTCTCCGGTGAGATCTGGGTGTATCCCATGATTTGTTGCTAAAGGGGTCGCAGCTGGAGTAGAACTTGACATCCCAAATTTCTCTAGAATATCACGAACGTACTTGGTCTGGTGAATGAAAATTCCCTCAGGTAGTTGTTCAACTTGTAGTCCCAAAAAGAATTTCATCTCCCCTATTGATGACATTTCGAATTTCTGCTTCATAACTGATTCGAAATCTTTGCACAATTTCTCATTCGTTGACCCAAAAATTCTATCATCCACATAAATCTGTACGATCAGAAGATGTCCGTCGACCTCTTTAGTGAAGAGAGTGACATCCACTTTTCCACGAATGAAACTGTTGGCTAGTAGGTGTTGAGACAAAGTCTCGTACCAGGCTCTCGGGGCCTGATGTAAACCATACAGCGCTTTGTCCAGCAAGTAGACCTTGTTCTTGTGGATCGGATCGGTAAAGCCCGACGGCTGTCCGACATAAACCTCCTCTTTAACCTTCCCATAAAGAAACGCCGATTTTACATCTAGCTGATATACTTTGAAGTTCTTCCAAGATGCAAATGCCAGGAAAATTCTGATTGCTTCTAGTCGTGCCACAGGAGCATAGACTTCAGTAAAATCAATCCCCTCCTGTTGACTAAAGCCCTGAACAACGAGTCGAGCTTTGTTCCGTACAACAACTCCTCTGTCGTCTCTCTTACATTTAAATACCCATTTTGTATTAATTTTCCTGGGACCATCCGGCAAATCCACTAGCTTCCACACTCCTAACTTTTCAAACTGACTCAGCTCTTCTTGCATCACATTAACCCAAGAGTCTTCAGTAAGCGCCTCTTTGTAAGTTCTCGGTTCGATCTGCGAAATAAAACAACTCAATGAAAATTCAGTTTGTAAAGGTGCTACTGTAGAGTAAAAACATATAAGGCCCTGGTCAATTTGACGTCTCATGCGAACGCCTGATTGTAGTTCTCCTATAATCAGCTCCTCTGGATGGTATGAAAGAGTTCGTGGCATTACTTCGCTTGGAACATCCACATTGCCTTCCAGATTAGTAACATTTTGATTTGCACCTTGTTCACCAATTGGGTTTGTTTGACTTGAATCGTGAATCTGCTCCCCCTCAGAATCTGAATCACTACGATCAAATATCGGCATATTCTCAGATTCTTTATTATCATTCTGATCCGACTGATTATCTTGAGCAACTTCATTCTGTTGGACATCATCATGTTCACCAGCATTGCTAGGACCTACTTCATCATCATTTGAAGTTTCCCGTGGTCGTCTAGAATACTCATCTGGGAACCTTTGCTGCGACTCGTACTCACGCAAAATATCCAACTTATCAAAGAAATCTTCTTCTTCCTCTGATTCTTCTCTCATGTCAAACGAATCCCACAATTTGTCATAATGATAATGCCATGAATCTCCAGGATTCTGCGGCGACATTGTATAACCTTGACATTCAACATTTGCAGCTTCAATAATCCGCTTGTCACTTGGAACGAAGATATGTCGCATATGACTTGCATAACCAACAAATATACCCTCAATGCACTTCGGACCAAACTTTCCATGAGGCTCTATAATAGTACAGGGTGACCCGAACGGTTCTAGATACTTCAAATTAGGTTTGCGGTTATTGATCAACTCAAATCATGTTTTGTTGAACTTTTTGACAGTGAGAACTCTGTTGAGCGTATAGCATGCGACGGAAACAGCTTCAGCCCAAAAATTTATCGGTAACTTTGAATTTGCGAGCATTGTTCTAGCCGTCTCGATTAGTGTCCGGTTTTTGCGTTCTACGACTCCATTCTGCTGCGGAGTGTACGGAGCACTAAACTCATGCAATATACCTCTTTCATCACAAAATTCTTCCAGCTTGTTGTTCTTGAATTCAGTACCATTATCACTTCGAATTCTTTTGATACGCCTTTGGTACAGATTCTTAATCTTCTTGAACAACGCCATCAAACTGTCAAACGTTTCATCTTTTGACTTCAAGAAAGAAACCCACGAAAATCTGGAATAATCATCAGTAATGACCAAACAGTAATAGTCTCCTGTAATACTTTTGACATTCACAGGACCGAATAAATCCATGTGAAGTCTTTCCAGAGGTCTTGAAACTGAATTGACTTGCTTTGTAGGGTGTGACTTTTTCTTCTGCTTACCTTTAACACAGCTAATGCACTCCCCTTCCAGATGAAAACCTTTTACATGAACACCCAACACTAAATCATTATGAACCAGGTGATTCATCTTCCGTAGGTGAATGTGACCCATTTTCCGGTGCCACAATCTCGATTCTTTCTCAGTTGCTCTGGACACAAAACAATGAGCCTGACCCGTGGTTGTAGTAGCAACGCTCATGGCCAACACGTACAGATCATTGACTCTTGGTGCCCTCATGATAATCCATTCCTCAGGGATAACAAATCCTAGCTTCAAGATCAAACATTCTTTGCCAGTGAAGTGAGTGGTATACATTTTGTCACAAATCTGCGAGATACTCAGCAGATTATTCTCCAGCCCAGCAATGTAGTTAACTCTTTCAAACGTTACAATCCCATTGGATAACGTTCCTTCACCAATAATCCTACCACAACCATTGGGTGTCAGCCCAATGGCCACCAGCCCACATTCTAACCCGGAGGTGGCGGGTTCGAGTCTTGCTCGTTCCCAATGCCCCTACGGTAGCGGATTTACCCCCAGACTCAGGCTTGCTGGGTGGCGGTCTGCGAGGTGGGATCACCTCGGTGGTTGGGAGGACCGTGGAATATCCCCCCCCCCCCCAATAATCCTACCACCTTGATTACCCGCGAAACCAACATAACCTCCATTGATATTCCTCACATCATACAGCAATGCACTCTTCCCTGTCATATGTCGAGAAGCTACACTGTCCATAATCCAACGTGAAACTAACCTCGGAAGATCCTACACATATCACAACATGACTTAAAAACTCATTTCAATAAAGATGCCGATTCATGCTTCGCGATCAAGGAAGCTCCGGCAAGTCAGGTTTTCATTCAACGAAGAATATGTCCACCCAAGCTTGACCAGCCTTGGGTGTTACCTTGTTCTCTTTAGCTTTTCCATTTTGTTTCTTAAAATTTTTAGCTTGAAGTGGTGGAAAGTTTGTATCATCCACAATTGGGACTAAATTCACCACCTTTTTCTCTTGTGAAATTGAAACTTGTTTCTCTGTTTTAGGCTTCCAAATTTGTTGAGATGATGCAACCCGTTTGTAAAATTTGTCATTTTTAGTTACCACTTTCTTTACGGATTCAGTTTTGACTTTGGTGATTTGATTTTTCAAAACCTTTTTCTCAACAAACATTGGTGCTTTTCCCTTCACATCATCTTTCTTCTTTTGAGTCTTTACAACTTCAGTCTTAGGCTTCACGTTGGTACACTTTCGTGCAATATGCCCAACTTGATTGCATCTGAAGCATGTTCGGGTGTCAGCTACCCGACTGGTGCCTTCAGACTGAGGTTGTGAAGCTTTCTTTTCAAAGAATTCTTCATTTGATTTCGAAAAAAATCTTTTTCTCTTCATCAGACAATGAACTCGAACTATTCACAAATACTTTCTTTTCGATAAACCTTTTGTTTTGAACATTTTTCTTCTGATAAGTCTTACCCCCCTGATAATCACCCGACCAATTGTTTCGGTTGTTATAAAAACGCGGTGGAACAACAGATTTCTTATAGTAAGCTTTATCTTTTTCAAAATTTATTTGTCTCTTTGTTTGACTCAAACTGTTCACTTCTGACAACTCAACTTCAACCAATTTGAACACATTTGTTAACTTGTTCACATTGACATTCTCAATTGGAAACTCAGAATCCGAAAACAACTTATCAGATCCCGACATCTTGTACATGACAAGAGTAGGTTCATCATTTAAGTTGTTTTTGGACTTTTGTTTCGGAATGTATTTGTCCAAGAAACATCCATCATCTTCAGCTGAATTAGACATCAAAACACTTTCAGCTGTGCTTTTAACAATCTCTGTCTGAAAACTATCATCAGATAATGTAGAAGAAAATGTAACATCAATTGAGTCAGGAAGTTTAACTTCATTCTCTTCTTCAATTTCAACCAACCCAGATTGCTTTTTCGAATAATTGTCAAGACCTGGTGGTGGAACTTGATGAAAACCCATCCCGGTTACATCAGAGTAAACATCTTCGCCATCTTTGTTTTTGCCAATGGGTTTTGGAACAATGTGTTGCAAAACAAAGCTTGCGGAGTTGTAACTCTTAAGCTTCAACTGGATTCGCTCTTGAAATTTAAGTTTCAACTTTGCGATTTCATCCAGTTGTTGATTAATTAATTCTTCTTTTAATCGAAGCACCGTTGTTAGTTGAACATTTTCTTTATATGTTTTACCATTTCTGTCATCATTATCTTTCATTGTGCTTTTAAGCTTCTCAAACTTTTCAGTGATCTGACGATTTTCAAGAACTAACCTTTCATTTTCATTCCTAACCATTTCTTGATCAGTTTTATCATTTTCAATTTTGTTAGTTAATTCTTTTAACCGTTCAGTTGAAGCTTTCACCGTTTTATCACGATCAAGAATTTGATCCTCAACACTGCTGACTCTAGCAGTCAGATCCTCAATCTTCTTACCGTTGAGATAAGTGACTGTACTACAAAACTTGCATTGTTTAATGCAATTTTTGCAGTCAACATCACCATTGACTTTCTTACCTGACTCAGTCGTTGACGCGTTTGAACTGACCTGGCTTTTAGATTCAGAGACGGATTTAGAATCTACCTCATGCGCCTTAGCTGCCAGCACCTTGTCAGCCATCTTTCCCATGTTTTCAGCATTCAACTCCTGTGTCGTGTCAATGATTCCAGTATCAACCTTCTTTGACTTCTCTTTCTCTTCTTTCTCCTTCTCTTCTTTCTCTTTCTCTTCTCCGCGTCCCCACCATTTCTTCTGCCAATAATCATCATCATTGTTTTGGTCAAAAATTACCGAAGCAATTAAGTGATCAAATTAGTTAAGTGAGGTAGTGTGCTAAAAAGTGTGTTGAAAATATGTTGGTTAAGTTGTTTAGAAAAACAATATTCAGGATACGGCTCAGGATATTGAGCTGTATCTACGATCAAACAATGAGCAAAAAGTAAAGGGGTTGACAGGAGATGTACGAGGAAAGCCCTTGATCAATCTAGATCTCCGGTATAAAACCTCGGGAGCTGACAATCGCAGCTGCCTTGTTCTTCTTATTACTTCAAACTTCAGGATACAGTGCAGGATATGGTGCGGATCGACTAAGTGTTACAATATGATTTGGATATAAGTGTGGTGATTGCAGTAAGCTAGAGAGTGAAGGTGTACGAGAGTGTTAGTGAAAAATTGTGTGCCTTAAACTGATCCGCCCCCATCTATTTATAGTAAAGATAAAGCAACTAACTATCCTCTAAAACCGGGATCCAACGAATATTCCTCAGCCGAACGTTGTAGACCCAGTCTCTCGGGTTCAACGTCTCTCCCTTAACAGATACGCCCGAGTCTTGAGGAGAAGAAGTCCAATTGACCGTTAGCAAGTTCCAGCCTCTAACCTGCACGTGATTAATTCAATATACCTCGGGATATTATTAGCAATATCCCGTCCAGTATCCTGATTACAAATAAACAATCATAATCAGAATATTAGTCAAGATATACGTTCAGAAAATGGCCCATAACAATTGTCCCCAAAATATATCTGTTGGTATACCAACTCCAACGGATATATTTTAAGATTTATTCCGTGTATCGAGGTAATTAAACCAGAATGACCCTTGAAATGACATTGTGCAACTCCCAACGCGTTTTTTCACTCAATGGCTATCCATTTAGCCCCTATATCTTCTCTCTTTCTTGTTGATATACCATCATCTTTCTCAGAATTCTCAGGTACTTCTCTCTTTCTATCTCTTAACTTTTTTCGTTCAAATTTTCCGATGGCCACCAGAACACGTTCCCATTCCGGCGAGTCCACTTCGTCATTCGTTAACCAGAATTTGCTGAAAAACCCCGAGAAAGAGGTGTGCTCCTTCGATAACGCAGATATCAACGCGTTAAGAACCTCCGGTGCTTTTTCCGACACAGCGATTATCCGCCCATTCGACCGGAGCATTCGTTCCGACGTATGTTCCGAGGAGTGGATCTGCTTTTCATCATATCCTTTTTCTCTTGGTCTCCGATATCCATTCCCGGAGTTCATCATGGAGTTCTTTCGGATTACCGGTCTCTGCTTTGCTCAGTCGATGCCTATGGTCTGGAGGGTGTTGATTGTGCTCAACCAAATTAAAACCCTTCACATCCCCGATCTTTGTATCGAAGACCTTCCTCTTGCTTACCGCCTCCGATCTCACGGCAATAGTCGCTTCTTGCTTTTTTCAACCTCTAGCAATCCCCTCATCCTCAAAGCTTCAAAAAACGAGGATGGGTGGCAACGAAAATTCTTCTTTGTTAGACGGGATTCCATTCCCGAAGGCAAAAGCCTTCCGGTGAAATGGTTGACCTCCGGTAGGGTTTAGGGTTATTAGATATCCCCAAACATATCCTGGTGATGTATCCTGACCTCTCTTTTTTGCAGCAAACTTCAAAGAGTTAGCTCCTCCCTCTGAAGAATCTCAAGAATGAATCAACCAGATCTACCAGTTGCCTGATTGTGACAGATCCTTTTCATAGCATCTTCCGAGTTCAAGCCAGTATTCCTCGTCAGACATGTCAGGTAAGAATCTCATATATTTTGCACATTTATTAATATAAAAGTAAGAGACAAGAGTAAAGTTTTAGATGTCTTCCCTGTTTAGCAGCACCAGTTAAAGCTCTAGAGATCTTTGATCTCGACGAATTGGACAGTTATGCTATTCCTGTTCAAGTGAAGAAAGAACCCAGCAAACCTGCTTCTACCTCCAAACCAGCATCTGGTCCTAAATCGGCAGTTGTTCCCAAGCCTTCTCCTGCTACCAAGCCACGTGCCTCAAGTTCCCGAAAAAGAAAGGAATCTGACTCTCCAGCCTCATCTGAAACCTTCCCCTTTGAGAACCACGGGTTCGTTGAGTCCAGTGGCTTCATGACTGGCTTTCTTAATCAGGTTCGTATCCTTAACCTATATCCTGCAGCATATACTGGTTATTTTATATATATATATATTGACGCCTGTGCTTTCGGTTGTATGGTCTGGAACGTCTCATGTCCCTCTATGAGGATGCTTGTGGGCTGAACAAGATGCTGGAGATCAAGCTCAAAAAGGCCGAGGAAACCATTGCTGATCAAGGGATGATCGCCAAGGCACAGTCTCAGCACTACGAAGACAAATTCAAAGCCGTGACCCAAGAAGCCAAAGCTGCTATCAACAAGGCCACCGAAGATGCTCGAGCCAAGATGGACGCCGCCCAACTCCAATGTGAGCAGGATAAGACTTCCTACCGAGAAGGTCTCAAGGGGTCAGTTGTGATCTCCCTCCTCCAAGCCAGATTAAAGATGGCTTATGAAGCCAAATCCTTGGGCTTTGAATGCCCTTCCTGGGATGTGAAGGCTTGGGAGGCAAAACTGAGAGACCTCGGGGGAAGTCCTGTTGAGTATCCTGCCAAGCTTGCGGGTGAAGAGCCTTCCAAGGCAGCGGAGGAAGCGGCGGATGCTGAGAAGAATCCCGGGGGTGATGCTGGAGCAGGTGCTGATAGAGTGGTGGTTGAAGAGGGTGCTGCCCCTTGAAAGCAGCGAAGTGGGCGATGATGGATGTTTATGCCGAGGCCGGAGCCCACTTTTTTAAGCTTGATGGTTGTGATCTGTTGAACAATTTATTTTCCACGTCTTTTGAACAATTTACCTTTCCTGCATTAGAACAATTTGATAACCAAAGGTGGATGGGTCCTGGGTTTCAGGATGAAGCCCTTGGTTATCAGTTAGTATATTTTGTTTTGGACAATACAACGGTTGGAGGTGGATGGGTTTCAGTTTGAAACGAAACCTTCAATCGTTGTGTAAATATGGTTATGAATCCCTCGTGCTTTTGGTGGATGGGCCTTGGTTTAAGGTGAAACCAAAAGCACAACTTTTGACATGTTAATAATAAAACCTACCTTTGACTTACTTGCCTTTGTCAATACTTTAGTTTCTCATTATATATCGTTTTAATATCAACTAGTGTAATCATTCAAATACTTTAATCCATATTTTTAGTAAAAACAAACTTTGGCAAACAGATCTTCTCAAAATCCACATATCTCGGATAGAGTTTCAAAATAATTTGTTCTTTGTAAAACCTTGAATATTTTAAAGTGTCTAAAGAAATAAAATGGTCTACTTAGCTTTCATAAACAAATTCTATTTTGATTTTCCCTATAACTCCAAATATTCCAAACAGATATCCCGTATTATATCCTGGAAATATACTCTGAAAATATATTCTGAGGACATATTCTGAGGAGATATCCTGAAGATATATCCTAGTCAGGATGATTAAATTTCTGACACGGTTTTAAAAGCTTAATCAAATTGCGTAGGACTCTCAAAGGAAAGATCATACCAGAGATAGAGTATAAGTCTAGTTTCAAACTTCAACCCTTATTGCAATTCCTTGTACCAAGCTGTCCCCAGTCCTTGCATGCTTGGTCCAAACTTAACTCTTAGTGCCTCGCATAATTGCCTTAGGAGAAATGTCCCCTGTGTACAAAATCTTTCAATACTTAGAAAAACTTACTTAGAGTGCATAGACAGTTCTTGTGTTACTGGGGTAAAATCCGAAAATATCCTGGAGATAAATCCTTAGTATCCTGGGGATAATCCCAAATTTTCATGTGCTACAGGCGGGAGTGTATAAACTCCAATACTTAGAAAGGTGAAAACCTTTACACCTTAGAGAGTATGAAAATACCCTTTCGTGAGAGAGGGTGATCAATCCTCATATACCTTTAGAATTCAGGATATAGCCAATAGTAACGAAATTGTCAGCCACTTTTACATGAACTGGTCCCGCCACCTTGAACTATTCCCGAACAACTTGCGCTCCAGGCGGGGTGTTTAAACCCAATTCGGATGAAAGGTGAATACCTTTAAACCTATGAAGGGATCAGGATCCCTTGTACGTGAGAGAGGGGGCCAATCCTCTAATCTTTCGAAACATCCTGAGTGTGCATCCTGGAACTATATGCCGAAGCATATACTGCAAAACATTCCAAAACTAAGGAGGGTGTTAGCTTGGCTAACACCCCTCCGATGCTTAAGTTAGTATTGGGTTCAAGTAAAATAAAGTATATTCAAAAGAGACAGGATTCATACCATCTTGAGTTAGAAATTAAATTCTAAACTCACTTGAAATAGGCTTTGAGATGTATAGCATTCCAGGATCTTGGTAGTATATCCCCCTCCATATTCTTGAGCTGGTATGCTCCTTTTCCGGATTCTGATTCAATCTCATAGGGTCCTTCCCATTTTGGGGCCAACTTTCCATCAGCAGGATTTGTAGTATTCTGAAAAGCCTTTCTTAACACCCAATCTCCAACCTTAAATCTTCTGGTCCTGATATTCTTATTATATGCTCTGGATATTCTTTGTTGATATGCTGCCATTCTCAACTTCGCCGCATCCCTTGTTTCATCAATAGTATCCAATTCTTGACATAGGGCTTCAGGATTCTTCTCAGGATCCCAGAGGTTGGATCTTGCTGTAGGTATCGCCATTTCTGTCGGGATTACTGCCTCTGCTCCAAATACTAAGGAAAATGGGGTTTGCCCAGTAGCATTCTTCACAGTTGTCCTGTTAGCCCATAGGACAAATGGTAATTCTTCTGCCCATCTTCCCTTCTTAGCCCCCAGTCTTTTCTTCAAATTGTTGACAATTATCTTGTTTGAGGATTCTGCTTGTCCATTCGCTTGAGGGTGTACTGGAGTAGATGTTATCATTTTGATCCCCCAACTCTTGCAGAAGTCAGTGGTCCTCTTATTTATAAACTGGGACCCATTATCATAGATGATTTCAGCTGGTACCCCAAACCTGGTCAGGATATTCCTTTTTATGAAGGATACTACTTCTTGGTCTCTAACTTGGACAAATGCTTCAGCTTTAACCCACTTAGAGAAATAATCCGTCATTACTAGCATAAAGACTTTTCCTCCCGGGGCCTTTGGTAATTTCCCTACTATATCCATGCCCCACTTCATAAATGGCCAAGGGGAAACAATAGGATATAATGGTTCAGCGGGCTGATGCAATATGTTACTATGTCTCTGACACGCATCACATCTTCGAGCATACTCTGCGGCATCTTTTCTCATTGTTGGCCAATAATATCCTGTCCTCAACACTTTTGAGAATAATGACCTGCCCCCAGTATGGTTACCACAATCCCCTTCATGTATATCCTGAAGTACTTCTTTGGCTTCAGGATCCTCCAAGCATCTCAAGTATGGTCGTGCAAGAGATTTCTTATATAAAATATTATTTATAATAGTGAATCGTGATACCTTCATCCTAAATGCCTTAGGATGCTCATCTCCGGGGATATGTCCTTCCTTGAGATATCTCATGATTGGAGCCGTCCAGGATTTAGGATCCTCTTCAGGATACACCACTCCAGGATCCTGAATACCTGCTACTTCTTTATCCTGAGGATTCGTTGCAGGATACAGGATATGCAATATCGGTATTGGGGTCCCTTCTAGTATCCTGATTGATGATCCCAGGTTTGCCAATGCGTCTGCTTCGGCGTTATCCTCTCTTGGTACCTGTTCAAGTGTAAAAATATCGAAATATCCTGCTAATTTTTTGAGAATACCGAGGTATTCAATTAATTTCTCACCCTTGACGGCATAGGATCCATTAAAATGATTTGTAATTAACAAGGAATCAACATATACTTGCAAATTCTTGATATTCATATTCTTAGCCAATTCTAATCCCGCAATCAAAGCTTCATATTCTGCCTCATTATTAGTAGCAGGGAATTCACATTTAACAGCCTGGGGTATTATGTCCCCCTGTGGCGATTTTAGTAGTATACCTAAACCTACACCCCTTACATTAGATGCACCATCAGTATATAATGTCCAGGATTCTAAGTTTTCTCCTAGTTGTTGCACTTCTAGGTCTACTTCATTCTGAATATCACTACTGAAATCAGCCACAAAGTCTGCTAGAGCCTGAGACTTTATTGCATTTCTAGGTTCATATATTAAATCATAGGCACTTAATTTTACCGACCACTTAGCCATTCTACCCGACATCTCCGGTTTCCTAAGCACATTCTTAACAGGATAATTAGTTTTAACATGAATCCTATGTGTTTCAAAATAATATCTAAGCTTTGTTGATGCCATTACTAGAGCCAGTATTAGTTTTTCTAGGTGAGAATATCTAGTTTCAGCATTTAACAAGCTTTTGCTAACATAATATGTCACAACCCCCGGTCCCTAGTTCCCGGGAACGGGCGGCCGTGAGCCAGTTTCGGTGGTATCACATTTATTTATCCAATTTGGCAGCGGAAATTTTCATCAGGACCGTAGTTAGGAAATATTTAATCAGAGTAAACCACCATGTTTTATAACATTAAACATATGGGTAAAACCCAAGTTTTCAATACACACATTTCATAGGAATAAATCCTATTTATTTAATAAAAACATCTGTTTTATTATTAGGTAACTTTATTGCCACTTTTCCAAGCCTCCAGTGCTGTCCAGCTGGCTTCTATTTGGCTTTCACATTTTGTTACCTGAAACGCGTTTTAAAACATTTTGTCAGTGGAAAATACTGGTGAGTGAATCCCAGTTTAATCAGGTTTAAATAAAATTCACAGTGAACAGTATTGAGGGCGATCCCGCAATTACATTTGTTTCCAAGTATATCAATTATCACCCGTTGGTACTGTCGAACCCGACTTGTGGAAATGTTACTCCTTAACCAGGTTGTAACCAATTTTGTATACAAAACCCCAACATACCCACGATAATTGTATTCTTACAAATACTCAATAACTGTTATTCGGATAGAAAAGTATGTAAGGTTTTGTAAAAACAGTTAACAAAAAGAGGATTACTCACATTGCTGTTTTAGGTTATTCTTTAGGGTTTCCTGGTGAATATCTATAATTTACACAAATGCACGTGTGTTGGTATAATAACCCATTTTAACATTAGTAATACCCTCCCCGAGACGGCATTCCAACGACTACGTCGGGCAGAACCACGACAGCCGTTACGGAACCCTAGATCAATCGGGCAGCGTATCTAATACGTCTCCAGGGGTTATAATACTTACATTGTAGCAGAACCTCGCTATTTAGGGGGGGGGGTAAAATGCACGGGTATAATAACACCACTACAGAAATTTAGAAAGAAAGAAAGAAATTGAGCGAGACGGACTGAAGGCCGATGGCCTCTACTTATAGGGCTGAAATCGCGTCTTCACGCTACCCGCGTTAAGTAAGGCTAGGACTTACGCGGCCCGCGTCAATGTGGGTCAACGGCGTAGCTTGGCCCGGTCATCACTAGGCTTGACACGATGTTGACACGTGTCAGCTCCGGGTCGTGCCACAATTCAGGATACTCGCGACCCGCGTGAACTTAAGCTATCTTACACGCGGCCCGTATGAACTTATGATTTCAGTGGAATCCGGTTCACACCCTTATGCGGCCCGTGTTAAGTTGAGGTGAGGTCTTATGCGGCCCGCCTCAACTTATTATTTATTGTTTTTAATTTACTTTATATATTATAATCTACTTTGAGCTCGGTTTTCACATATGGGGTGCATATAAAGACATATTGGGATATTTTAGGATATATTAGGGTGTCAGAAATAATATGAGGGTGTCGGTTTTACCGAGGGTTGTTATATCCTCCCCACCTTGTTTTAGAGCTCGTCCTCGAGATCTACTGGAACAAGTGTGGATATTTCTTTTGCATTTCTAATTCAAGTTCCCATGTGTATTCATGTCCTCTTTTGGAGTCCCACTTTACTTTGACCAGAACTAATCTCTTATGCTTGAGATTCTTAATTTTTCTATCTTCAATTTGTAGAGGTCTCTCTACAAATTTGAGTTGTTCATTTACCTCTATATCCTTGAGAGGTATTATGAGTGATTCGTCAGCTAGACACTTTTTGAGATTAGATACATGAAATACATCATGTATTCCTGCCATTTCCTCTGGAAGTTGTAGCTGATGGGCTACAGGTCCTATTCTTTTAAGAATTTTGAAAGGTCCAATACACCTGGGACTAAGCTTTCCTCTCTTGATGAATCTTACCACTCCTTTCCAAGGAGAGACTTTTAATAATACTTTATCTCCTACTTGAAATTCTAATGGTTTGCGTCTGTTATCAGCGTAGCTCTTTTGTTGATCACGCGCTGCTTTCAGTCGTTCCTTGACTTGAATGATTTTGTCAGTTGTTTCTTGTACTATCTCAGGTCCAGATAATTGTTTTTCCCCAATTTCTGCCCAACAGACTGGGGTTCTGCACTTTCGTCCGTAAAGTGCTTCGAATGGTGCAGCATTGATACTTGTGTGATAACTGTTATTATAAGAAAATTCTATTAAAGGTAAGTGTTCGTCCCAATTACCTTCGAAATCAATTACGCAAGCTCTAAGCATGTCTTCCATCATCTGGATTGTCCTTTCACTTTGGCCGTCCGTTTGAGGATGATAAGCTGTGCTTAGATTTAACCTGGTTCCCATTGGTTTTTGGAAACTTGACAAAAAATGAGAGGTAAATCGGCTATCTCTATCAGAAACGATTGATAAAGGAATTCCATGTAATGAAACAATTTCATTTACATATAATTTGGCTAATTGTTCCATACTAAAGGTTTCCTTCATTGGTAAGAAATGAGCTGACTTGGTTAGCCTATCTACAATCACCTAGATTGTATTATTACCTTTTCTTGTTTTGGGTAATTTGGTAACAAAATCCATGGTTATCAATTCCCATTTCCAGACTGGCATTTTTAATTGTTGTAACAAACCTGAGGGTTTCTGATGTTCAACTTTAACTTGTGAGCAAGTTAAACATTTAGAAACATAGGCTGCTACATCCTTTTTCATTCCTATCTACCGGAAATTTTTCCTTAAATCCTGGTACATTTTATCACTTCCTGGATGCATCGTATATTTAGATTTATGAGCTTCTTCTAATATACGGTGACGTAAATTTCCTAATTTAGGTATCCACATTCTCTTTTTATGGAACCTCCAAATTCCATCTGTTCCTTGTTCTAATTCCTTAATCATTCCTTTTAATTTTTCAGTATCCTCCTGGATTACTGTTTCCTGTGCTTTTCTAATCTGATTGTTTAAATCTACTTGTAGATTTAATTTAAGAGAACGTACCCTTTTTGGCTTTTCGTGATACTTTCGACTTAAAGCATCAGCCACTACATTGGCTTTTCCTGCATGATACTGGATATCACAATCATAATCACTAAGTAATTCCATCCAGCGTCTCTGTCTCATATTCAACTCTTTTTGCCCGAAGACATACCTTAAACTTTTATGATCTGTAAAAATAGTAAACTTACTACCATAAAGATAATGTCTCCAAATCTTAAGGGCAAAAATTATGGCTCCTAATTCCAAATCTTGGGTTGAATAATTTTCTTCATGACTCTTAAGCTGTCTAGAGGCATAAGCTATAACCTTTTGACGTTGCATTAATACACATCCATATCCTAACTTAGAAGCGTCACAAAAGACTACAAAGTCTTCAGTTCCTTCTGGTAACGCTAGTATGGGTGTATGGGTTAATCTTTGCTTAAGAATTCTAAAGGCTTCTTCTTGTTTTGGTCCCCATTCAGACTTAACAGATTTACAGGTTAACTTTGTTAAAGGGATGGCTATTCTAGAAAAATCTCCGATAAATCTTCTATAATAACCGGCCAATCCTAAGAAACTTCTAACCTCAGTTGGTGACTCTGGGGTTTTCCATTTGGTAATTGCCTCGATCTTTGTTGGATCTACATAAATTCCTTCATGGTTGACTAAATGTCCGGGGAATTGTACTTGCTCTAACCAAAACTCACACTTTGAAAATTTAGCATAAAGCTTTTCCTTTCTCAATAAACTTAAAAGTAAGTGCAAGTGCTTTGCATGCTCCTCTTTACTTTTAGAGTAAATTAGAATATCATCTATGAAAACAATTATGAATTTATCCAAATATGGCTTACATATTCGGTTCATCATGTCTATAAATGCGGCTGGGGCATTGGTTAAACCAAATGGCATAACAGTAAATTCATAATGACCATACCTTGTTCTGAATGCGGTTTTAGGAATGTCCTCTTCTTGTACCTTTAGTTGATGATATCCTGATCTTAAATCGATTTTAGAGAAAAATCGAGCTCCTTGAAGTTGGTCAAACAAATCATCGATTCTCGGTAATGGATACCGATTCTTAATCGTGACTTTGTTCAATTCACGGTAGTCAATGCACATACGCATGGATCCGTCCTTCTTTTTGACAAATAAAATCGGTGCTCCCCATGGCGATGAGCTTGGCTATATAAATCCTTTTTCCAACAATTTGTCTAATTGTTTCTTCAGTTCCTGCATTTCAGCGGGTGCTAAACGATAAGGTGTTTTGGCAATCGGTGCTGTCCCTGGTAACAGATGGATTCAAAATTCGACTTTCCTGTCTGGCGGTAGTCCTGGCAATTCCTCTGGAAATACATCTGAAAACTGGGACACTACTGGAATGTCTTTTAATTCCTTTCCTTTAGTGTTAGTGATTATAGAAATCAAATACACTATAGATCCTTTCCTTATATAACTTACAGTTTTCATCACAGAGATGAATTTAGTGGATCTAGATGATTTTTCTCCTTTAATTGTGATCTTTTCACCTCTTGGTGATTTTACTGGCTTTATTGGCTATTAACCAATCCATTCCTAACACGATATCAAATCCTACTAAATTCATTGGGTAAAGGTTTGCAATAAACTTTTGATTAAAAATTTCTATTCTTGCTTTCTGCAAGATTTCAGAAATCCTAACGGTTTCTCCATTTGCGGTTTCTACTAGACATTCTTGTGGTAGTTTAGTTAATGATTGATTTAGGAGTTTGCAAAATGAAGTATTAATAAAACTTTGGTTTGCACGAGAGTCAAATAATACTTTAGCAAAAATATCATTAACTAAAAACGTACCAGCAATTACGTCTGGAATCATCCTGGCTTCATCTGCAGTTAGAACGAATGCTCTAGCATTTTTAGGATTTTTGTTGTTTGCAGCTGGAGCCAATTTCGGACAGTTTGTCTTAATATGACCTTTTTCTCCACAGTTGTAGCACATTCCATTACTGGCTTTTCTTCTGCAATTTTCTTCCTTGTGTCCTGGCGCCTTACAGTAATTGCAGTAAGTAGAGCATCTTCCAGAATGCTTTTCTTGCAGTTCCTGCAGTATGGTGCAGAGGTTGAACCTACATTTCTACGGTTGGAATTCCCAGAACGGAATTCTTGGGTAAGCCTTTGGGTTAGGTTTCTCCTCTGGTCTTCTTCTCTAGTACGGATTAACTCATCTGTCAAGGTATTGGCTAGTTCTACAGCTTCTTCTATAGTTTGGGGTCTAGCTGCCTTGACTACATGTCTAATCTCTCCAATTAATCCCCAGATGTAACGGGAGATTAACACTGGTTCAGGTGATGCAAGGGTTGGTACTATCCTAGCATATTCAAAGAATGTGGTAGTGTAACCCTTACTGTCTACCCCGGTCATTCTAAGATTCAGAAACTTATTGGCTATCTGTTCCTTTTCATTGGGAGGGCAAAATTTCCTTTCTACCATATTTTTAAATTCCTCCCATTCCATGTTATAAATCCTATCACTTCCTCTTGACTGGAGGATAGTGTTCCACCATTCTAAGGCTGCGTTTTTAAACATATTTGAAGCAAACATTATCTTATCTTCTTCAGCGCACTTGCTGATTTTCAGGACTGCCTCAGTTTTCTCTATCCAGCGTAAGGCTGCAATGGGTCCTTCATTGCCCGAGAATTCTATTGGTTTACAGGACCAGAATTCTTTGTAAGAACAACCATATGGCATGGTTCTTCTTCTTTTGGGAATGGGCACTTGAAGTACGAGTCCATTGTTTACGCTATGTTCCGGTTCACTTGGTCGTTACTGCTATGCTTACTTTTATTATTCGCTTCTTGAACTGTTTGAATAATAAAGGGCATTGCATCTATAATTCCTTGTGCCACTATGTGTTGAACAGCACTATTATCCATTTGATTTCCATTGTTATTGTTGTTTGAATTCTCATTAACCACGTTATTGTTACTCTGGTTATCGTTATTCAGATTATCTTGATTTCCCTCGTCGGCCATCTGAATTTTACACAATTACCAAATATTAATATCACAATTGATATTTGAGTATAATCAATCACATGACATGCACTTTTAGCCAAAGGCGTCGAACATTGCGACTTTTACTCTATTTATATAGTATGCATCATTACACACTAGTACTGAAATTTAAATTACAATACCGGCTGAAATGTAAAGCTACAATACTAATAGTAGGCATCCGTAGTTTTTTTTTTAACACATACACACATATATTATTTTATTATTATTATTATTATTATTATTACCGTTCCTGTCATCACATTCACTGATATGGATTCATCCAAAAATCCATATTACGCTCATCGTATTTCCATACGAGGCGTTCTCCCACCTGTCGCATTCGATCACTGCTTTCTAAAATTTCCTCCCCAAAAGTCCTAAGTTCTTGGACATTTTCTGCACTCATTGGGGGTGCAGGTTCTAGGACTGGGTTTGGAAACTGGGGTACGGGTTCCTGATACGGAGGCATAGGGGCCTGGTATGGGTATGGATTCTCTAAAATTTCCCTAACATATGCATCACTAATGTTGTAGGGATCTTGAGGATCTAACCCTGGGTAAGCTCCTAAGTTGGGTATTGGCACATTTTCCTGTATTGGGTTTTGTTGCACGTAGTCCCTAACCTCATCCCACCAGGGGTCGTAGTTGTTTGGGTCTAGGGGATCTGGTGCAAGTACCCTAGGTATCTCTTCCGGGTTGTAATCAGGCATTTCTGTCTGGTTTTCTACTTCCATGGGTTGGTCAGGATTTTGTGGTTGTGGTGCTAGCATTTGTTCCAGGTTTGGGTCAGCAGCAGTGGTTGCTAAAATATGGATATTAGCGATACCCCTATTGAGCATGTCCTGATTATAAGCATCAGTCTCTCTTTTTGTTGCGGCTAACACTCGCTGTTCCTGCAACTTTTTCATTCTTTTCCTACGCTCTTGCGCTCCCCTACTGAACCATCCCCTCTTTTTCTGAGGAAATGGCTCTTCAGACTGAGCCTTAAACACAAAGATTCCTTCTTCTGTGTCAGCAGAATACCCCGAGAGGGCAGGCTGAGAAGAGGAGGTGCCTTCGCTCCTAGGCGAACCAGACAGTTGACGATAAGCGTAAGAAGGTCCTTGGTCGCTCATACTGTAAACTAACAAATAGTCAGATAACACATAGCAAGAAATACAATTATACACGTATTTCCATAATTTGTTTCCTAACACTTTGAATTTCGATGTCAGCAGAACACTTCTGTGGCTGAATCAGTGGCATAGCTCTGATACCACCTTCTGTCACAACCCCCGGTCCCTAGTTCCCGGGAACGGGCGGCCGTGAGCCAGTTTCGGTGGTATCACATTTATTTATCCAATTTGGCAGCGGAAATTTTCATCAGGACCGTAGTTAGGAAATATTTAATCAGAGTAAACCACCATGTTTTATAACATTAAACATATGGGTAAAACCCAAGTTTTCAATACACACATTTCATAGGAATAAATCCTATATATTTAATAAAAGCATCCGTTTTATTATTAGGTAACTTTATTGCCATTTTTCCAAGCCTCCAGTGCTGTCCAGCTGGCTTCTATTTGGCTTTCACATTTTGTTACCTGAAACACGTTTTAAAACATTTTGTCAGTGGAAAATACTGGTGAGTGAATCCCAGTTTAATCAGGTTTAAATAAAATTCACAGTGAACAGCATTGAGGGCGATCCCGCAATTACATTTGTTTCCAAGTTATATCAATTATCACCCGTTGGTACTGTCGAACCCGACTTGTGGAAATGTTACTCCTTAACCAGGTTGTAACCAATTTTGTATACAAAACCCCAACATACCCACGATAATTGTATTCTTACAAATACTCAATAACTGTTATTCGCATAGAAAAGTATGTAAGGTTTTGTAAAAACAGTTAACAAAAAGAGGATTACTCACATTGCTGTTTTAGGTATTCTTTAGGGTTTCCTGGTGAATATCTATAATTTACACAAATGCACGTGTGTTAGTATAATAACCCATTTTAACATTAGTAATACCCTCCCTAAGACGGCATTCCAACGACTACGTCGGGCAGAACCACGACAGCCATTACGGAACCCTAGATCAATCGGGCAGCGTATCTAATACGTCTCTAGGGGTTATAATACTTACATCGTAGCAGAACCTCGCTATTTAGGGGGGGGGGGGTAAAATGCCCGGGTATAATAACACCACTATAGAAATTTAGAAAGAAAGAAAGAAATTGAGCGAGACGGACTGAAGGCCGATGGCCTCTACTTATAGGGCTGAAATCGCGTCTTCACGCGACGCGCGTTAAGTAAGGCTAGGCCTTACGCGGCCCGCGTCAATGTGGGTCAACGGCGTAGCTTGGCCCGGTCACCACTAGGCTTGACACGATGTTGACACGTGTCAGCTCCGGGTCGTGCCACAATTCAAGATACTCGCGACCCGCGTGAACTTAAGCTATCTTATACGCGGCCCGCATGAACTTATGATTTAAGTGGAATCCGGTTCACACCCTTATGCGGCCCGTGTTAATTTGAGGTGAGGTCTTATGCGGCCCGCCTCAACTTATTATTTATTGTTTTTAATTTACTTTATATATTATAATCTACTTTGGGCTCGGTTTTCACATATGGGGTGCATATAAAGACATATTGGGATATTTTAGGATATATTAGGGTGTCAGAAATATTATGAGGGTGTCGGTTTTACCGAGGGTTGTTATATAATAAACAGGATACTGCTGACCTTCGTGATCCTTTACGAGTACCGCACTTACTGCATTCCCTGATACTGCAAGATATAGGGATAATGGTTCACCATCCTCGGGCTTCATCAACAGAGGCGCGGTTGAGAGATACTGCTTCAAATCCTGCAGGGCTGCTTCATGCTTCTCACCCCATTCAAATTTCTTATTCTTTTTCAGGATATCATAGAATTCTTTACATTTTTCCGAGGATCTTGAAATAAATCTATTCAAGGCTGCCACTCGTCCTGTTAACCGTTGAACATCCTTCATATTCGAGGGTGACTTTATATCCAAGATAGCTTTGATCTGCTCCGGGCTTGCCTCTATCCCTCTTTTTGTCACCATGTATCCTAAAAACTTTCCTGCCCCCACTCCAAAATGGCACTTTGCAGGATTTAGTTTCATATTGTACTGGTCCAGGATATCAAACGCTCCTTTAATATCCTGGAGATGATCCTCAACTTTCTTGGATTTGACCACCATATCGTCAATGTACACCTCCATGGTGTCCCCCAGTTTGTCTTTAAACATCATGTTCACCAATCTCTGGTACGTTGCACCTGCATTTTTCAAACCGAAAGGCATAGCAGTATAACAGTAAATACCTGTTGGTGTCATGAAAGCAGTATCCTCCTGGTCCGAAGGTTCCATTTGAATTTGCTGGAATCCTGAGGATGCATCCATGAAGGTCAACATTTCGTGACCGGCAGTGGCATCCACCATCGAGTCTATATGAGGCAGCGGGAATGGGTCTTTTGGACAAGCTTTGTTCAGGTCTGTGTAGTCTACACAGACTCTGCACTTCCCATTATTCTTTTGAACCACTACCACAGTTGCTAGCCATCTAGGGAATTTGACTTCTCTAATCATCCTGGACTTCAATAATCTTTCGACTTCCTCTTGGATAATTGCATTCCGCTCAGGGGCGAATTTCCTTCTCTTTTGTTGTATAGGCTTGAATGACCTGTCAATTCCAAGCTTGTGAGTAATAATGTCTTTGGATATACCTGTCATATCCTCATGCTTCCATGCGAATATTGACATCCTGCATTTCAGAAAGTTAGTTAATTGTTCTTCAATATCCTGAGGGATATTGGTTCCTACGAGCACCGAGATGTCAGGATTATCCTGATCCAGGATAACTTTCTTCACATCCTGCTCCGAATTCTCCACGATATCCTGGGCCCGCATCTTTAATTGCTATGCTGCACTTGGTTTGGTCGAGAATTTCATTGAGGATGAGTAACATTCTTTCGCCTCTTGCTGATCACTATCGACTTTGACAACTCCCCAAGGGGTAGGGATCTTGACACATTGGTGATATGTTGATGGTACGGACTTCATATCGTGAATCCACGGTCTTCCCAGTATGATGTTATAGCAGGATAGAGAATCCATCACACAGAAACGTTGTATGGAGTTGACTCCTTCAACATATACCGGCAACTTTATTTCTCCTACCGTGTTCCTAGCTTCTCCACTGAAACCAACGAGCACAGTAGACTTCGAAGTGATATCCATCGGAGACACATTCATTCTCTTCAGAGTCTCCAGTTGGATTATATTGACGGAACTGCCATTGTCAACCAGTATCCTGCGTACAAAATGGTTAGCCACATATAGTTGTTATTACCAGAGTATCATGATGAGGATCCTGGACAGTATCCCTGTCATCAGCATCAAATGTGATCATTTTGTCAGGTGTGAGGGTAGTCATCCTAACAGGTTTGTCTCCCCTCTCAGCCTTAGCTTCTTTTGCATGTCTCTTCGCCGCCGAATACGAAGTCCCACAGATGTCGGATCCTCCCGAAATAAAGTTGATTATCTTGGCATCCGCGGGAGGTGATGCTGCTCGTTCAGGATCCTTCTCAGTATCCTGACCTTTATTCTTCTTTCTTCCCAAGGGATCTTTTAAATATCCCTTGCTCAGAAGATAGCTTATTTCCTTCCTCAAGGCAATGCAATCCTCCGTAACGTGTCTGAAATCCTCATGGAAGGCACACCATTTGGATTTATCCTTCCAATCAGCTTTTTGTTGATTCTTCCGAGGCCACCTGGCTTTATCTCCCAAACCCTGCATAGCATATATTAGTTCAGGTATATTAACAGAAAAACAATATTCGGATAATTCAGGATATTCTTCAGGATCCTCGTCTTCGACAACATTCACTCTCTTGTTATCATTTCTGCCATATGGCTTGGAGCGGTATGGCTTGTACGAGGATTCTGACTTCCTGTTAGTCGACTCGTATGTTAAGGATGCATTCATCCTTTCTTGCATTTTCTTGTCATCTTCCAACCGAATATATCTTAGAGCCCTGTTACGAGCCTCATCGAGATTCCTGCAGGGATTCATTACAAGATCCTGATAAAACTGAGAATCCTTTTGCAACCCCATCTTAAAAGCTTGCACGGCTGTTGCAACATCAAGATGTGGGATATCCAAGGATTCTCGACTGAATTTGTTCACATATTCCCTCAAGGATTCCTGAGGCCCTTGAGTTATCCTGTAAAGATCACGGGTTAGTTTTTCAAAACTCCGACTGCAAGAAAATTGACTATTAAATAAATTCACTAAGTGGGCAAATGATGTAATCGAATGCGGAGGAACATTTAACAGCCATTTTAAGGCTGATCCTGTCAGAGTAGAACCGAAACCCTTGCACAGGCAAGCTTCCTTGAGATCCGGAGGGATAGGGTTGATCTCCATCCTTTCCCTATATTGGGCAATATGCTCTTCAGGATCCGTGGTTCCATCGTAAAGCTTCATGTTTGGAGTCTGAAATCTTTTTGGGATTTCAGCATCACATATAGGACGTACGAACCGAGATATCCTGTGGCTATCCTGGGATACTTCAGGAATTGGCTGAACCACCCCAGGTACACTGGATATCATATCCTTTAGCTTCTGAAGCTCCCTGGATAATTCTGACGTTACGGTTGTATCCTGCAATGATCCAACACTGTTAGTGGCAATGGTATTATTATTATTAGATACGTTACCAGTCGGAGGATTCTGCCCATATCCTGAAGCATATCCTGAGCTCCTCACAGTTGACATCCTAACCGAGGAGGGTATTTCAGGAGTATGATTCTGAGGAAGGCTGGTGATGCGTGTGTAGTGTAATATAATTTTGATGAGTATTTAAGCCCCTTTTTACACTTTTAGCCAAGTTTTAAATTTATAAAACACAATATTTACTAACACTAAACACACATATGAGCAAGTGCACCCATCGTGGACGTAGTATAGTGTTGGTAAGATACCGAGGTCGTCCAAGGACACAAGAGCTTTTAATACCGGTTTATCCTCAACGTCTAACCAAATCAAAAAGTGAGAAAAATGTTTTAAACTAAGAAAAATAAAAACTAACTAAATGCTGAAAAATAAAATAAAATAAAAACAGATAGACAAGATGAATCACTTGGATCCGACACGTGTATTAGTATAACCTTTGATTATTTTCGCACTTTTGCACTTGTTTAAGAGATTATCTTAGTTATTGTAGTAGGCCCCTCTTTTGAAGGCGACGTTACCCTCAACCCAGTAGTTTGAGTCAGCAAGGATACAATCCTAAAGGGTCGGATTATTGAAAGATAATGAATTAAGTTATTAATGCAAATTGTGGTAGGCCCCGCTTTCGGCGGTGACGTTACCCTCGGCTAAGTAGTCTGAGTCAGCAGGGATACAGTCCTAAATAGCCGGGTTATAGTATTAATAGTAGTTAACTTATGAGGGGGTCAAAGAGTTTGGATCCCCGCCATCCAATACCTATGGGTATTGAAGGAGATCCTACTAAATTTGACCCAGGTCCCAAGCAGGACCTCTAAACGCTGAACAAGGGCAAGACCCTTACCAAACCGTTCCCTTAACCCCGACCATGTAGCCAACATACCTCCATATAGACCGTGGAGATATGAATGGTGAAAATCTTTTATTTTATATAGACAGTAAAATAACGCCAAGACACCACGGACAAACGATAAGGAAAGATCACCTTCAACATAAGTAACTAGTTATTAAAGTCATTAATACAAAACCAAATAAAAAGTGCAAAAGATTAAAAATAAAAAGTATTATACTAAACACTTGTCTTCACCAAGTGATGTAAGATACTTAGGCAAACATGGCCTTGATTGTCAAGAACTCTTACGATCAATCTTGGATCCCGAGACGACTCACACACTCTACGATGGACAATGGATGATGGTGGTGGATGATGGTGTTTTGGTGGTGGTGGGTGGTGGATGAGGTGTGAGAGAGGTGGTGTGCCAAGGGATGAAATGGAATGAAGCCAAGCACCCCTATTTATAGGCTGAACAGAAGGCTGGGCACGGCCCCGTGTCCGCTGGACACGCCCCCGTGCCCGTCTGACATTCTCTCTCTTCATTAATTGTAATTCGCAATTACAATTAATGCGCCTGCTGTACTTTCACCACGCCCCCGTGCCCGCTGGACACGGCCCCGTGGTGGGTAATGGAAGCTTCTACTGGTTTGTCTTTTCTGCTGCTTCCTGGGCACGCCCCCGTGTTCGCTGGACACGGGGCGTGTTCAGTCTCTGTTTTCTCTTCTTTGCCTTGGGAGGTGCCGTTGAGGGTCCGGACAGTCTACTTTTGTTCCTTTTCTTGTATTTATGCTAGAATTAGTTGTCTTTTTGCTTCTTTTGTGATTTTGAGCTCATTTCATCCTGAAAATACAAAAGGAAGACAAAAACACTCTTTTTCCAACATTAGTACTTAAAAAGGGTTAGTTTTATGCCTTAATTGATGTGATTTATATGTTGCATTTTACACACATCAAATACCCCCACACTTGAACTTTTGCTTGTCCTCAAGCAAAACTCTTTAAATGTGGCTTACACTCCCAAATGGAATAGGTAGAAGAGAAGGTTTTTAGCTTGTCCTAGAGTGTCGGGAATCCAAGGTCTTTGTAAGTTTTATTTTTATTTATTTACAATCCTATTCGTTATGATTTATTTTGAACGTTTCATAAGATAAATTACTTATTTGGGCATAGCATGCCTTATTAAAATTCCATTTATATACAAGTTCACATACCTCACGGGGGATCACTCAACACTCGGCCGAAGGTGTATATTTTTAGTGAATCACTCGAGAGCGGCATGGAACTTACGCCTTCCATAGGCTTGCCAAGCAATCAATCCTCCTCCTTTTTAACTTTTTACCTTTGTAAATATCAAGAGGACTTTTGGGTGAAGGGTTAGGCTTGGGTTAAAGGTGGGTAGTTGGGTTAGTGGTTAGTAAAAAGGGCGAAAATCGTAAAAAGCGTCAGTTTTCGTAAAATACCTTGTCTTTAGCGATTTTTTTTTATTTTGAAGTATTTCTCCAAACAAGCTTTTATATAGCTTTTGTTTGTTTTTGACTTCATCATTTTTTTTATTTTTTTTATTTTATTTTTTTATTTTTATTTTTATTTTTTTCATCGTATAAAAAGGCGAGTTTACGAAGAAAACCGAGCTTGTTACTAAAATAAAGGGTGAAAAATAAAAATGTTTTTTTTTTTTTTTTTTTTTTTTTTTTTGGTGGTTGAAAAGGGTTTTGGGGTAATGAAATGAAAGGTTTAGGCTCAAAGGGGCTATCTAGGGGGATTTTGGGTAGGTGATATAAAAATGAAATATAATGGTTTTGAAAGAAAAAAAATGGTTAGTCCTAATGCCTCCATCATTTACTTACTTGGGTTTAAGTTGGTAAGGACCGGGAATGTATTGTTGTGGCAAGTTCTAGATTTGTAAGAACCAAGCGGCTATTCACACAAGAAACGAAAAATGAGCATTTAGTCTAAAAATGTATATTTTTATGCTCAATAAAGGCTCAAAACTCACTTTTGTGGGAATGGGTTTTAATGTGATCAAGTATATATAATCGAATTTTTAACTAGACTTGTTATGCCGTTTCATAATTTTCTTATGTTGGTTCTTTGTTATCACGACGCTATCGGTTGTAAACTTGTAAAAATATAACCTTTTTAGAACTTGTTATTCCCAACTTAAACTAAGACAAGTAAATAAATAAAAAAAAATGAAAAAGTTTTTGAAAAAATTTGGGGTGTTTAGCGGTTCCAATAGAGTTTTGTGTAAGGCTTGTGTTTAGGATTTGCAAAATTCAATGTTTTAGCATCCCCCCCACACTTAAATTACACATTGTCCTCAATGTGTCCAAAAATAAGGTTTTTGGTTGATTAGAATGTGTAAAAGTGGTTTAAAAACCAAAAATTTTTGTTACTGGCAGTCTGGACACGGCCCCGTGTGCATTGGACACGGCCCCGTGGCGAACTGCCAGTACCGAGAACTTACAGAAGATGAACACGGGGGCGTGTTGGGTGAACACGGCCTCGTGTCTGGCAAAAAATTGCAGGTCAGTAACCAAACAGCAGGTCTGGGAGATGAACACGGGGGCGTGTCGGCTGGACACGTCCCCGTGTGGGCAGTCTGTGAGCCTGAAAAACAGGTTTTGTCTCCCGGTTTCTCCATTTCGGGGCTGCAAGTGCTAATATTTAGCACTCTAACCCTTGCATTGTACCTGTCTAATCACTCAATACCAAACCAAACAAACATAAACCATCCTAAATTACCAACGTTAATTGTCTCCACGCATAAAGTACAAATAAAACAAAGATAAAAGAAATAGTTAAGGAAAGTAAATTGTTCAACAAGCGGCACGCAGGCCGTAAATTGTTCGATAGAGAAGGGTACTTAAACCTGTGGGCTCATCACCAACCTGCCCCTCGTTCCTCCAAGCCTTCTACTCCATGTCTTCATCGCTACCATCACCTCCACCCCCATGCCTCGCCATGTACTCCCGGATGCTACCGATATCATCTTGTATATCGTTAACGTTGCGCTCGATAGCTCCAACCCGGTGGTATGTGTTGTTGGCGAGATTGTAGGTGTTCCTGGTGCACATGAGGTTTTCCTGCAAAAGATCATGTAAACTTTGAAAGTTAGGAAAACCACCTCCTTGAGAGGAGGATTGACCCGGATCGCCTTGGGGTGGGTACTGAAAATGGGGAGGTGGTGCATGAAGAACTAGAGCCTCCTGCGGGTTCCATGCATAGCCTTGCGTCCTTTGAAAGCTCACCGTCCCGTCTTCCGCTTCATAAAGCAAGTTCATGGCTCGGCAAATGTGGTAATCGACCCGTCCCGACCATGGACTCCTTTCAAAGGACCTTGGGATATTCGTGAAATGCTTGAAAAGACGGTACACCCATCCCCCGAAGAAGATAGGTGTAGGAGCGTGAGCAAGGCGATTTAGGTGCATGTTCCGTAGCAAGAGATAAGGAACATCGAGAGGCTTCTGGTTGTGGATGCAGTGAAGGACAACCAAATCTTTCAACCCTACAACGCCACTACTGTCGTGACGCTGGTTCAGCGAGTAGGTGAGGAGCCTGTGAATGTAGCGGTAAAGCAGGTCCCTCAGTTTGGTGCTTTTGGTGCTGCTCGGGTTGTAGATTCCTTCACCTATTTGAGCCCATGCGGCTTGGCGTTCAGTTGCATCCAGGCCTCGTAATCCCCCAGTATTCTCTTCGTTTCCCGATTCCTCTTCACTATATAGCCCTATGATAGCTCCAAACTGTGCCATGGAGGTTGTGAACGTGGTCCCTCCACATCGGAATGTGACCGCATCATGGTCAAACGGGTCACATCTCGAGTTAAAAATGAAGGTGCTGTAGAACTCCATCGTGCATTGATGCACCGACCGAAGCCGGGTGTTCAATGCGACAGCCAGTGGACCTCTCACAATGTTGTTGAATCGGTCAAGTTGATTCACCATGGTTAGCAAGTCGGTACACGCCCGCCTCGGGTACTCTTCCGGTCTTGTTTGTAGAATCTCGTACCGTGCCCTAGCGTCCAGTTCACTTGCGTTAAACCTCGTGAATTTCGACATCTGAAAGAATACATCAAAAGTTAGTACGAAACAAGGAAAATCGGAGTGGAACTGCAAACAGTGGGCTGGACACGGCCCCGTGTTCAGCGGACACGGCCCCGTGTCCAGGCGTCTGTAACCCAAAAATTTCATTTTTCGTCCCGGTTTCGAAAACCTGAAAATTTTTAGCCCAATAGTAGCGGTTTCCCCCGAAAATGAAACCCTAAGTGTCGTTTTTCCCAAAACAAACCGTTTACCCTTTCAATCTCGTGTTTTTCGGTTCAAGATCAAGGGTTGGGGGTTTTAGTTAGAAATCGAACGAATCTATCGACAATACATGTTTATTTACTTCCTACTATACTAATCTAAACTACTACTAACAGATTTCATCAAAAATTTTGAGTTCGATCCGGATGAACATGAAGAACCCTAGATTTTTCCCCAATTTTTGATGTTTTAACTACATGCAAGTAACTAATCTAACTACTAAAGAGGATAGAATCATACCTTGACGTTGTTGAACTCGGTGGTAACGTTGGAAAACTGCAGAAAATCGCCTCAAACCAGAGCGTTTTCGGCTATACGGGGCGTGTGGAATGGTGTAACTGATAGAAAAAGAGGGTTTTATCCCGACGGTTGCCTCGACACGGCCCCGTGTCCAGCGGACACGGCCCCGTGCCGGGCAAAGTTTTTGGAAAATATATATTTTTTTTATGATGTGCTCGTGTGCATGCCCGTTATTTCCGAAAATGGCTAGAAGGCTTACCGGTTTTGAAACGTACACCTACCTGTAACATGTCGGGTATGAGTTTATTCGTTAACCGTTTGAAGTGAGATCTCCTCTTCCTCATCCTCAATGGATCCTCGGTAGAGTTTTAGCCGTTGGCCATTGACTTTAAATGGTATCCCATTTCGAGTTTTAATTTCTACCGCACCGTGTGGAAAAACATGGGTGACGGAAAAAGGTCCTGACCACCTAGATTTTAGCTTACCAGGAAATAGTCAAAGTCGTGAATTAAACAATAGAACTTGATCTCCAACCCGAAATTCATTAGATTTAATATATTTATCATGTAAATTTTTCATTCTTTCTTTATAAATTTCGGAGTTAGAATATGCATAATTCCTTAGCTCGTCTAATTCATTTATTTCACAAAATCGATTCTTACCTGCATTTTCTAAATCTAAGTTTACGTTTTTTATTGCCCAGTAGGCCTTGTGAGCTATTTCTACTGGCAAGTGACAACTTTTTCCATAGACGAGTTTATATGGGGTTGTGCCTATAGTGGTTTTATAAGCTGTTCGAAAAGCCCATAAAGCGTCGTCTAACTTGTCGGCCCATTCTTTTTTATTTATTCCTACGGTTTTTTCAAGTATTCGTTTAAAACCTCGATTAGTCACTTCGGCTTGCCCATTTGTTTGAGGGTGATATGATGTTGAGACCCGGTGATAGACCCCATACCTTGTTAATATTTTTTCGAGTTGATGATTGCAAAAATGGGTACCTCTATCACTTATTAAAGCCTTTGGTGTCCCAAAGTGAGAAAAAAGTTTTTTTCAAGAATTTTACCACTACTCTTCCATCATTTGTTGGAAGAGCCTCGGCCTCTGCCCATTTAGACAAGTAATCGACTGCCACAAGTATATATTTGTTTCCCTTTGAAGGTGGGAATGGTCCCATGAAATCAAGTCCCCACACATCAAAGATTTCACAGACGAGAATGCCATTTTGAGGCATTTCGTTTTTGGAAGAAATATTACCTGATCTCTGGCAGGCATCACATGTCTTTACAAGGTTTTGTGCATCCTTGTAAATTGTTGGCCAGTAAAATCCCGAATCAAATACCTTTCGTGCGGTACTTGCGGCACCATGATGTCCTCCGTATGGACCTTCATGACAATGACGGAGAATTCTTCGTGCTTCATTACCATGGACACACCTTCGGATGAGCTGGTCGGCACACATTTTGAAAAGATAGGGGTCTTCCCAAAAGTAGTGCTTTACATCAGCAAAGAATTTCTTTCTTTGATGATGTGGCCATCCTTTGGTGACTATACCGCTAGCTAGGAAATTAGCGTAGTCGGCATACCATGGCTCTTGTCTACTTTCCATCATTTCCAAGGATTCAGTGGGAAATTTCTCGTTGATTTACTCGTCTCTGGTTGTCTCCAAAGCTGGGTCTTCTAAGCGTGAGAGATGATCTGCAGCGGTGTTTTCTGCTCCTCTTTTGTCCTTGATTTCGATGTCGAATTCTTGGAGGAGTAA